>NC_041386.1:86309234-86383786 GCF_002162155.2 Triticum dicoccoides
CACACACACATATATATATACATACATCTATACACCTATATAGTGTGTGAATAACTTTGAAAGTTGGTCGTTGGATGAAGCCAATCCGACGGTACAGAGATGGCAAATCCGAGCACTACTGTCCGTTGGATATCATCTTGAAGACTCCGTGGTTGAACTTAAGCATAATGCACAAACCTCAAACACACAAGCACTTCTCCTTTGTTCTCTATAATCTTCCATATCTTAATTGCCTAATCCTTTTTTTTCTAAATGAATTGTCACTTTTTGTTTTTACCTTTACAATGCACAATTCCATGAATCTTAAAATAGATTTTTTTATAAAACTAATTGTTTTTGGATGAGATGAACTATAAGAATTAAACGAACATCTACATCATGCATATATGACTCAAAGCTTACATGTTATAGTGTGGTATTTATTCATAATTTGGTTACCAAATCTCATGCGTGCAATGCACTTGTACCTTACTAGTATCAATAGGAAACCATCATGGTCAAACCCTTCTTGTTCTGGGTCAAAGGGATAGATTGTGTGGGGCCCCCTAATTGTCGGTAAATGATAGTATATATACCTCGGCGAGCACACAGATATGTGTCGCGTCTATAAGCCGCAGAAGGGAGACATGCTCGAGAAGAACATCCTGCCCCCTATATCTTGCATGCAACCTGAAAAAGTTTTATATAATCACCATATAGGTCAAGTCAATCATTCTTTAATTTTTTAGAGGAAAAAATAACCCATAAAAACATAGTAGGTTTATATAATCGCCATGACAAGTCCGGTCAATCATTCTTTAATATTTTAGAGCAAAAAATAACCCATAAAAACATAGTCTACAAATTAGCAAAACAAGGATCCCAAGGTTTATATAATTGCCATGATAGGTCATCATAGAGATATATTAATATATATCTGTAATGATATTTAGTATGCTTAACTTATGCGTTCTATTCCACTAGGCTAGTGGATGGGAAGACGGCCCTTGCTGATAAGAATTGCCTCCTTGCCATTAAGACGTTTCACGCCGTCGAAAGGGCTTAGGTTTGCCGTTAGATCTGGGAGCATCTAGCGGTGCACACGTACGATCCGTGGGGCTTGGATTCTGGCCAATCAGAACGCACGACTCAGATCGCGTGCGCAGCAAAGGGGAGGCACCGGCCACGGTTTAGTAGGCACACGGCTTCCGTGTGTGAATCGTGTGCTATTGGAAAACATTTTTGGAGGGGCTATTTGAAAACATTTACATGTGCTATCAAAAGGGATGAGGATTGCCGTTCGATCAAGGAGAATCCAACGGTGCAGACGTACGATCCGTGGGGTTTGGGTTCTGGCCAATCAAAACGCACGACTCAGATCACGCGCGCAGCAGGGGGGATATCATACGAAACCAACATTTGGTGGAAACCGGTGAAAACCACGAGAAAAAGATGTTTTGAAGTTTCAAAAAAATTGAAAAAAATGCGGGATGTTAAGAGGATGATGTTTTATTGCCCCACAAAATTTCAAGTTGAAACACATTACAAGATGTGAGCTATGAAAAAGACAAAATCAGCGCTGAATAGTGCCGAATAGTAATGTCACTATTCAGGGCTGAATTTGTCTTTTTCATAGCTCTCATCTCGTAATGTTTTTCAACTTGAAATTTTGTGTCGCAATAAAACATCACCTTCTTAACATCCCACATTTTCTCAGATTTTTATGAAACTTTAAAATATGGTTTCCACGAAGTTTTCATTGAATATCGGCTTTCGTGAGTGAACTGTGTGCTATTTGAAAACATTTCGTGAGAATAATCTCAGTTTTTAAATCCCCGTAAATCCAAAACTAAGACGAAAATCATGAAACCTGGCATGGTCTCACGACATGGCACTTATATGCCGAGGAATTTTTTTCATCCATTGTGGCGCAAGTTTTATTACAAGACTCTTACAAACCGGAGCTTCTCTCAAAGAAGCCTCGTGGTTCCGATAGGGAAACGTGTCCCCCTTGTGGGCGAAATGTAATCACTGCATCTTTTCGCCTTGTATTTTCTTCTACGGGCAACATGGAACGACAGGATATCTGTGCTGAAATTTAAACTTATTCAGGGTTCGTTTGGCCTTTTTATACACTAATTGAGTTTCCTAGGCATTTAATGCCCATAATTCAAATTTGAACACAAATACATGCTCTAGTTCACCAAAATGACTACAAAAATTATACATGTGTCCTTGGGTGCATGTTTAGGTCCCATGCCAGGAATGGGAATGAATTACAACCGTACAGGTGTCATGGCTCGTCCTCAAACATTTCAAATCTCGGTTTTTAAGTCCCCATAAATCCTAAACTCACCAGAAAGTCATCAAAGGTGGCATGGTGTCACGTCATGGCACATATATGTCATGGTAAAAACATTGTCCAATTTGGGCCAAGCTTTATTAGAAACCACTTACAAAAATCAGAGCTTCTCTCAAAGAAGTCTCGTGGTTCCGATAGGGAAACGTGTTCCTCTTGTGGACGAAACGTAATCACTGCCTCTTTTCGCCTTGTATTTTCTTCCATGTGCAACATGGAACGACATGATATCCGTGCTGAAATTTACTTATTCAGGGTTCGTTTGGCCTTTTTATACACTAATTGAGTTTCCTAGGCATTTAATGTCCATAATTCAAATCTGAACTACAAATACATGTTCCAGTTCACCAAAATGGCTAGAAAAATTATACATGTGTCCTTGGGTGCATGTTTAGGTCTCATGCCAGGAATGGGAATGAATTACAACCGTACCGGTGTCCTGGCTCATCCTCAAACATTTCGAATCTCCTTTTTTAAGTCCCCATAAATCCTAAACTCACCAGAAAGTCATCAAAGGTGGCATGGTGTCACATCATGCCTCATATATGTCATGGTAAAAACATTGCCAATTTGGGCCAAGCTTTATTACAAACCTCTTACAAACCGGAGCCTATCGCAAGAACCCTCGTGGTTTCGATAGGGAAACGTGTCCCCTTGTGGGCCAAACGATAATCACTCCCTCTTCTAGCCTCGTATTTTCTTCTACACGCGTCACGAAACAACTGGAGATTCGCGCCGAACTTTGAAATTATTCAGGGTTCGTTTGACCTTTTTATTCATTAATTGAGTTTTCTAGGCATTTCAATGTCCATAATTCAAATCTGAACTACAAATACATGCTCCAGTGCACCAAAATGGCTAGAAAAAATGTACATGTTTCCTTGGGGTGCATGTATAGGTCCCATGGAACGAATGGGAACGAATTCAACCGTCTCGCCGTCCTGGCTTGGCTACAAACATTGCAAATCTCGGTTTTTAAATCTCTGTAAATCCAAAACTCACCAGGAAATCATGAAACTTGGCATGATGTCACTACATGGTACATATAATTGTCCAATTTGGGCGAAGCTATATTACAAGCCTTTTACAAACCGAAGCATGTCGCAACCCTCGTGGTTCCGGTAGGGAAACATGCCCCTCTTGTGGGCGAAATGATAATCACTACCTCTTCTCGCCTTGAACTTTGTTTTCTACAGGCAACATAGAATAATAGGATCATCAGTCTGAAATTTGAAACTGTTCAGGGTTCGTTTGACCATTGTATATATATATATATATATATATATATATATATTACTAATTACTAAGTTTTCTATGCATTTAATGTAGTCCATAATTCAAATTTGAACTACAACCACATGCTCTAGTGAAGCAAAATGGGTGGGAAATCGTACATGTGTCATTGGGTGCATGTTTAGGTCTCATTTAAGGAATGGGAATGAATTACAAACTTGTTGTCATCCTGAAACATTGAGAATCTTGGTTTTTAAATCCTAGTAAATCAAAAAGTCACCCAAAAAACATGAAACTTGGCATGGTTTCATGACATGGCACATATATGTCGTGGTAAAAAAATCGTCCAGTTTGAGAAGAGGCGCACACATTAGTAGCCAACGAAGTCCTTTTTGAAACAAAAGGCTGACACGTTAATATCACAAACGGTTGTATTATATTAACTGTGTCGAAATTTAACCATACTCAGTGGTGTGCATGCAGCTGTTTGATTAGACAGGACAAGCATGAGAAGTCCGCCGTGCAGGCTCGACGGGACACGTGCGAGCTGTCCGCCGTGCAGGCTTGACGGGACGCGTGCATCATGTCCACCTCGCAGGCTCGACGGGACACGTGCGAGAAGCAAGGCCGCCCATGCTCACCGGGAAGCAAGCTCTTTGACCTCCATGCACCAGCCGCCGCCCGACTCGCTCACAACTTCTCTATTAATGGGTTAATTAAAGCACTTGGACGGAGGGTGTTTGCTTGTGATCCCATGGCAGCATTTGCTTTGTTCTTGTTTTCAACTCATATTCCGCCCTAATTTAAATTGCCACATAGAGCAACGGATAGTACGACGACAAATAAAATGGCAACGGATAATACGACAACAAATTTATAATGGCGCAGATAATAAGTGTCTTACATATTCCATATAATTTAAAATGCCACATGCGGCAAAGCCCGGAAGACATGGGGGCAAGAGAAGAAGGAAATTGCATACAACGATCTGGGTCACTACTATCTCTACTCACTGATGGATCACTGGGCGGAGAAATACTCTAGCTCCTTCTTCAATTCCTCATGACTTTGGTTGAAAGCAGCCACAGATTCCTCCACCTCCTGCTCAAGCTCGATCCGTAGCTTCCTCATGCCACCCATCAGTTCCTCGATGACCGCTTTTAGTGTCATCTCCGAAGCACTACTCTGCTCATGCAACATCTTCCAGCCGGCAGCCTCCTCCTCCTTCTTGGTGACCAACTTTAGGAGCTTCACATTGTCACCCATGAGTTGCTCGACGAGGCCGGTCGCCTTGTCAACCGAGGCATGATTGATCTTGAGCAGCTTCATCAAGCCGTCGACCAGCTCTTGCTGCGTAGTGACGCTAGCGAGAATGTCGTCGTCGCCGGTGAAGGACTTCAGGAACGCCGGCTCGTCGCGATGGCCGACCCCACGAATGCGCTTATGAGAGCCCTCGCGTGCCCGTGAGAGCTCGTTCGAGGGCTCCGTGGTGCACCGGGACATCTCTGCTGTGGCTACGGCTTCGCGGCGGGACCTCTCTAGTGCTTCCGCAACCTTGGTCTTTGCTGCCCAGTTATATGTCCACCCTAAACTCCTCCTATCGGTCATGGCGGAATGACTTGACAGAAAAAACCAGTTTTGTGGGTGATGAGGAGAGGAACTATGAAGTAATTTTCACATGGGTGCTTTTTATAGCCCGGTGCTAAGTGTGAACACATATTAGTTTGATAGTTGTGAACATATTTGCAATTACTTATTGTGTTGTAATCAGAAATGTCATGAGAAACAATGTCAAAATTTGTTGATGGCAGAATATTGACCACGTGGTTGCTCGCCCTTGAGGCGACCGCGGCGCGCTCCGCTCTGGCATCCCTGCGCACGCTCTGCTCGCCGTTGAGGCAAAGTTACAATGGCAATGGTTAATAATTCTTAATAATTGTCTTACATATTCAGGATTATTTATAATGCCAAATGCGGCAAGGCCCAGAACACTCACGACCTACATATGCATACAATTATAATAAAATATAAGCTAATAGGCTGAGCTGGCAGCCTTCCGGCGATGGTCTTTGTAACAACCCCAAAATTGGGTTATCAATTTTGGTGTTGTTATTCCTTCCTGGCACTCATTTTTCAATAATTTCTCCTGAGTTTGCTAGATGACTCTGGCAATTCCTGTCATTTTCAACCTTTCCAAAAACCTTGCTCATGTATTTGTCAGTGGGCAAGCCCTCATTTGGTTCATCTCAACCCTCTCAAACCCTAATTCCATTTTTTTGGAATTCGGATATGCCCTTTGTGCATACAAAGGAGCCATCATTTTCCTTGATATGTTGAGCCTCCCAATTGTTCCCAGAGATCCTCCTGTCTTTCTGATCTTTGGATGTGCAAAAATATTGCTAAGTCCCATGCAATATTTTTGAATTGTGATTTATTCCTTTTCTTGCCTTTCTCAGGAATAAAATCCAGAGGCATAACTAGCCATCTCCTAAATTCATGAGAATTGGTGGAGTTGATTCTTATGCCTAATTCAAGCTCTGGCAAATATATTGGCCATAATTAAATAAGGAAAATTGCCTTTTCTTATTTAATGCCAATATTGCATTTATCCCACTTTCTAAAGGAACTACCATTTTTATAGTAGAGAAAATTCCCACATAAATTGTGGAGCTTGTCCTTGCTACATAATCACTAGTTCCATCCTTATCTCATGTTCCAAAGATAAAAAATGGAGCACATGATCCAATGCAAGTTTCTGCCTTCTCTGAAATTTTGCAAAGGAAGTGATTTATTCCTAATTCCAATTGAGCTGCAATTTGGCAGGGTGATTAACATGGATAAATAACCCATGTATGCCAAATATTAGCTCAATGAATTCATCCTATCTCCCTGTGCAATTTCTTCAAAGTTCCTGACCAGAACACAACTTTGTGAAGGAAGTACCTTCATAGAGTTTCCAAATGGGATGAAACTTTTCCATCCTCTCAGGTATCTCAAACCATTAGCCTCTACCCAAATTCAGTTCCTTTCATTGAACTATGTGAGCACAGGAGCAATTCTTGGTTTGTGTCAAAACTTTCAGTTTGTGAAGCAAGTATATTTTATCTTGCTCCATTATGGCTGAAACTTTTTCCAGACCTTCTCATATCCATATGATCCATCTCCACAAGGTTTTGGCTCATCTCATTTAGACATTTGCCTTGAGGAATTTTCTCAAGTTTCAGGACAGAGGAGATGTTTGTGAAACAAGTACCATGTTGGCAAGTCCATTTGGTATGAAAGTTTTACAACATCATGGTATGTCCAAATTATTAAGCTTTGCCAAGTTTTAGCTCAATCCATCGCTCCTAGTGAGTGCTTCTTCATGATTCAATTTCTGGGTCAGATTTGGTAGTTGTACAACAACTATGGTAAATAGTTGCCCATTTTACCTCATAATTTCCAGGACCATAGTCCTTTCTACCCTTAGCCTCTTAGACATCAATTTTACCTTTTAACTCCTCTGGTTTCATCTCTAGGATGCGGTCAAGTTTGCAACAGCAAACTTGTGGAGCTTGGTTTACTCTACCACCTGTGTCTTTGCTTGCTTATTTACCGTAGTAAGACTCTCTTTTCGAAGGACTAAGCGGTAGACATGAGCTGGCATAAGTAAAAAAACCTGGAGCGCGCCTTGACTGTGGTGACCACGGGAGTAAGCAGCCCAAAACGGTGGTCTAGCCACTGTTCTCGTCGGCAACGCTGCTCCGACCGGCTTTGGCCTCGCCATTAATGTCCTACAGCTCCCCCTCGATGTCGTCTTCCCCCTGGACCTCTGGCCCCCTTCATTTTCTTCTCTGGCGGGCCGTGCCAACGACCGAATAGTGCGCTGTTGTAGCCCTCGACGCCTTCCTCGCTTCTTTCTTCTTCTCTCTCTCGTCCACAAGCGTTGCTCGTTTTCGTGAGCCTTTGCGCCGCGTCTGCTTCCTCCTCGTCGCCTTCCCATCGCTTCCCACGAGCTTTGGCCGCGCCTGCCGACACTGTGCCCTCGCTGGTGCACGGACACGTCACCTGCCGCGTGCCACCTCCTCCCCTCCTTCCCGAGCTCTCCCCGCGGCTATAAATAGTGCCCCAAGCTCTCTCACAGTCCACCGTCCCTCCCCGAGCCTCTCCCCGAGCCCGGAGCCCCTCTCTGACCACCACCGTCACCATAGCCGCCGCCTCGGGTCTCGCCCGATTCCGGTGATCCCGAGCTCCCCTCGCCATTCCTCCACCACCACTGCATTCCCCATGCTCCGCCGAGCCTCCCCGTGGGCTCGGCCTCTCCTCTCGTCCTCTGTAGCCCCCACTTCACCGGCGACCGAAGCCTTGCTCCGCAGCACGCCCTGCTGTGGCCGCTGTGAAGCTCTCCGTCCTGCGCATTTCGGTAGGTCGCACGACCCGAGAGATGGCCGGACGCGCTGGTGACCGCCGTCGGGGCAACCTCCCCCCTCGGCCACGCTCGCTCCCGCGCGGGAGGAATAAGAAGGCCAGGCCAGGCAGGCCCCACACCGCGCGACCCCACCTGTCGGCGAGAGGGTGATGCCAGGTCAGATAAGTGGAGACGCCCCCAGCCCTTTACGTTTTCCTTAGCCCAAGACGTATTTCCTAAAATACACTTTCTATTCTGTGGAAACGTATTTCCTCAAAGGCGCTTTCTCTTTTTCAGCTCAACCGGCCGATGTGCTTATTTTGTGAACGTTCACTGCTTTAGTTTCTTTTCTGCCTAAAAAGTGAACGGCCACAACTTTGCGCTCGTAACTCCGAATGAGGTGATTCCAACGCTCAATTTCTCTGTTCATCGAACCCTTTTCGATGGGACCATTTTCTTGATGTTTGCACATTCTGAAAATGACCATTTTTCCCTTGCCCGTAAACAGCCCCCTCCGAGAGAGAAGTGTTTTCGGCAAATCTTTCCGCGATCGTTTCACACTTCTTCCTGGAGTATTTGTCAACCCCCAGGCAAGCCAACCTCTTATCATGAGCCCCGAACCTGCATGTTGACTTTGCTTGCGCCTTGTGTGTGTGTAGTTACAGTTGCTCCTTACCGTTTTCGTCTACAGTTATGATTATCAGGCATGCTTATATTTTCATGATATCTTTTGCCATGCTAATTAGAATGTTATTATCGATATTGCTTGGAGTTTTAGGACTTATATTTGGATGATTATGTGGACGACATGTGCCTCTGGATTCTTAGTGGCTATTATGATGGCTATGATGATTGTAATGCACCAGGATATGCTAGTACTTGGTATTGTCATGTTCTTTTTGCTGTATTGAGAAGTTCGATATTTTATTAAAGCATTTGTATGATGCATGTTCATTTTTGCATCCATGTTCATGATGATGGAGAAGCTAATAAAAATGACTTAAAGATAACAACCTCATCCGTCATCGATGGGATCGAGTCATAGTGCCACCAAATCGAACTTTTTCAGTGCAACCACATTTGCCTTTATGGGAAGGCCTTAATGCGATCTATAGTCATGCCTCTCGCCGGTACCTCCAAAGTGGGAAGGTTATGGGCGCGCACTACCCTGATCAGGTAGGAGGACATAACTTTGTGTGCCCGTTGTTGAGATTTTTGGTACAGTGTCCCCGTGTGGGATAGTTTATGTTTTGGCCACGATGGTGGCCGTGTGTCTTTATTAGACACAGGGCCACCCAGGACTAGCCCAGAGGGGAGTGAGTCGGAGTGGACGGGAGAGTGTCATGGCAGTTGGTCGGTTTCGTCGGAATGCCGTTGGTCCACCCGAATGGGATGACAAGGCCATGGGTTCCGGGGTGTGGGTACAGTACGCTACCTCTGCAGAGTGTTTATAAAGTCTATCGATAGCAACACAGTTCGTAGTAGGTCACACTATTGGGTCTTGGTCGAAATTGAGGATAAACCTGAAATAATTAAGTAAATTAATGTGATAACAAGAATGTGGTGAGTTGGACTATGAGATAGTCGATGTTTTGATATGATCACGAGACGAGGTCTCTGGGAGTGTTGGAGACCAAGTGTTGGTCGTGGTTGTGATTGCCGGAAAGATCACTGTTGGAGACCAAGTGTTGGTCGTGGTTGTGATCGCCGGAAAGATCACTGTTGGAGACCAAGTGTTGGTCATGGTTGTGATCGCCGGAAAGATCGCCGTTTGGTTACACGGCAACCCGTTGGTAAGAGAGTCTGAGGGACTCAGTGCACAAGTTTGATTGCATTGCATGAGAAATATGTTGTTGTTGCATTTAAGAGAACCATGGCAGAACAGAAGATGGCTGCATATAGTTAACATGTTATGTCTACATTGAATATGAACGATAGTTTAATTCCAGCATAGTTTCATGATGACATGCCATGCTTGGATTGATTATGTCATGATTGAGATGATATGCTATGTTTTGTTATTGCCATGTTAGAAGCATGTTTTGATATGCCATGTTATTACCATGAAAGTAGATGCTATGATGTTCAAGCTTAGTTGATCTTTATCATGCCATGATTAGTAATTTTACATGAGATAGGTTGTTGCATGCACTTGGTTCTTGCTTTGTCTTCTGCTGGTTTGGATGCTATGTATTTGGTTGTCTTGCAAGTACATTCAATGTACTGACCTGGCATGTCATGCCAGTTTTGTAGGTCATACCCGAAGTGTTCGCTTGACCCATCATGCTAGGCCATAACCCTGCCAGTCCTGTGATTGTGGAGCCCAGCCAGAGTTGTTATGCTGCCAAACCAAGACTTCCGCCACCAGTTAAATCAATTTCTGCTGTCATTTTAATAGCCTTAGGGCTATGCCACACAATTGTATTCATCAACAATGTAATCTTCTATACATGTATTTGATGAATATTCTTGTACCTGGAGTGCTGTATTATGGACCTATCGTGCGTCAGGTGTTATCCTGGCTGACGTGCGAAGGCCCCCTGCTCCATGCGGATCGGAGTGCCATAGTCTTCTCAGACTCCATGATCAGCATAGCACCCTTGCGGCCATTCACTCCAAGTGTCCCGACCTGCCTCCGCCTAGGGAGCTGCTGGTGCTGGGAGGCTCTTGGGGATGCTGGGCCTCTTCCAGAAGAGCTTGACAGCGTGTAATCACGCACATGACAACTTTGTGGAACCACTCCATTTCCATGTCTCTAGCCTGGTAGCAAATTCCGTCGATCACCTGCATCATCAAGATATCACGTTGGCGATGTTCTACTTAGTCGGGGACGTCAACTCTGCCAAGGATGTGATCGAGCCTGGCCACCACATCATCGGGATCGAGGTTGACACGGTCGCCGTGGGCAATGATGAAGCTGCAGGCTGATACGTCTCCAACGTATCTATAATTTTTGATTGCTCCATGCTATATTATCTACTGTTTTGGACTATATTGGGCTTTATTTTCCACTTTTATATTATTTTTGGGACTAGCCTATTAACCGGAGGCCCAGCCCAGAATTGTTGTTTTTTTGCCTATTTCAGTATTTTAGAGAAACAGAATATCAAACGGAGTCCTAACGGAATAAAACCTTCGGGAACGTGATTTTCTCATCGAACATGATCCAGGAGACTTGGACCCTACTCCAAGGAGTCAAAGAGGCGGTCATGAGGTTGGGGGGCACGCCCACCCCCCTAGGGCGCGCCCCCTGCCTCGTGGGCCCCTTGGTGCTCCACCGACGTACTCCTTCCTCCTATATATACCTACGTACCCCCAAACGATTAGAACAGGAGCCAAAAACCTAATTCCACCGCTGCAACTTTCTGTATCCGTGGGATCCCATCTTGGGGCCTGTTCCGGAGCTCCGCCGGAGAGGGCCGTCATCACGGAGGGCTTCTACATCATCATAGCCCCTCCGATGAAGTGTGAGTAGTTTACCTCAGACCTTCGGGTCCATAGTTAGTAGCTAGATGGCTTCTTCTCTCTTTTTGGATCTCAATACAAAGTTCCCCCCTCTCTCATGGAGATCTATTCGATGTAATCTTCTTTTTGCGGTGTGTTTGTTGAGACCGATGAATTGTGGGTTTATGATCAAGTCTATCTATGAATAATATTTGAATCCTCTCTGAATTCTTTTATGTATGATTGGTTATCTTTGCAAGTCTCTTCGAATTATCCGTTTGGTTTGGCCAACTAGATTGGTAGTTCTTGCCATGGGAGAAGTGCTTAGCTTTGGATTCGATCTTGCGGTGTCCTTTCCCAGTGACAGAAGGGGCAACAAGGCACGTATTGCATCGTTGCCATCGAGGATAACAAGATGGGGTTTAGTTCATATTGCATGAATTTATCTCTCTACATCATGTCATCTTGCTTAAAGCATTACTCTGTTTTTAACTTAATACTCTAGATGCATGCTGGATAGCAGTCGATGAGTGGAGTAATAGTAGTAGATGCAAAATCGTTTCGGTCTACTTGTCACGGACGTGATGCCTATATACATGATCATGCCTAGATATTCTCATAACTATGCTCAATGCTGTCAATTGCTCAACAATAATTTGTTCACCCACCGTATAATACTTATGCTCTTGAGAGAAGCCACTAGTGAAACCTATGGCCCCCGGGTCCATTCTCATCATATCAATCTCCATCACTTTAATCTTGCTTTGCTTTTTTACTTTGCCTTTTACTTTTCACTTTACATATCTATACCAAAAATACCAAAAATATTATATCTATTAGATCTCACTCTCGTAAGTGACCGTGAAGGGATTGACAACCCCTAATCGCGTCGGTTGCGAGTAGCTATCATTTTGTGCAGGTACGAGGGACTTGAGCGTGGCCTCCTACTGGATTGATACCTTGGTTCTCAAAAACTGAGGGAAATACTTACGCTACTCTGCTGCATCATCCCTTCCTCTTCGGGAAAATCCAACGCAAGCTCAAGAGGTAGCACAGGCTGCCTTTGTCTTGACTGAATCCCAGTGGTCCTCTGCCCATCTTTGTGGGGCATCAGGCTCTCAATGAGCACTGGTGATGGCGGCTCTTCGGGTGGGTCATCGATCATGCCGCCGAGCAGCTCTGGATCTTTTGCACGATGGATGGAAAATTGCTCATCACACCTCCTCTGCAATATGTCGATTGTGCTCCCAAGGACGATGACGCCGATATCTCTGCCGATGGGCCATGGTGCCTGCACCGACCGATGAAGCTCTTTCTCCCCGACCTGCTCCGGCTCGTTCTCCTCGCCGAAGATGTAACACAGGTAGGCGTCGACGTCAAAGCTTTGGTCATTGCCTGGTATGCTTGGAATAACTAATGGTAGATGGCCGAGGACTAGATCTTGGCAGAGTGTCACGGCGGTGCGTTACCGCCTGGGTTATATGCAGCAAGCCGTTAGCTGGTGGCGGGAAACCGGTGAGGGAATAGGCGTGGATTTTACAATTCACCCATGTGGAGCGCGGGAAGCATTCGTTGGACCGCGGGAAGAGTGGAGCACGCAAACAACCGGAATACCATATCCGGTGCCACGTGTTATTTATCACACAAGTGTTGACATAAGGAAACGTATGTGTAACTTACTAATCATCGCACACGAGTACTCACAAACGCATCGTGTGTGATACTCCTAGCCACTGCAAGCAACTAGTTTGCATTTTTCAAAGTTTTTTGTACACAAAAAATTGCACATGAACTAACTGTATTAACCGTCTGTAGGATCGAAAGTATGTCTAGAGGGGGGTGATTAGACTACTTGACCAAATAAAAATCTAGCTTTTCCCAATTTTAAGTCTTGGAAGATTTTAACCACTTAGCACAAGTCAAGCAATCAACCTACACATGCAAGTCTAAGAGTATAGCAGCAGAATGTAAAACATTGCACATGAAGGTAAAGGGAGGAGTTTGGAGGGAGCAAATGCAATGTAGACACGGAGATTTTTGGCGTGGTTCCGATAGTTGGTGTTATCGTACATCCATGTTGATGGAGACTTCAACCCATGAAGGGTAACAGTTGTCTATCCCACCATGGCCATCGCCCATGAAGGACTTGCGTCACTAGGGTCGATCTTCATGAAGTAGGCGATCTCCTTGCCCGTACAAACTCCTTGGTTCAACTCCACAATCTTGTCGGAGGCTCCCAAGTGACACCTAACCAATCTAGGAGACACCACTCTCCAAAAGGTAATAGACGGTGTGTTGATGATGAACTCCTTGCTCTTGTGCTTCAAATGATAGTCTCCCCAACACTCAACTCTCTCCCACTGATTTAGATTTGGTGGAAAGATGATTTGAGTGGAAAGAAACTTGGGGAAGGCTAGATATCAAGATTCATATGGTTGGAATGGAATGTCTTGGTATCAATACATGAGTAGGTGGTTCTCTCTCAGAAAATGAATGTTGGAAGTGTAGGCATGTTCTGATGGCTCTCTCCACGAGTAAAGAGTGGGTGGAGGGGTATTTATAGCCCCCACACAAAATCTAACTGTTACACACAATTCACCAAACTTGGTGGGACCGAATCAGAAAACTCGGTCATACCGATTCAGTTCAAAATGTCAACATTAGGCTTTTCGGTGGACCGACATGTCAACTCGGTGGGACCGATTTGATCCGGGTTAGGGCATAACGTAATCTCGGTGAGACCGATTACACAAAGTCGGTGGGACCGATTTTGGTAATAAGCTAACCAGAGAGTTGGTCAGGCAAACTCGGTGGGACCGAATCACTCATTTCGGTGAGACCGAAACGTTACGAAAGGGAAACAGAGAGTTTGCATTGCGAACTCAGTGGGACCGATCGCTCATCTCGGTTGAACCAAAACATTACGAAGGGAAACAGAGAGTTTGCAATCCCATCTCGGTGAGACCGAGATCCCTATCGGTGAGACCGATATGACTAGGGTTTCTAGCGGTGGCTATGTCAAGTGAACTCGGTGGCACCGGATAGAACATTTAGGTGGGGCCGAGTTTGACTTTTGGTTTGGGACACATGTGGATATGAGAAAGTGTTTGAGGGTTTTTGGAGCATATCACTAAGCATTTTGAGCAAGTAAGCCATTAAGCAACACCTCATCCCCTTTTAATAGTATTGGCTTTTCCTATGGACTCAATGTGATCTTGGATCACTAAAATGAAAAAGTAGAGTCTTGAGCTTGAGCCAATATGTGTCCTTAGCATTTTGAGGGGTCCACATTCTTAATCCATGCCATGCCAATCATTGAACTTTTTGAAATGATCATCTTGAAATAGTGTTAGTTCAATGAGCTATATGTTGTTAATAATTACCAAAACCATCCAGGGATAGTTTCACTTTCAATCTCCCCCTTTTTGGTAATTGATGACAACATATAGATCAAAGCTTCGACAAATGATAATAAGATTGAAATACATCGTCTCTTTGAGAAGTATGTGGTAAGCAAGAGCTCCCCCTAAATTTGTGCACTATTTAATATTTGCTTTTGAATGCAAATGCACAATCGATTAGGATCATGGGTCACTCTTCCATGCACATACATCTTGGTGGAGTGCTCAAAATGATATGAATTAAAGCATGCACTCATCACCAAGCAAAGTGAATGATCATAAAAAGATATAAAAGATAATGGCATCCAAGCAAACATTAAGGTAGCATATGATCAAACATATGATCATACAAGTATCTCACACAAGGACATAGAGTATCAAACGAGCACACACATAAGTTCAACTAAAAACAAGAAAGCAAGAGAGACAAAGCAGCAAAGCAACACTCTCTCTCGAAGCCTATGATCTATACATTTCTCCCCCTTTGGCAACAAGTTACCAAAAAGTTCGAAAATGCATAGTGCTATGCGTCTCTCAGGCTTGGTCGGGAGGTGGTGTAGATAGAACTCGAAGGTCGAAGGCATCAGTTGATGTAGTTGGCGCTGATGGAGTGGGTGCTGGAGGTGGTACTGAAGCCGTTGCTGGTGTAGATGAAGTAGCTCTCGTATCTGGTACTGGCACTGCAGCTGACCTCTGACTCCTTGGCACACGCTGAAAAGCATTCGTAGTTGCCTTCCCTCTCTTCTCCTCGGCTTGCTCCTGGAGCTGCTCAATTGCAGTCTGTGTCTCAGTCACCTTGAGGTCAAGATCATAGAATTTTGACTCAACAATCCTTTCCAAGCTCTCTTGATTCCAAGTCAGGGTGGCCAAGCCCTTCTCAGTCCTCAATGTAGCTTGAATTAGATAACCTAATTGATCTTGTTTGCTCTTTAAGAACACCTGAGATGCTTCCTCCGCACTTGGCATCCTGGCAGCCTTTTCTGCCTTAGCCTTAGCTCTCTTCTCTTGTGCTTGTGTTGATGAAGGTTCATCCTCATTCATCACAATTGTTTTATCTTCAAGTTCTAGGTGCAAAGGTAAATGCTCCTTGTCCAATAGGTAAGTGCATGTGTCCATCTTTGAGTTGATGAGCTCCTGAATGTGTGGAGCATACCCACAAGATCTTTTCTGATCTGCTGCTGTCCTCTTCATTGTCTCTACAATCAGACTCATGACTTTGAATTTTTGAGGTACATCAAAAATTTGCAGCAAGTTGATGGAATGTCCTCTAATCATATTGTGATCTCCAGATTTGGGTAACAGAGTATGCCTCAATATTGTGTTGATTGTAGGCAGACCAGACAACAAATAGTGCATAGATCCAAGCCCGTGTGTCTCCAAAGCTTTATCAGGGATCTCCTTGTACATATTTTCCATTGAGTTGTGGTCCTTTTTATTCTTGGCATACACATCCAAATCATCCTCTTGCTCTTCTAGGGCATTGATCAACTTGGCCCACTCATCTACAGTTGATTGGTACCTTGTACCTTCAGACATCCACACTATCCTGCCATCTGGATAGAAATGAGCAGTGGAGTAGAACTGCATAACGAGCTCATCATTCCATTTGGTGAAGTTTTGACCCACAAACTCATGAACTCCACAAGCTCTGAAGCTTTCATGTACACCTGGGAAATAGTCTTCATTCTCATCAATGAATTCCCAATCGACCCATTTCATATCATAGACAATTGGCTTCTTGTCAAGCAGAATGGTCTCATAGAAATCCTACTATTCCTTGGTGTGGAACCTATAGGTAACATCGGTCCTCCTCCTCACAGCATAATGATCAGACAGTCTCCAAAGTCTCAGTCCTGCATCCTTCCTGATGTTCATGTCCCCGACCACTGGATGAGTGTCATTATGGTCTGGAATCTTAGGTTTTAGTTTCCTCAGCACTTGGGCTTCAACATCTTCTTCTTCAGCTTCAGGCACTGGGGCCTTGTTCTTTTGTTCAGCAGGAATGTTCCTAGTGCTTCTCTTGGGCTTAGAGGGATTTTGAGCTTGAGCTGTTGCTTTGGGAGCAGTTTTGGGCTTTCATGTGGCAGCCCCTGACTTGATAGCCTCTCCCATGAGTTTTTGGGACTTGGGTGCTGGTGCAACATCCTCTTCCTCTTCTTATGGCTCTCTCATTATGGAGGATCTACCAAGGACTCTGGTAGTGGTCTTCTTGACCCTCTCCTTCTTCTTCTTTCCCTCTCTAGTAGCCTCTCCAGTTGGCTTGGAGGTTTTAGCAGTTGAGGCTCTAACGTTTAAGGTTGGCACCTGAAAGTGCTAGTGATCGACTAGAGGGGGGGTGAATAGGCGATTTTTATGGAAGTCTTCAAAACATGTAAGTTTCGAAGACAAATGATGGAAATAAACCTATTACCATGCAGCGGAAGGTAGACTACACTAGGCAAACCATAGTCAAGTATTCAATGAAGTGAAAGCACAATGACTAATAGCAGCTAGGCAGTAAGGATCAGGTAGGAAGATATTGTGAAGCCAATCAGAACAAGTAATCACTCAGTGAAGCCAAATGGTGATGCAATCATACAATGACTTCACAAGGACCAACAGTAAGTAAAGGGAAGGGAAGGATGAAACCAGTCACTCGTTGAAGACAATGATTTGTTGGAACAGTTCCAGTTGCTGTGACAATTGTACGTCTGGTTAGGGAGGCTGAGATTCAACTCAGAAGACCTCGTCTTCACCTTATTCCCCTTGAGCTAAGGTCACCCAGTCCTCACCCAATCACTCCGGTAAGTCTTCAAGGTAGACTTCCAAACCTTCACAGACTTTGTTCACCCGCGATCCACAATGACTCTTGGATGCTCAGAATGCGATGCCTAACCGGCTGGAGGATTCACAGTCCTCAAGTGTAATAAGTCTTCAGATCAACAGACAGGAAGACTTAAGTGATGCCTAACACTCTTTGGCTCTGGGTGGTTAGGGCTTTATCCTCGCAAGGAATTCTCTCTCAAAGGCCGACAAAAGCCGTGCTTTAACTCCGAGCAGCCAACCGTTTATGGTTGTAGGGGGTGGGCTATTTATAGCCACTAGGCAACCCGACCTGATTTGTCTGAAATGACCCTGGGTCACTAAGTAACTGACACGTGTTCCAACGGTCAGATTTCAAACACACACGACAACTTTACTTGGGCTACAAGCAAGGCTGACTTATCCAACTCTGGACAAGATTTGCTCTCATAGTCTTCTCTCAAAGACATAGGATTTTGGTTAAGCATCACTTCAGTCATTCTGACTGGTTCTCTTGGACCCCACTTAACAGTACAGTGGTTCCTATGAACCAATAAAGAAAAACACAGAATGACAAACTGCTAAGTCTTCGCGCTCCATAGTCTTCACGCGATGTCTTCTCTTGTCATAGTCTTTAATGTGAATGAATTCACATACCACCTTTGACTTCAATGTCTTCATACATTTTTAGGGGTCATCTCTGGTAGGAAAACTGAATCAATGAGGGACTTCTACCTGTGTTATCCTGCAATTCTCACAAACACATTAGTCCCTCAACACTTTAGTCCCTCAACTAGGTTTGTCGTCAATACTCCAAAACCAACTAGGGGTGGCACTAGATGCACTTACAATCTCCCCCTTTTTGGTGATTGATGACAAACTAGTTGAAGTTTTCAATGGGGAATATAATATGTGAAATTTTAAAGGATAGGGGATTGTCTTCATAAGTTGTAAGGGCTCCCCCTGAAGATGTGCATATCAGTAATTTGCTTTTGGAATGCTAATGCACATGGCAGGTTGTACTTGTGGAGATCCTCTTCAACTTATGATGACAATTCATCATGCATGAAAAGTATGTGAAGATAATGACATGCATAATGAAAGATGGACGTCTGCAAAATGATCTAAGTGCGGAATTTATCGTCGCACATGCGGAATTTATCATCGCATCACAGAATAGCAAATAAGTAGCAAACGACCATCGAGTTTAAGTGTTACAACTCAAAGAACCAAATGTGTCAAAACGAGAGTTGTAAACACTAGGCAAAATATAAAGCAACCGCCCATATGGACCCGCTTGAAGACTATCAAACTCATATGCGTCTCCCTCTTTTGTCAGTAAGGACCAAAAAGGTTTGAAGACATAGAGCATCTACTCGTTCCCATGAGGAGTAGGTGAAGCAGCAAGGTCGTCGATGTTGTTAGGCGGTGAAGACGAACTCGGGGCAGTGTCAATGCATGCAGAAGTAGGGGGCGGTGAAGTAGCATCGTCTTCGTCATCGATCACTCTGGCATTCACGGTTGCCGCGGAGGAAGAGAACTCAGAGTCTTCAAGAGACGGAGTTCGTCGCAGCACAGTCCTTCTTGGAGGTGTGGAGTCAAACTTGAAGCGTTCAGAGAAGCCATCCTCTTGAAGATCATCCTCAGAGCACATAAGCGTCAATCCTTTCCATGTACGCCGACAGGTTTCATGGGCAACAAAGGCATTCTTGGTGGCAAGATTGCGAATCTTGTTTATGTCCACCAAGAGGCTTTGCATTTGGCGCTTCAGCTAGTCATGATGCCGATCTTGTTTCTGATGAAGGGCAACCAGAAGCTCTCGGTCATTGAGAACACGAGATCGCTTCTTGGGCCATTGGGCAATGGTGCTTTCAGTGGCTTCAGTGAGGGCACGATGAGGTGCACGTGTAGTACCAGCCAGAGGATAAGCACGAGTGACTGCTTCAACTCCTTCAATGTTTTGAGAGAAGCTTTGATGCCCAACATTCTGAAGACTAAGAGGCTCCTTGGCAGGCTCTCGATAGATGGCTTCAACGGACATATCAACGTCAGGCAGAAAGATCCGATGATTGTGAGCAGAGGGCTGATATGAGACAACTGAGTGTAGTTTGATCAGCCGCATTATCCATGGAGTGTAAAACTTCAAGCCAAAAAGATCAGATCCTGATGCAGCAAGTTGGCGGATGAAGAAGTCTTGTGCATTGAAGCATTTGCCGTGAAGAATATAAAAGACCAAAGTCTTCATTGCACCTTCCAGCTTTGCATGTGGAGAATGTCCTTTGATGGGCCAGAGAGTTCGCCTTATAATGTGATAGATAGTGCATGGCAGATACTCAAGGTCTTCAACGAAGAACTCCTTAGGATATGCAGCATCTGGAGGCAAAGGCTTCATCATGCTAAGCATCTGACTCATGTTTGGTTCAGGCTTCTGAAAGATGCTCTCCATAGCTGCACTGTGAAGCTGACAACCAAGTTCATAAAGATCTCCAGGAGTGGGCAGACCAGTGAGCTCAATGATATCAAAGGCTTTGGCTTCGTGATGAACATTGCCGGTCATCCACTCAAGGACCCAAGTCTTCGGATCTCTGTTGTAGCCACGAATGTGAAGAGTGGCATAGAATTGGAGCAGCAATTCTTCGTTCCAGTGCTCTTTGTTGGTGACGAACGGCAACAATCCAGACTCTTTGAAGCAATCCAGAGCTTCTTCCAAGCAAGGCAGAACAGTTATGGCTTCAGTGTCAAGACGCATATGAGGGAAAATGCGACCTTGATTGTACAAAATGCATGAGTAATAACTTCGTTGCGGATAGCTCCAGAACCGATCAGAAGATATTCTTTCCCTGGAGTAGGGGTTCTTGGCGCTATTAAAGAAGGTGTTGTCTGCTTTGAAGCCGTTGACATTAAAAGATCCGGGTGCCGATGCAGGACCTGGAAACCTTGGCAACCTTGGCATTGGCTTCTGTACCTGGGGCCTGTGCTCAACGTGATAGTCAAACTGAGGACCAGCAGCAGTTGCAGGAACAGGAGCACTGGCATCATTGGCTTCATTGACTTCTAGCACATTGGTTGGTGCAGGCTCCACATTTGATTCAGCCATGACTACGTCATTGGCTTCATTTGTGTTGGTGGTGGCAGCCACAAAATTCTCAACCTCCACTTGATGAGCTGGAGGGTCGGGCATAGACACGTTCTCCTCGAGAACAGCTTCTTCAGTAATGGAGGGAGTAGGGACACGTTCTTCTTCTTATGTGTTGTCGGCTGATGCAGCCGGAATGTCTTCAGCAACTTTAGCCTCAGACTCAGAGACATTCACAGTAGGAGTGGCATCTGGAAACACTTGACGTGCAACAGATTGGTGGGGCACTTCTCCTTCCGGAACGCTCGAAAGAGGGACTTGAGACCTTGGTCCTTTGCGAAGCCTGCATAACACTGGCCACGCCTCTGGAGATGGAGTTGGCTGGGCCTCAAAGTCATCTTCTTCTTCTTCTTCTTCTTGCCGGGGTGGTGTGACTTGTTGTTGTGGGTGATTAGCCCATGATGCATCCTGAGCAATTGGCATCAGAGGACGACCAATGCTGATGAGTTCGCTGTGCGTAAGCACAGGCGATGATACCAGTTGGTGCTCGATCTGAGGAAGAACTACATCATCTTCAACATTGTCATGGTGACCAATGTCTTCAGCAGCGGTGGGATCAACTGCTGGAACGTCTTCGGCTTCATGAGCCTATGTGGAAGCAGGCTCATGGACAATCAGTTGGCGCTCTTGATGTTCAGATGCAGGGCGAACCATTGAGATAGGTTCAATGACTAAGGGCTCTGTGGGAGCAGCCCGATCCTTCTTGGTCTTGCGCTTCTTCTTGGAGGGAGCAGCATCAGAGGCTTCAAGATGTTTCCTCTTTCTCGCTTCAACCTCAGCATTCCTCGTCTTCTTCAGTTCTGAAGCGGTTGACCTGACCTTTGGCTTCGAGCCAGTCATGCTGGCTGGGAAGACAATGGGATGTGCTTCCTGCCTTGGTGCTTCGGGTTCGGCCACAGCTGGCTTCTTCTTCTTCTTTGCAGCCATCCTGGGATCGATGCCAGGACGACCAAGAGCCTTGCGCTTCTCAGCCTCATTGTGGGCTTGCACACACTTGTTAGCCAGGCTCTTCATGTGCTCACGAGAACCTTGAGCTTCTTCACGCTTCTTGAGAAAGGCTTCCTTGAGCTCGTGCAGCATAATCTTGAAGTTTTTCACCTCTTGCATGCTGAGCTTGGCCATGTGCTTCTTGAAGTGAGCTTTCTCAAAGTCGATCTATTGCTTCAGTTCAACGATGCGCTGAGCTAGAGCTAGCTCTGAAGCAATGGCGCCATGGAAGGCGACACTAAGGCCAATTGGAAGTTACAGATCTTCAAAGCTGAGGTTGGGCGTGTCAAACCACTCATCAATGAAGTTGTGGATGATTGCCACGTCAAAGAGAGGAAATCATTAAAGATTTCTGCTTCTTCTTTGCTCTTGATCAGTTGCTCAAGAGCATCGTCTGCAAGATCTTCATCGCTGGACAGATCAATGGCGTCGTTGCGCAGAATAGCAGCAGCAGTCAGTTCTTGGCTGGTGTGTTGCAAAGGCATCTTTACTCTCGAGGGCTTGGAGATGCGTGACAAATCTTCAGACTGCACACTGTCTTCAGGAGGTGCAGTAGCCAGTGGCTTCGCCCGTGAGATTTTTGGTGCTGAGGCAGGCTTTGAAGCTTTAGACTTCTTCAGTTTCTTTGGCTTCGGCGGTGCAGGCGCTTCATCAAATTCAGCGTCATCTGCAGGCTCATCCACGACTGTCTCTTGAACCATGATATGAGTGATGAGACCTTCCAGGTTGTAGAAGGGCCCAACAAGATTGGGTTCAGCTTTGCGGGTGCCATCGGCACAGGGAGCAGAAGGACCAGGGTTGAAGTCTAGTCCCAATGACTTCTTGTTTTGCTTAGACGAATTCTTGGCAAACTAGAAGTTGCGTTTGAACAGATTGTCGTCATGACACCATAGAAATGATGATGGGTGTGCATCCGCAGGCTGTGGTCCACGGACCATGCAGGGATAGAAGCCTTGTTCAATGGCTTCATCTCTGGACCTGGGTTGAAGATTTCTGTATGGGATGTCTCCCCATGGTTGCTTGATGGCATTTTTCTCAGCATATTCCTGGGTCACAAACCGGTACTTGAACCATTGTTCTGCCCAATATCTTCGAATCCATTGGATTCAGGTCTTGCGCTGAGTGTAATCCTCTTCAGGATCTGTCTTGTAAAGCTCTGAGAGGTCATCAGGCAAATCTCTTAACGTTCCCCCACGACGCTGTCTGCCACCCTTCCTTACTGATTTCTCTGCAGCCATGAACTTCAAACTGAATGGCTTCAACACATTCAAAGGCTTCAAAGGCTTTCGCTTGCTGGACAAACAGGAACTGGCTTCGGGAGAATTTCTATGATGCTGTAAGAATTCTGCAAATGAATGCAGACTATGAGAACCAAGGGATTCTCCCACGGACATGTACCTGTGACAACATTAAGGTGCGAGGGAAGGGGAAGAGGTCATATGCATTCTCAGAAGATTTTGAAGATAAATCAGTTTAGAAGACATTGACCTCATTGTGCGAAGACATTCACTCATAGATAAAGAGTTGGTTCCAGATTTGTACGAATCCATGAATCAGTACAATTGAGGAATCTAACTACTTTGTGAAGCATAAGTGAACATACTAGGCATATTATGAGATGCAGTATGAAATAGATCCAACTTGTGTGAATAGAAACTTCTTGTGGCAGAAAGTGATGAATCTATAGGATCAAAGGGGCTGTAAAAAGGAAGTTTTATTTACCACACGAAGAACTGCTAGACAGAGAGGGAGATGAGGCCAAGCAGTTTGATCGTCCGTGCCCTAACTTGGCGACGGAGGACACCTACGGCGACGGCGGAGAAGACAATGTCCACGGCCGGCGTGAAGACGACGTCGGAGAGGTCGCGGCAGCTAAGCGCTTCGTCGCCGGCGTCGTCGAGGGCTAGCGGTGGCACTAGGGTTTGTGCGAGAGTGGAAGAAAGGATAATGACTGTGGTGAGGCGTGTATTTATAGGGATAGGGACGGCACAGTGTTATTACACAGGTGCCCCTGGCGATTCACATCTGAAGGACACGTGGCCATCATGCAATATATCGGAGGTTATTCCACGTTCCCACGCACGCCTGGATTGTCTGGTGGTCGTTCCCACTTCTCCGGGTTTCAGGTGATGAAATTATCATTGAAAACGAACTTATTGTTTGTCTCTGTATCTTCTGCTGACAAGGATGCAAAGAAGACATTTGATAGTTTCAAGAGAATGCATATGATTTGGACAGATAGAGTTTGAGATAGAAAGCATAGAGAGGTTAGGGTCCGATCACATTCACTTAGTTCAAAAGATTCAACAAGAAGACATAGCTATAAGTGAATGCTGTAGAGGACAAAACACTAATGTATATATATATATATATATATGAGAAAGACAATCAAATCAACATAGTGACGATAATCATGAAGACAAGTTGAAAATGAAGACAAACAAAATGTGAAGACATAGCAAATGTAGCGCCTTAGGTAAAATACTTCAAACAGAAGAATTTGGTGGTGGCGTTACCCACCGTATAGGAAGTATTAGACCCAGACACGGTGCACAATTATTGTGGCGCTCCAAAGTCAAATTCCACATTAATGTATTCACACTTAAAATGTATGTCTTCATTGATTGAAGATATACTTTACTTCGTGTGTTGCACATCTAAGTCATCAATATGCATAAGTGCTAGGATGTGTGCCTGATCACATGACATTTGAGGATTCCAAGATATTTAGCTCACACCATAACTTGCAAAATCTCTTCTCATCCAAGGGCTTGGTGAAGATATCTGCCAATTGCTCTTCAGTGTTGACGTGTATGATATCAATATCTTCCTTCACAACATGATCTCTGAGAAAGTGATGACGAATTTCAATGTGCTTTGTCTTCGAGTGCTGAACTAGGTTGTTGGCAATCTTGATGGCGCTTTCATTGTCGCAGTAGAGTGGCACTTGCTTCAGATGAATGCCATAGTCTTTGAGTGTTTGCTTCATGTAACGCCCCGAGACCGATGTGCCAGGTGTCTTCCAGTTATTCGCTGTCTTTGCCATGTCATTCGCTTGCGTGTTGATCTTATCATGTCATCATGTGCATTGCATCATCATGTTTTCAAAACTTGCATCCATCCTGGCCTCCTCGTTCTCTCCATTGTCCGTTCTGAGCCCAGACACACTTGCACGCGCCCGCGGCATGTCCGAAATAGTATTTTATAAGTGGCCGGAAAATGTTCTCGGAATAGGATGAGATTTGACGTGTGGTCTTATTATAGTGTAGATAGACCGCCTATCAAGTTTCATCGCATTCGGAGATCATTTGATGCCCCAAACGATAACTATAGTGGCAGTATAGCCGGTCTAACGTCGGACGTTTTTGGTCTCTGGAAACCGTGTCGGGCTGCATCTCTCCCCTCTTCTCTCAGACCAACCCGCTCTTCTCAATCCGCCAGGCCTAACCTAACCTCTCTCGTCAGCCCGCAGACCTCATCGCGCACGCATCCGGAAGTTGCCCCGGACCCGACCCGGGCAGTCGTCACCGATGGGTCCGGAACATCCCCAAACGTCTACAAAACATCACCATTTTCTCATTTGGATTTCCTAGCCATTTATTCTCGATCGTCGGATTTCAATCAGATGATCCAAACTCCCCTCTTTCCCTATATATATTGACTCTCTAGTCTAATTTAGGACCTAACCCTAAATTTTAGGCCTCATGTCCCATCCACCCATCGCCACCGCCGCCACTACACCACCTTTCCCTTGGGATCTCCCCGGCCAGATCCCCCCAACCTAGCCAACCAGTTTTCCTTCTCGGATCCACCACCGCCTCTCACCTTCTCTTCCTCGTTTTCGGCAGCAAGCCAACCAGTGCCTCGCCCTCGCGAGCACGCAAGCCACCGGGAGCCTTCCAGCCCCTGCTCCCGCGCGCCCCTACCCCG
This sequence comes from Triticum dicoccoides, assembly GCF_002162155.2. Taxonomy (NCBI): domain Eukaryota; kingdom Viridiplantae; phylum Streptophyta; class Magnoliopsida; order Poales; family Poaceae; genus Triticum; species Triticum dicoccoides. Next base: position 86,334,872 of record NC_041386.1, read on the forward strand.
AGCTCCTCTCGTGCTGCTCCCTACTCCCTCGCTCTCGTTTGGATCGAGGGGAGGAGCTCCTAGACCCTGCGTCACCGCCAACCTCCACGCCGGCGAGCGAACCAGCAGCCACCAGATGAGCGCCGGCCGCCCCCCTCCTTCTCCACCTTCCCGTGCTCCTCCCGTTTCCCCCTCTCTCAACTCTCTCTCTGTTCCTCTCTACCCCAGGATGAAGCTCCGCCCCCATGGATGGGGGAGGGGGGCCCGCGCCGAGCCGCAAGCCCCTGCGCCCCCTCCCGCCGGAGAACGTCGTCCAGATCCGCTCGGTGTCGCCCTGTTTTGCCGTTCCTCGACGTCCCTGCACCTTCCAGCGCCGCCGCTGCCTCAATTCCATCACGCCGTCCTCGGCTTCCACTTCAACGAGCAGCAGGAGTGCCGCTCATCGTCGTTGACCTGCAGTCGCGCATGGACTCCCGCGCCTGGAGCCGCCTTCGGTTGCCAAGGTCCAGCCCGCTCCAGATCCGGCCGGCCTCTGCCAAGTCGCCGCTGCCTTCAGCCCTCGATGTTGCCGGAGTTTGCGCCGCCGCTGCTCTGTTTCTGCTTCTGCTTCCTGTCGAGCAGAGCAGCGCGCCCGCTCCTCCCTGTCGCGTTGACCACGCACGCCCCTGCATCGTCGCTTGGACCTCCTCTGCTCCGGCCCAGCGCGCCGCTAGGGCAGGCCAAGGCCCAGCTCCCTCTTCGCCCCAGCCACGCACAGGACTCAAGGCCCAATGTGAGCAGCACCCTGGCTTTTCCTATATTGGGCTAGCCGGATTCGACCCGATATCTATTTTTTTAGTTCTGTGATTTAGTTATTATTCCAGAAAACGACAGTTTTGCAGTTTAGTCCTTAGAGTTCATGCATTTAATAACTAATTAACCGTGCGACGGATTTAAACAATTTATATATGAAATATGCTTAGTTTTTCATCTAGTTTCTTAATATGCCATTTCATCTATGTTTAAAATGATGTTTGCTTATATTTGCCTATTGCCATGCTAAAATGATTTATTTCATAGCTAAATAACCGTAACTCGGATTTTAATAAACTTTATATGTAAATGGGGTAGAATTTTGCCTAGTTTAACATGGTGGCTTTACTTTGCATGTTTAACAACTCTAAAAATTATGTTTAGGGCAGAACAGTACCAAATTCTATAATATGCTCATGAGGAGTTTCCGAAATTGTTGTTCGTTGTTTCCGGCCTCATTTAAACTTGCCTAGATAGTTAGTTTTGTTGTGTTTCACCCCTTGCCATGTTAAGAACATTTAATATTGTTGGGTACATAACGAGATCGAACTAAATAAGTTGTCATGGTGTTTCGTTAATATGCAACTCGTTGCATATTGAGCTCCACTTAATTTGTAGGGTTGCTTGTGCACTTTGCCATGCCATGCTTCATTAAACTGGACATGCATCATACTTGGTTGTGCATCATGCCATGTTCATGTCGTGGTTGTTTACCATGTTGTTTGCTTCTTTCGGGTGTTGCTTCTTCGGGTTGGTTTCGATAACGTCGCATTTGTGAGGAACCGTTCGACTATGTCTGTTTGTCTCCTTCATGGACTCGTTCTTCTTCCTTGCGGGATCTCAGGCAAGATGACCATACCCTCGAAATCACTTCTATCTTTGCTTGCTTAGTTGTTTGCTCTTTTGCTATGCCTATGCTGCGATACCTACCACTTGCTTATCATGCCTCCCATATTGTTAAGCTAAGCCTCTAACCCACCTTGTCCTAGCAAACCGTTGTTTGGCTATGTTACCGCTTTGCTCAGCCCCTCTTATAGCGTTGTTAGTTGCAGGTGAAGATTGAAGTTTGTTCCTTGTTGGAACATGGAGATGTTGTTCCTTGTTGGAACATGTTTACTTGTTGGGATATCACAATATCTCTTATTTAATTAATGCATCTATATACTTGGTAAAGGGTGGAAGGATCGGCCTTATTCCTGGTGTTTTGTTCCACCCTTGCCGCCCTAGTTTCCATCATATCGGTGTTATGTTCCCGGATTTTGCGTTCCTTACACGGTTGGGTAATAATGGGAACCCCTTGATAGTTCGCCTTGAATAAAACTCCTCCAGCAATGCCCAACCTTGGTTTTACCATTTTCCACCTAGCCTTTTCTTTCCCTTGGGTTCTGCAGACTCAAGGGTCATCATAATTTTAAACCCCCCCCCCCCGGGCCAGTGCTCCTCTGAGTGTTGGTCCAACCTGTCAGCCGCCGGTGGCCACCAGGGGCAACTCTGGCTGGCCTACCGGAAGTTTGGACAATCTGAGTGTGCCCTGAGAACGAGATATGTGCAGCTCCTATCGGGATTTGTCGGCACATTCAGGCGGTGTTGCTGGACTTGTTTTACCATTGTCGAAATGTCTTGTAACCGGGATTCCAAGTCTGATCGGGTCTTCCCGCTAGAAGGAATATCCTTCGTTGACCGTGAGAGCTTGTCATGGGCTAAGTTGGGACACCCCTACAGGGATTTGAACTTTCGAAAGCCGTGCCCGCAGTTATGGGCAGATGGGAATTTGTTAACGTCCGGTTGTAGAAAACCTGAAGTTGACCTTAATTAAAATACATCAACCGCATGTGTAACCGTGATGGTCTCTTTCCGGCGGAGTCCGGGAAGTGAACACGGTGTTGGAGTTATGCTTGACGTAGGTTGTTCTAGGATCACTTCTTGATCATAGTTTCTCGATCGGGCTTTGCCTTCTCTTCTCGCTCTCTTTTGCGTATGTTGGCCACCATATATGCTAGTCGCTTGCTGCAGCTCCACCTCATACCTTTACCTTACCCATAAGCTTAAATAGTCTTGATCGCGAGGGTGCGAGATTGCTGAGTCCCCATGGCTCACAGATACTTCCAAAACTAGCTTGTAGGTGTCGTTGAACCGTGCAGATGACGCAACCAAGCTCAAGGAGGAGCTCGATGAAGATCTTGTCCTTTGTGTTGTTTCGTTCTAGTTGATCAGTAGTGGAGCCCAGTTGGGGTCGATCGGGGACCTTGTTGCATTTGGGGTTCCTCTTTTATTTTGGTTCCGTAGTCGGACCTTGATTGTATTTGGATGGTGTAATGATGTATTCATGTATTTGTGTGAAGTGGCGATTGTAAGCCAACTATGTCTCTTTTTCCCTATTGTATTACATGGGTTGTTTGCGAAGATTACCTCACTTGCGACATTGCTTTCAATGCGGTTATGCCTCTAAGTCATGCTTCGACATGTGGGAGATATAGCCGCATCAAGGGCGTTACACTTCATCCCCAGAAGCTGAGCGCAGCAAGATGCAGCAGCAATGTATTCAGATTCAGCAGTGGAGAGAGATACACAGTTTTGCTTCTTTGAAGACCAACATACAAGTGATCGTCCCAGAAAATGACATGTTCCTGATGTAGAATTGCGATCCACCTTGTCACCAGCATAATCAGCATCCGAGAATCCAACCAGATCAAACTCTGAGCCCTTTGGATACCATAATCCTAGTATTGGGGTGTAAGCCAAATATCGAAGAATTCGCTTCACAGCTAAGTGATGCGATTCCTTTGGTGCCGCTTGGAATCGAGCACACATGCAAACACTAAGCATAATATCTGGCCTAGATGCACATAGATAAAGTAAAGAACCAATCATGGAGCGGTATACCTTTTGATCGAACTCTTTACCATTGTCGTCGGGACCTAGATGATGTTTGGCTGGCATTGGCGTCGTGAAGCCTTTGCAGTCTTGCATAACAAATTTCTTCAGGCAATCTTTGAGGTACTTCTCTTGAGATATAAAGATGCCGTTGCGTTGCTGACATATTTGAAGACCAAGGAAGAACTTCAGCTCACCCATCATGGACATCTGATATTGCTCTTGCATCATATATCCAAACTCTTCACTGTATTTCTGATTGGTGCAGCCGAAGATAATGTCATCCACATATATTTGGCACACAAACAGTTCACCATCATATGTCTTCGTGAAGAGAGTGGGGTCGAGGGAACCAGATTTGAAGCCTTTGCTCTTCAGGAAGTCTTTGAGTGTGTCATACCAAGCCCGAGGAGCTTGTACACCATGTCAGGATGTTTTGGATCTTCAAAGCCAGGCGGTTGTGCAACATACACTTCTTCTTCAATCTTGCCATTGAGAAAAGGGCTCTTCACATCCATTTGATATAGAAGTATGTTATGATGATTTGCATAGGCCAGCAGTATGTGTATGGCTTCAAGTCTAGCCACAGGAGCAAATGTTTCATCGAAGTCAATCCCTTCAACTTGAGTGTACCTTGAGCAACGAGACGAGCTTTGTCTCTAACAACTTGACCATGCTCATCTTGCTTGTTGCGATATATCCATTTGGTGCCTATTATATTGTGCTTGCGAGGATCAGGACGCTTAACCAGTTCCCATACATTATTCAGCTCAAACTGTTGAAGCTCTTCTTGCATAGCTTGAATCCATTCAGGTTCCATGAAGGCTTCTTCAACTTTCTTGGGTTCAGATATTGAGACGAATGCGAAGTGCCCACATAAATTTTCTAGCTGTGTTGCCCTTGAACGAGTGAGTGGACCTGGTGCATTGATGCTATCAATTATTCTCTCAATCTATACTTCATTTGCAACACGAGGATGTACAGGACGAAGATTTTGCTCTTGCTGATCATTGTCATCGTTAGAGGGATTGTCTTCAGGCTGAGCATTGTCTTCAGGTTGATCAGGTGCGGAGATGATAAGTTCCTCTTCAGGCTGAGCTTCAGACGGTATGATTTCTCCAGTTCCCATAAGTTTGATTGATTCACTAGATGGAACTTCATCTAGCACATTTGGCAGGTGCTCTCTTTGTGAGCCGTTCGTCTCATCAAACCGCACATCCACTGTTTCAACCACTTTATAGTGAAAAAGGTTGAAGACTCAGTAGGAGTGCGAATCCTTTCCATATCCAAGCATAAAACCCTCATGTGCTTTTGGTGAAAATTTTGAAGTGTGATGTGGATCCTTGATCCAGCACCTGGCGCCAAATACTTTGAAGTAACTGACATTTGGCTTCTTGCCAGTAAGGAGCTCATAGGATGTCTTGTTCAGAAGCTTGTGAAGATAAACACGGTTGATGATATGCCATGGAGTATCAATGGCTTCCGGCCAGAATTTTCTTGGAGTCTTGTATTCATCAAGCATCGTCCGGGCCATCTCAATAAGTGTTCTGTTCTTGCGTTCGATGACGCCATTCTGCTGTGGCGTTTACGGAGCTGAGAATTCATGTGTGATGCCTAAGGTTTCAAGATATGTATCTAGGCCAGTGTTCTTGAATTCAGTGCCATTGTCACTTCTGATGTGCTTTATCTTGGCGCCATAGTTGTTCATTGCTCGATTGGCGAAGCGTCTGAAGACATCCTGCACTTCAGTCTTGTAGAGGATTATATGCACCCAAGTATATCTTGAATAATCATCAACAATGACAAAGCCATAGAGACAAGCAGTAGTAGTAAGAGTTGAGTAATGAGTGGGACCGAAAAGATCCATGTGGAGCAGTTCAAAGGGTTGAGTCGTTGTCATGATTGTCTTCGAGGGATGCTTGGCCCTCGTCATCTTTCCTGCTTCACAGGCACCACATAAGTGATCCTTCTTGAACTTGACGCCCTCGATGCCTATGACATGCTTCTTCCTTGCAAGGGTGTGGAGGTTCCTCATGCCAGCATGCCCTAGCCTCTGATGCCAGAGCCAGCATTCAGAAGCTTTTGCTAGAATACATACGACAAGTTGTGGTCCTGCTGATAAATCTACCACGTATAAATCATATTTCCGATACCCTTCAAACACTAGAGATTGCAACTCTACCTAGACCCAATACCTTGCTTTTACCAGTGTCAGCAAATGTGATGTGACTTTTGTCAGATGGACGTAAGGTTGAGTCCATGAGAAGGCTTCGCTTGCCAGTCATGTGATTTGTACACCCACTATCAATAATCCATTCTGAAGCTGCTGGTGTCGTACCCTACAGTGCAGTTAGGGGGATAGGCTTCACGAAGAGAATTGTGAAGCAAAAACATTTGACAAACCAGTGGATATTAAAGCTTAGATCGAGATTAGGACTGATAGGGCAAGTAGCAAGCGACTCGGGAACAAAGTACATAATAAGACCATTTGGGCATTTGATCTTGCGCCCTACAAGATGTGTAAGGTCCCCAGCAATAGCGTCAGACGATTTTGGTTTTCGTCTGGAGACCTTTCCCTGCAAAAGAGAGTTAAGCTTTCTTAGCCACCCACATCTTCAAGGGTGACTTCGAAGCAATGAGTCTAAGTGCAGCATCTGAGAACTTTGGCTTTGGAGCCTTAGCAAAAAGTCTTGCAGGTGGACAATAGTACTCATAAGAATAAGCAGAATAGTTCTTGGTCTTATGAACATGGCGGTTTGATGAACCGCGCTCATATTCATAGGCCTGAGTATGGCTTCCCTGCAAAACATTTGCATTAGTGCGACTCAGGTGAGTCCTCTCTCTATATGAAGCCTTTGGGCCGTATGAAGCCTGTGTTCTGGGATTTGTCTTCTTCACTTGTGGTGTCATGACGACATTCATAGGAAGATTCTCCAAACACCTTTTAGGCACCCCCACTCCTGCAGTTAGTACCAGTATACCTGGCAAACACTTCACCATTCTAATTCTTAAACAGTTTATAGTTTGCATCAAAGGATTCATCAATAATAATGGGATTAGCACAAGTGAAGCCAGATAGGGTGGATGGATCCGCTGAAGGTTCCTTTGTAGCAACCCATGTGGTTTTGGGGTACTGCTCAGGTTTCCAGTAAGAGCCATCAGCATTCATTTTCCTTTCGAACCCAACACCCTCTTTCCTAGGGTTTCGGTTCAGGATCTGCCTTTTGAGGACATCACATAGTGTCTGATGCCCTTTGAGACTTTTGTACATCCTTGTTTCAAGCAGTGTCTTCAACCTAGCATTCTCTTCAGCAATAGCAGTGGTATCCTCAGCAGAGTGGTTAGTTACCACATCAACAGTTGAAGATATTGCAATAGTAGCAGCAGTAGAACATTCAGCAACAGAAGTAGTGTTATCACGCTCAATGCATTTAATACATGGTGGTTCAAATCCTTCCTGAGCTGAACTGATCTGTCCGGCGCGAAGTGACTCATTTTCCTTTTGAAGATCTTCATGAGCCGCTCTCAATTTCTCAAGATCTTGCTTCCTTTGAAGATAATCATAGGAAAGCCTTTCATGAGTTGTTGAGAGCGTTTCATAACGACTTTCAAGTTCCTCATACTTAACGTGAAGATTTTTTATGTCTTCAATTAAGGACTGATATCGAGTCATTTCAGCGTCTAATAGATCATCGCTTTTGTCTAACAGTTTTTGAATGTGTTCCATAGCTTTCTGTTGTTCAGTTGCAATTTTAGCAAGTGTTTTGTAGCTGGGTTTGGAACCACAATCAGAGTCATCGTCACTAGATGTTTGATAGTGAGTAGTGCATGTGTTTAGCTTGGCACCGCGTGCCATGAAGCAGTAGGAAGGAGTGGAGTAGTCCTTGTCATTTGCATCGGTGTCGGTGATGAAGTCATTGTCTTCAGTGTTGAAGATGGACTTGGCAACGTATGCTATAGCCAGACTCGCAACGCCAGAATCGGACTCCTCCTCAGACTCCACCTCCGCCTCCTCAGAAGCGGACTCCTCCTTAGAATCCATTTCCTTGCCAACAAACGCACGTGCCTTGCCAGATGAGCTCTTCTTGTGTGATGAAGACTTTGAGGAAGACTTGGAAGAAGACTTTGAGTATTTCTTCTTCTTCTTGTCGTCAGAGTCATACTCCTTGCTCTTCTTCTTGTTCTCATTGTCCCACTGTGGACACTCAGAGATGTAGTGGCCAGGTTTCTTGCACTTGTGGCATGTTCTCTTCTTGTAGTCATGAGCAAAAGCTTCATCATTCCTTGAGCTTGATCGTGAAGACTTTCTGAAGCCTTTCTTCTTGGTGAATTTTTGGAACTTCTTCACAAGCATAGCAAGCTCCTTTCCAATGTCTTCAGGATCATCAGAACTGCTGTCAGATTCTTCTTCAGATGAGGAGACAACTTTTGCCTTCAAGGCACGAGTTCGCCCATAGTTGGGACCATAGATGTCTCTTTTCTCAGAAAGCTGAAACTCGTGTGTGTTGAGCCTCTCAAGTATGTTAGACGGATCGAGTGTCTTGAAATCAGGACGTTCTTGAATCATCAGGGCTAGGGTGTCAAATGAACTATCAAGTGATCTCAGGAGTGTCTTGACGACTTCATGCTTGATGATCTCAGTAGCGCCGAGGGCTTGAAGCTCATTTGTGATGTCAGTGAGTCGATCAAACGTGAGCTGGACATTCTCATTGTCATTTCTCTTGAAGCGGTTGAAGAGGTTGCGAAGGACACTGATTCTCTGATCTCTCTGGGTTGAGACGCCTTCGTTGACCTTGGAGAGCCAGTCCCAGACTAGCTTAGATGTTTCCAAAGCACTCACGCGGCCATACTGTCCTTTGGTCAGATGACCACAGATGATATTCTTGGCAGTAGAGTCCAGTTGAACGAACTTTTTGACATCAGCAGGAGTGACACCTTCTCCAGCCTTGGGAACGCCCTTCTTGACGACATACCATACGTCGACATCAATGGCTTCAAGATGCATGCGCATCTTATTCTTCCAGTAGGGATATTCAGTTCCATCGAAGACGGGGCACGCAGCGGAGACTTTAATTATTCCTGCAGTCGACATAGCTAAAACTCCAGGTGGTTAAACCGAATCACACAGAACAAGGGAGTACCTTGCTCTGATACCAATTGAAAGTGCTAGTGATCGACTAGAGGGGGGGGGTGAATAGGCGATTTTTATGGAAGTCTTCAAAACATGTAAGTTTCGAAGACAAACGATAGAAATAAACCTATTACCATGCAGCGAAAGGTAGACTACACTAGGCAAACCATAGTCAAGTATTCAATGAAGTGAAAGCACAATGACTAATAGCAGCTAGGCAGTAAGGATCAGGTAGGAAGATATTGTGAAGCCAATCAGAACAAGTAATCACTCAGTGAAGCCAAATGGTGATGCAATCGTACAATGACTTCACAAGGACCAACGGTAAGTAAAGGGAAGGGAAGGATGAAACCAGTGACTCGTTGAAGACAATGATTTGTTGGAACAGTTCCAGTTGCTGTGACAACTGCATGTCTGGTTAGGGAGGCTGAGATTCAACTCAGAAGACCTCATCTTAACCTTATTCCCCTTGAGCTAAGGACACCCAGTCCTCGCCCAATCAATCTGTTAGTCTTCAAGGTAGACTTCCAAACCTTCACAGACTTCGTTCACCGGCGATCCACAATGACTCTTGGATGCTCAGAACGCGATGCCTAACCGGCTGGAGGATTCACAGTCCTCAAGTGTAATAAGTCTTCAGATCACACAGACAGGAAGACTTAAGTGATGCCTAACACTCTTTGGCTCTGGGTGGTTAGGGCTTTATCCTCGCAAGGAATTCTCTCTCAAAGGCTTCGAGGTGGGTTGCTCTCAAATGACAAAAGTCATGCTTTAACTCTGAGCAGCCAACCGTTTATGGTTGTGGGGGGTGGGCTATTTATAGCCACTAGGCAACCCGACTTGATTTATCCGAAATGACCCTGGGTCACTAAGGAACTGACACGTGTTCCAACGATCAGATTTCAAACACACACAACAACTTTACTTGGGCTACAAGCAAGGCTGACTTATCCAACTCTGGACAAGATTTGCTCTCATAGTCTTCACTCGAAGACATAGGATTTTGGTTAAGCATCACTTCAGTCATTCTGCTCTTGGACCCCACTTAATAGTACGGTGGTTCCTATGACTCAATAAAGAAAAACACAAAACGACGAAACTGCTAAGTCTTCGCGCTCCATAGTCTTCACACGATGTCTTCTCTTGTCATAGTCTTCAATGTGAATGTCTTCACATACCACCTTTGACTTCAATGTCTTCATACATTTTTAGGGGTCATCTCTGGTAGGAAAACCGAATCAATGAGGGACTTCTACCTGTGTTATCCTGCAATTCTCACAAACACATTAGTCCCTCAACTAGGTTTGTCGTCAATACTCCAAAACCAACTAGGGGTGGCACTACATGCACTTACAGCACCCTCTTGTCAGGGGCCTTCTTGTGCAAACCAGGCTTTGAAGTTGCAGCAGTACCATACTCTTTCTTCAGCACCTTCTTCTTGGAGCTGACTTCCTCCTCAACAGCCACATAGTCCTCATCTTCAGAATCAGAGGTTTTCTTCTTCCTTGTTCTGGTGGCTACTTTGGGCAAGTTGCTTAGTGTGTTCCTGCTGCCCTCATCATAGCTGCTTGAGGGACTAGTGCCCTCACTCATTTGCACTTTCTCTTCTGACATGTTTTGGCGATCACTCTCGTCTGACATTCTGGCAAGCAAACTGACATCAAACCCTGTGAATAGATATAGATGAGGTAGAATAGATGAGCATCACAAAGTGCAAAGTTTTTGCAAAACAAATGAGTCAAAACTTAGTTTTAGTTCTCCACGAAAACCATTTCGGAGCTACCGATTTGATAAACTCGGTGATACCGAAGCAACTATTGGAGCCTAAACTAGTGAACTCGGTCAGACCGAGTCACAGTTTGGTGGCATTGAGATTGCTAGGGTTTCATAGAGAATCGAACTCGGTCATACCGATTTGCAATTTTTGGTCAGACCGAAAAGCGCATGTGCAATGGCCTAACCAAATCAGTGAGATAGATTTCTACAACTCGGTCGGTCCGAGATGAGTTTGGCGGAAACGTAACCCTAAATTTTCTAACCAAACCTAACCTAAAGGATGTTTTCTCTGGATAGATTGTTTTCATACGTGGTAATGATCATGGCAAAGCAATGTGCTACGAATTAGAGTAAGGAAATAGCACAAAGTATCGAACCCATACCCTAGTTCGGCGGGAGTTTGCTACAGCGACAATGGCGGAGCAGAATTGTGTTGACAGCAATGGAAACCAGCGGCGGGAGGTCGCTGGCGGCGAGGAGACGATCCGGAGACCCGAGGAGGTAGAGCAGGATACGCGCGGGCTGAGGAGGTTTGAAGAAATTTCCAAATTCTCACCCATGGGTATATATATCCCGACCCTGTTGGTCTGACCGAGTGGAACAACTCGGTGGCACCGAGATGCAGAATCACAAGCGGCTACTGCAATTCGGTGTGACCGAAAAGTTCAAATCGGTTGCACCGAGATTGAAAACCTAGTTCAACTCAATGAACTCGGTGTGACCGAAAAGGATGGATCGGTCAGACCGAAATGCACAGAGAGGTTTTGGAAGTTTAAGTCTATGACGAATCGGGGACTCCGAGTTCTCCTCACACAGAGTGGTTCAAATCTGACTTGATCAAACTTTGTGATGTAGCATGAATAGAGTTTGAGACGAGAAAAACATAGATAGCTAGAGGAGGTTCTTAGGCATTCTTGTCCATCCACTTGGTAAAAGAGAAAACGCCAAAAAATCAAAACAACAAGTGGATGTCCTCGAATGAGTAAAGTATGCAATCAACATGCTCACACAATAAAATGGCAAATGAAATATGTGGCAAAGCATGCACAAACACTCTAGCATCTATCAAGCAATTGGCGATGACTAGGTCATCTATATATGAGTATATGGACTGAGGAGTCAAATGAGAACATTTGATCATAGGTCATACTCATCATTTAAGCACAAGTGGGGTTACCACTTTTACATAAAGCATTTTTGTGCTCACACCTTTAGAGTTGCTTTAGCTCAATTGATTAGAGTGAAGCTCCCCCTAGATGTGATATCCCCCCTAAGAGGGATGAACTAACCTTGCGTTTTGTCGATGATGACTTCATGTAGGTGTTGAAGATGCGGATGCTCAATGTGGATGTAGATCATTTGGAGCAATCCATTGGAGTGAGTTGCACTTTCAATACCTATACGGGTTAGTCCCACAAGGAACAAACAAGGATATCCATAGACATAGAGTTATGTACACACAAGATGATCTCCATGAAAGCATTAGGTTACCTTGTCCCTTGTCTTACCAACAAGAGGGTTTGTGACTCCTTGAACTAGTGCAAGATGTGGAAGTTGTTTGCACTTGTCCTTGTCAAAAAGATATGAGTGAAGTACATTGGCGGAGTCACCCTCGAGAACTCCCTAGTTCTTCTTCTTCGGGATCCACATCATCTTGATGGGAATCCTTGGAGTTGTAGTCGTACTTGATGAAGTAGAACTTGATGTAGTCTTGGGAACCCACTTGACCAAGGCCTTAGGAGGTTCTTCAAATGCATCAATCTCCTCTTGAAGCTTGCCCTTCCCTTTTTGCTTTTGGTCTTGTGGTGGAAGATCATCTTGAGCTTGTGTCCCTTGGAAAGAAGTAGGATCATACTTCTCTTATTGAGGAACAAACTTCGTCTTGGGGTATTGATCTTCTTCCCACTCAACTCCATTGGCATTGAACTTTTGTTCAAAACCAATACCTTGATTCTTCCTGTGCCTTCCTTTCTTGCATACAATTTCCTCAAATTTCTTACTTCCGGCAAGACTCTTGTAGGCACCTTTCTCTATAATTCCCTTCAATAAGCTATTTTCTTGCTCAAGTGTAACTTGGATAAGAGAATCATTATTGGAATCAAGAGAACTACTAGAAGCAACAATATTGGATTTAATATGATTGTTGTTACTACTAGAAGAAGAATCTTTCTTACTCTTGTTGCTAGATTTAACTTGTGGCATGTAAGTAGACAAGAGTAAACGCTTGGCAATGTAAGAAGATATTCTTGCGAAGATCATCATTGATTCCCTTGAAGAACCCATGCTCTTGCTCAAGGTTGAGCTTTTCAAAGCGTAACTTCTCACGAGTCTTTAAAAGTTCTCAATGATCTTCCAAGATAGTTTCATGAGCTAACTTAAGAGTGTTTAGTTCTTTAGTTAGACGCTCAATCTCCTTCTTATCATCATCATTCGTTTTATCTTGATTAGCATGATTAATAGCAAGTTCATCATAGTTTTCATCACTAGAGTTGTCAACAAGTAAATCATCATCACCTAGCAAATCATCTTCATCATATTGAAATCAACATACTCGGGGTGTGACACCTTTGGACCTTTAGCCATGAAGCATCTTCCAATTCCTTCATTTGGTGAGTCAAATATGTCATAGGAGTTGGTTGACACAAGTGCTAGACAGGCAACACCTTCATCTTGAGTATATTCGGAGTTGGAGCGATAACTTCTCTCGAAGTGATTTTCGGAGCCGGAGCCGGATACCCATTCACCAACATGAGCTTGATGTCTTCATTTTGAGTAGCTCCTTGATGATTTGTCCTTCCTTTCCGAATCCTTAGTTCTCTATGATGTTCTTCGTTCATAACGGTCATCCCTAATCCTTCTCTCTCTTGGTAGTGATTCTTCTCTTCTACTTTTCCTTTTGGGTGAATCTTCTCTTCTTTTGTAGGGAGCCAAACACTCATTGGAGTAGTGTCCGGGTCTTCCACAATTGTAGCAATTACGCTCACGACTCGAAGATCTTTTGTCATTGTAGGACCTTGACTTGGAACTTCTTTCCTTGCTTCTACTCTTGTAGAACTTGTTGAAGTTCTTCACCATTAGGCTCAATTCTTCATTGAAGGCTTGTTTCTCACTTGATGATGTAGGAGCATCACATGAGGCTTTGTAAGCACCACTTGACTTGTTGTGAAGCTCTTCCTTATCCTTGAGTGACATATCATGAGCAACAATTCTTCCAATGACTTCTGTTGGCTTGAGATCTTTGTAATTAGGCATCATTAGAATCAATGTACACATGATATTATATTCTGCATCCAAGGCTCTTAGGATCTTCTTGATGATGAATCTATCGATCATCTCTTCACTTCCGAAGCCGGCAATCTCATTTGTGATGAGAGCAAGCCCAGAGTACATTTCAGCGACACCTTCACCATCCTTCATTTTAAACTTGTCAAGTTGACTTTGAAGCACATCCAATTTGGATTCCTTGGCGGAGTCGGTACCTTCGTGCATATCAATCAAAGTATCCCAAATTTCCTTTGCATTCTCAAGACGGCTGATTTTGTTGAATTCTTCGGGGCACAATCCATTGAAGAGGATACCACAAGCTTGAGCATCGTATTGCGGCATCTTCAACTCTTCCGCGATAGCTTCACAGTTTGGTTCTCTCCCATCAAAGAATTCACCTTGCAAGCCAATACACATAATAGCCCAAACGGCGGGGTTATGTCCAAGAATATGCATTTTCATCTTATGCTTCCAACTAGCAAAATTAGTACCATAAAATTAAGGACCTCTACGTTGGTAATTTCTCTCGCTAGACGCCATACTCACCTAGGTTGTGAAACCAAGGCTATGATCACCAAACGCTATGGAAATCAAGGAAAATGGAGACCAAAGCTCTGATACGACTTGTAGGATCGGAAGTATGTCTAGAGGGGGGTGATTAGACTACTTGACCAAATAAAAATCTAGCCTTTTCCCAATTTTAAGTCTTGGAAGATTTTAACCACTTAGCATAAGTCAACCAATCAACCTACACATGCAAGTCTAAGAGTATAGCAGCGGAATGTAAAACATTGCACATGAAGGTAAAGGTAGGAGTTTGGAGGGAGCAAACGCAATGTAGACACGGAGATTTTTGGCGCGGTTCCAATTGGTGGTGCTATCGTACATCCACATTGATGGAGACTTCAACCCATGAAGGGTAACGGTTGCGCGAGTCCACGGAGGGCTCCGCCCACGAAGGGTCCACAAAGAAGCAACCTTGTCTATCCCACCATGGCCATCGCCCATGAAGGACTTGCCTCACTAGGGTAGATCTTCACGAAGTAGGCAATCTCCTTGCCCATACAAACTCCTTGGTTCAACTCCACAATCTTGTCGGAGGCTCCCAAGTGACACCTAACCAATCTAGGAGACACCACTCTCCAAAAGGTAATAGACGGTGTGTTGATGATGAATTCCTTGATCTTGTGCTTCAAATGATAGTCTCCCCAACACTCAACTCTCTCTCACTGATTTGGATTTGGTGGAAAGATGATTTGAGTGGAAAGCAACTTGGGGAAGGCTAGAGATCAAGATTCATATGGTTTGAATGGTATGTCTTGGTATCAACACATGAGTAGGTGGTTCTCTCTCAAAAAATGAATGTTGGAAGTGTAGGCATGTTCTGCTGGATCTCTCCACGAGTAAAGAGTGGGCGGAGGGGTATTTATAGCCTCCAGACAAAATCTAACCGTTACACACAATTCACCAAACTCGCTGGGACCGAATCAGAAAACTCGGTCATACCGATTCGGTTCAAAATGTGAATGTTAGGCTCTTTAGTGGGACCGAGGTGTCTACTCGGTGGGACCGATTTGATTAGGGTTAGGGCATAACGTAATCTCCATGAGACCGATTACACAAACTCGGTGGGACCGATTTTGGTAATAAGCTAACCATAGAGTTGGTCAGACAAACTCGATGGGACCGAATCGCTCATTTCAGTGAGACCGAAACGTTACGAAAGGGAAACAGAGAAATTGCATTGCGAACTCGGTGGGACCGATCACTCATCTCGGTTGAACCATAACGTTACGAAGGGAAACAGAGAGTTTGCAATCCCATCTCAGTGAGACCGAGATCCCTATCGGTGAGACCGATATGACTAGGTTTTCTGGCAGTGGCTATGTCAAGTGAACTCGATGGTGCCGGATAGAACATTTCGGTGGGGTAGAGTTTGACTTTTGGTTTGGGACATATGTGGATATGAGAAAGTGTTTGAGGGTTTTTGGAGCATATCACTAAGCATTTTGAGCGAGTAAGCCATTAAGCAACACCTCATCCCCTTCTAATAGTATTGGCTTTTCCTATAGACTCAATGTGATCTTGGATCACTAAAATGAAAAAGGTAGAGTCTTGAGCTTGAGCCAATATGTGTCCTTAGAATTTTGAGGGGTCCACATTCTTAATCCATGCCATGCCAATCATTGAACTTCCTGAAATGATCATCCTGAAATAGTATTAGTTCAATGAGCTATATGTTGTTAATAATTACCAAAACCACCCAGGGATAGTTGCACTTTCACCGTCTGTGTTGTAATTTCTCATCGCAAACAGTTCATCCTAGTCGGCTGTTTGCCACGTATCACACACATCTTGTTAAGTTGAACCGTTTATGTTGCGTTCGCCAATCGAAAACAGTTCATCCGAGTGAACCGTATGCCCTATATCACACACACCTTGATATGGCTAACCGTTTATGTTGCACTCCCTAATAGCAAACGGTTCATCGGAGCGAACTATATGCCATATATCGCACACACATTGATATGGCTGCCCGTTTCTGTTGTTCTGCCTCATCACAAACAGTTCGAACGGGTTAACCGTGTGCCCTGAATAGCACACGCAACTAAAATCTAAACGGTGTTTGATGGCTCTGCCATCGCAAACGTTTTGCACATTTTTTGATGATTTTTTACATCCTCGTTTGTGATTAATGCATCGCACACAGTTTCGTGAAAGGGTCTCTGATCGTAGTGTCGCGTTAGCAGCATCCTGCAGTAGTGTACGTGCTTATGGAAAGAACTTGCATGCCATCTTTTATCCTACCCTCCCGTGGCAGCGGGGTCCTATTGGAAACTAAGGGATATTAAGGCCTCCTTTTAATAGAGAACCGAAACAAAGCATTAACACACAGTGAATACATGAACTCCTCAAACTACGGTCATCACCTGGAGTGGTCCCAACTATTGTCACTCCGGGGTTGCCGGATCATAACACGCAGTAGGTGACTATAACATGCAAGATCGGATCCAGAACATGGATATAATGGTGATAACATAAACGGTTCAGATCAGAAATCATGGCACCCGGGCCCAAAGTGACAAGCATTAAGCATGGCAAAGTCATAGCAACATCAATCTTAGAACACAGTGGATACTAGGGATCAAGCCCTAACAGAACTAACTCGATTACATGATGAATCTCATCCAACTCTTCACCGACCAGCGAGCCTACGAAGGAATTAATCATTCCCGGTGGGGAGCATCATGGAATTCGCGATGGAGAAGGGTTGGTGATGACGAAGAACGAACATCTCTGGAGCCCCAAACGGACTCCAGATATGGCCTCCCAATGAAGAACAGGAGGTGACGGCAGCTCCGTCTCGTAGATCGTGATAATTCTTTCTCCCCTGATTTTTTCTAGAAAAAAGGATTTTATAGCGTCGGTTTCAGGGTCTGCGGGGCCACTAGGTGGGGACAACCCACTTGGGCGCGCCAGGAGGGGGGTGCGCCCTGGTGGGTTGTGCCCACCCAGGTGCCCCCCTCCGATGGTCTTGGCTCCAGAAATTCTCTTTATTTGTATAAAAATTCCTCGCAAAGTTTCGTTCCATTCCGAGAACTTCTATTTCTGCACAAAAACAACACCATGGTAGTTCTGCTCAAAACAGCGTCAGTCCGGGGTTAGTTTCATTCAAATCATGCGAATTAGAGTCCAAAAGAAGAGGAAAAGCATTAGGAAAAGTAGATATGTTGGAGACGTATCAACTCCCCCAAGCTTAAACCTTTGCTTGTCCTCAAGCAATTCCGTTGATAAACTGAAAGTGAAAAAGAAAAACTTTTACGAACTCTTTTGCTCTTGTTTGCGTAAATAAGCTTAAAAAGCACCCGGGTTTTCAGCCAACATTATAACTAACCATGCCGACAATAACTCTTAAAGATTATATTAACTCATATCGCAATGACATAATCAGCTAGCGAGCAATAATAAGATATCTCAAACGGCAACACGTTGTCAAAATAATCATGATATAATATTACAATAGTGGTATCTCACTAGCCCTTTCTGAGACCGCAAAACATAAATGCAGAGCACCTCCAAAGTCAAGTGCTACCTCTTGAGCACTGCGTTGGATTTCCTTGAAGAGGAGAGGATGATGCAGCAAAGTAGCGTAAGTATTTCCCTCAGTTTTTTGAGAACCAAGGTATCAATCCAGTAGGAGGCTACGCACGAGTCCCTCGTACCTACACAAAAAGAATAGCTCAACGCAACCAACACGCTTAGGGGTTGTCAATCCCTTCACGATCACTTACGAAAGTGAGATCTGGTAGAGATGATAAATAATATTTTTTGGTATTTTTGGTATAGAGATGCAAAGTAAAAAGTAAAAGCAAAGTAAAAGCAAAGCAATAATAAAGTGATGGAGATTGATATGATGAGAAAGAGATCCGGGGGCCATAGGTTTCACTAGTGGCTTCTCTCAAGAGCATAAGTATTGTACGGTGGGTGAACAAATTACTGTTGAGCAATTGACAGAATTGAGCATAGTTATGAGAATATCTAGGTATGATCATGTATATAGGCATCACGTCCTAGACAAGTAGACCGACTCCTGCCTGCATCTTCTACTATTACTCCACTCATCGACCGCTATCCAGCATGCATCTAGAGTATTAAGTTAAAAACAGAGTAATGCCTTAAGCAAGATGAGATGATGTAGAGGGATAGTTTCATGCAGTATGATAAAAACCCCATCTTGTTATCCTCGATGGCAACAATACAATACGTGCCTTGCTGCCCCTTCTGTCACTGGGAAAGGACACAGCAAGATCGAACCCAAAGCTAAGCACTTCTCCCATGGCAAGAAAAACCAATCTAGTAGGCCAAACCAAACTGATAATTCGAAGAGACTTGCAAAGATAACCAATCATACATAAAAGAATTCAGAGAAGATTCAAATATTATTCATAGATAGACTTGATCACAAACCCACAATTCATCGGTCTCAACAAACACACCGCAAAAAGAAGATTACATCGAATAGATCTCCACGAGAGAGGGGGAGAACATTGTATTGAGATCCAAAAGGAGAGAAGAAGCCATCTAGCTACTAACTATGGACCCGTAGGTATGAAGTACACTACTCACACTTCATCGGAGGGGCTTGGATGATGATGTAGAAGCCCTCCGTGATTGATGCCCCCTCCGGCGGAGCTCCGGAACAGGCCCCAAGATGGGATCTTGTGGATACAGAAAGTTGCGGCGGTGGAATTAGGTTTTTGGCTCCGTCCCCGATTGTTTGGGGGTGCGTAGGTATATATAGGAGGAAGAAGTACGTCGGTGGAGTTTCGAGGGGCCCATGAGGCAGGGGGCGCGCCCTGGGGGGCGCCCTCCACGATCGTGACCGCCTTGTGGCTTTCTTTGACGGAGGGTCCAAGTCTCCTGGATCTTATCTGATGAGAAAATCACGTTTCCGAAGGTTTTATTCCGTTTGTACTCCGTTTGATATTCCTTTTTCTTCGAAACCCTAAAACAGGCAAAAAACAACAATTCTGGGTTGGGCCTCTGGTTAATAGGTTAGTCCCAAAAATAATATAAAAGTGGAAAATAAAGCCCAATATAGTCCAAAACAGTAGATAATATTGCATGGAGCAATCAAAAATTATAGATACGTTGGAGACGTATCAAGCATCCCCAAGCTTAATTCCTGCTCGTCCTCGAGTAGGTAAATGATAAAAACAGAATTTTTGATGTGGAGTGCTACTTGGCATAATTTTAATGTAATTCTTCTTAATTGTGGTATGAATATTCAGATCCGAAAGATTCAAGACAAAAGTTCATATTGACATAAAAATGATAATACTTCAAGCATACTAACTAAGCAATTATGTCTTCTCAAAATAACATGGCCAAAGAAAGTTCATCCCTACAAAATCATATAGTTTAGTCATGTTTCATTTTCGTCACACAAGAATGCTCTCATCATGCACAACCCCGATGACAAGCCAAGCAATTGTTTCATACTTAAGTAATCTCAAACCTATAAACTTTCACGCAATATATGAGTGCGAGCCATGGACATAGCACTATGGGTGGAATAGAATATAATGAGGGGGTTATGTGGAGAAGACAAAAAAGGATAAAGTCTCACATTAACTAGGCTAATCAATGGGCTATGGAGATGACCACCGATTGATGTTAATGCAAGGAGTAGGGATTGCAATGCAACGGATGCACTAGAGCTATAAATGTATGAAAGCTCAAAAAAAGAAACTAGTGGGTGTGCATCCAACTTGCTTGCTCACGAAGACCTAGGGCACTTGAGGAGGCCCATTGTTGGAATATAGAAGCCAAGTTCTATAATGAAAAATTCCCACTAGTATATGAAAGTTATAATATGAGAGACTCTCTACTATGAAGATAATGGTGCTACTTCGAAGCACACGTGTGGTAAAAGGATAGTAACATTGTCCCTTCTCTCTTTTTCTCTCATTTTTTGGGCCTTCTCTTTTTTATGGCCTTTCTTTTTTGGGCCTTCTCTTTTCTTTATGGCCTTTATCTTTTTTTATTCCTCACTTGGGACAATGCTCTAATAATGATGATCATCACACTTCTATTTTTTTACAACTCAATGATTACAACTCGATACTAGAACAAAGATGACTCTATATGAATGCCTCCGGCGGTGTACCGGGATATGCAATGAACCAAGAGTGACATGTATGAAATAATTATGAATGGTGGCTTTGCCACAAATACTATGTCAACTACATGATCATGCTAAGCAATATGACAATGATGAATGTGTCATGATGAACGGAATGATTTAAAGTTGCATGGCAATATATCTCGGAATGGCTATGGAAATTCCATAATAGGTAGGTATGGTGGCTGTTTTGAGGAAGATATAAGGAGGTTTATGTGTGAAAGAGTGTATCATATCACGGGGTTTGGATGCACCGGCGAAGTTTGCGCCAACTCTCAATGTGAGAAAGGGCAATGCACGGTACCGAAGAGGCTAGCAAGGATGGAAGGGTGAGAGTGCGTATAATCCATGCACTCAACATTAGTCATAAAGAACTCACATACTTATTGCAAAAATCTACAAGTCATCAAAAAGCTCGGCACTACGCGCATGCTCCTAGGGGGATAGATTTGTAGGAAAAGACCATCGATCGTCCCCGACCGCCACTCATAAGGAAGACAATCAAATAACACCTCATGTTTCAAATTTGTTGCATAACATTTACCATACGTGCATGCTACGGGACTTGCAAACCTCAACACAAGTATTTCTCAATTTCACAACTACTCAACTAGCATGACTTTTATATTATTACCTCCATATCTCAAAACAATCATCAAGCATCAAACTTTTCTTAGTATTCAACACACTCATACGAAAGTTTTATTATTAATCTTGCATACCAAGCATATTAGGATTTTAAGCAAATTACCATGCTATTAAGACTCTCAAAATAATCTAAGTGAAGCATGAGATATCAATAGTTTCTATAAAACAAATCCACCACCGTGCTCTAAAAGATATAAGTGAAGCACTAGAGCAAAACTATAAAGTTCAAAAGATATAAGTGAAGCACATAGAGTATTCTATCAAATTCCAAATCATGTATGGCTCTCTAAAAAGGTGTGTACAGAAGGGATGATTGTGGTAGACTAACAAGCAAAGACTCAAATCATAAAAGATGCTCCAAGCAAAACACATATCACGTGGTGAATAAAAATATAGCTCCAAGTAAAGTTACCGATAGAAGTAGACGAAAGAGGGGATGCCTTCCGGGGCATCCCCAAGCTTTGGATTTTAGGTGTCCTTAGATTATCTTGGGGGTGCCATGGGCATCCCCAAGCTTAGGCTCTTGCCACTCCTTGTTCCATAATCCATCAAATCTTTACCCAAAACTTGAAAACTTCACAACACAAAACTTAAAGTAGAAAATCTCGTGAGCTCCGTTAGCGAAAGTAAACAAAAGACCACTTCAAGGTAATGTAATGAACTCATTATTTATTTATATTGGTGTTAAACCTACTGTATTACAACTTCACTATGGATTATAAACTATTTTACTAGCCATAGATTCATCAAAATAAGCAAACAACACACGAAAAACAGAATCTGTCAAAAACAGAATAGTCTGTAGTAATCTGTAGCTAGCGCAAGATCTGGAACCCCGAAAATTCTAAAATAAATTTCTGAACGTGAGGAATTTATCTATTAATTATCTGAAAAAATAATTAACTAAATATCACTTTCCAAATAAAAATGACAGCAGTTCTCGTGAGCGCTAAAGTTTCTGTTTTTTACAGCAAGTTCAACAAGACTTTCCCCAAGTCTTCCCAACGGTTCTACATGGCACAAACACTAATTAAACACAAAAAACACAACCAAAACAGAGGGTAAAAAATTTATTTATTACTAAACAGGAGCAAAAATCAAGGAATAAAAATAAAATTGGGTTGCCTCCCAACAAGCGGTATCGTTTAACGCCCCTAGCTAGGCATAACAAGCAAGAATAGATCTAGGTATTGCCATCTTTGGTAGGCAATCCATAAGTGGCTCTCATGATAGATTCATATGGTAATTTTATTTTCTTTCTAGGGAAGTGTTACATGCCCTTTTTTAATGGAAATTGAAATCTAATATTCCCTTCCTTCATATCAATAATTGCACCAACCGTTCTAAGGAAAGGTCTACCAAGAATAATAGGGAAAGAAGGATTTCCATCTATATCAAGAACGATAAAATCTACGGGCACATAATTCCTATTTGAAACAATAAGAACATCATTAATTCTTCCCATAGGTTTCTTAATAGTGGAATCCGCAAGATGCAAGTTTAGAGAGCAATCGTCAAAATAACGGAAATCTAGCAAATCACACAAAGTTTTGGGAATAGTAGAGACACTAGCACCCAAATCACACAAAGCATAAAACTCATATTTTTAATTTTAATTTTAGTAGTAGGTTCCCACTCATCTTAAAGTTTTCAAGGGATAGAAACTTCCAATTTAAGTTTTTCTTCATAAGATTGCATCAAGGCATCAACAATATGTTTAGTAAACGCTTTATTTTGACTATAAGCATGAGGAGATTTTAGCACGGATTGCAACAAGGAAATATAATCAATTAAAGAGCAATTTTCATAATTAAATTCCTTGAAATCCAATATAGTGGGTTTAGCAATATCTAGGGTTTTAATTTCTTCAATCCCACTTTTATCAAATTTAGCATCAAGATCAACAAATTCCGAATTCTTAGAACGCCTTCTAGGTAAAGGTGGATCATATTCAGTCCCATCATTATCGAGATTCATATTGCAAAACAAAGATTTAATAGGGGACACATCAGTAACTTTTAGATCTTCATCATTATTTTCATAGGAACTAGAAGAACACGCTTTTATAAAGGCATCTTTCTTAGCACGCATCCTAGCGGTTCTTTCTTTGCACTCGTCAATGGAAATTCTCATGGCTTTGAGAGACTCATTGATATCATGCTTAGGTGGAATAGATCTAAGTTTCAAAGAATCAACATCAAGAACAATTCTATCAACGTTCCTAGCCAAATCATCAATCTTAAGCAATTTTTCTTCAATGATAGCATTAAAATTCTTTTGCGAAGAAATAAATTCTTTAATATTAGATTCAAAATCAGAGGGAATCTTATTATAATTTCCATAAGAATTGTTGTAGGAATTACCATAATTATTTGAGGGATTACTAGGATAAGGCATAGGATTGAAATTTCCTCTATACGCGTTGTTACCAAAATTGTTCCTACCAACAAAATTCACATCCATAGATTCATTATTATTCTCAATCAAAGTGGATAAGGGCACATAATTAGGATCAGAAGAAACACTCTTATTAGCAAATAATTTCATAAGTTCATCCATCTTTCCACTCAAAACATTAATTTCTTCTATCGCATGCACCTTTTTATTAGTAGATATTTCAGTATGCCATTGAGAATAATGAACCATAATATTATTTAGGAGTTTAGTAGCATCTCCTAAAGTTATTTCCGTAAAAGTGCCTCCCACGGCCGAATCTAAAAGATTTCTAGAAGCAAAATTCAATCCGGCATAAATTTTTTGTATAATCATCCACAAATTCAAACCATGAGTAGGGCAATTACGTACCATTAATTTCATTCTCTCCCAACCTTGCGCAACATGTTCATGATCAAGTTGCTTAAAATTCATAATATCATTTCTAAGAGAGATGATCTTAGCGGGAGGAAAATACTTAGAGATAAAAGCATCTTTGCACTTGTTCCATGAATCAATACTATTTTTAGGCAAAGATGAAAACCAAGCTTTAGCACGATCTCTAAGCAAAAAAGGAAATAGCTTCAATTAAACAATATCATTATAGACATCTTTCTTATTTTGCATGTCACACAAATCAATGAAGCTATTAAGATGGGTAGCGGCATCTTCACTAGGAAGGCCGGAGAACGGATCTTTCATGAGAAGATTCAGCAAAGCAGCATTAATTTCACAAGATTCAGCATCGGTAAGAGGAGCAATCAGAGTGCTAAGGAAATCATTGTTGTTGGTATTGGTGAAGTCACACAATTTAGTATTATCTTGAGCCATCGTGACAAACAAGCAATCCAACACACGAGCAAACAAAAAGCAAACGGTCAAAAGAGGCAAATAGAGAAAGAGAGGGAGGATAGAGAGAGAGAGGGCGAATAAAACGGCAAGGGTGAAGTGGGGGAGAGGAAAACGAGAGGCAAATGGCAAATAATGTAATGCGGGAGATAGGGATTGTGATGGGTACTTGGTATGTTGAATTTTGCGCAGACTCCCCGGAAACAGTGCCAGAAATTCTTCTTGCTACCTCTTGAGCACTGCATTGGATTTCCCCGAAGAGGAGAGGATGATGCAGCAAAGTAGCGTAAGTATTTCCCTCAGTTTTTTGAGAACCAAGGTATCAATCCAGTAGGAGGCTACGCGCGAGTCCCTCGTACCTACAGAAAAACAATAGCTCAATGCAACCAACGCGCTTAGGGGTTGTCAATCCCTTCATGGTCACTTACGAAAGTGCGATCTGATAGAGATGATAAATAATATATTTTTTGGTATTTTTGGTATAGAGATGCAAAGTAAAAAAGTAAAAGCAAAGTAAAAGCAAAGCAATAATAAAGTGATGGAGATTGATATGAGGAGAAAGAGACCCGGGGCCATAGGTTTCACTAGTGGCTTCTCTCAAGAGCATAAGTATTCTACGGTGGGTGAACAAATTACTGTTGAGCAATTGACAGAATTGAGCATAGTTATGAGAATATCTAGGTATGATCATGTATATAGGCATCACGTCCGAGACAAGTAGACCGACTCCTGCCTGCATCTACTACTATTACTCCACTCATCGACCGCTATCTAGCATGCATCTAGAGTATTAAGTTAAAAACAGAGTAACGCCTTAAGCAAGATGACATGATGTAGAGGGATAGTTTCATGCAATATGATAAAAAAAGCCATCTTGTTATACTCGATGGCAACAATACAATACGTGCCTTGCTGCCCCTTATGTCACTGGGAAAGGACACCGCAAGATCAAACCCAAAGCTAAGCACTTCCCCCATGGCAAGAAAAACCAATCTAGTAGGCTAAACCAAACTGATAATTCAAATAGACTTGCTAAGATAACCAATCATACATAAAAGAATTCAGAGAAGATTCAAATATTATACATAGATAGACTTGATCACAAACCCACAATTCATCGGTCTCAACAAACACACCGCAAAAAGAAGATTACATCAAATAGATCTCCACGAGAGAGGGGGAGAACATTGTATTGAGATCCAAAAAGAGAGAAGAAGCCATCTTGCTACTAACTATGGACCCGTAGGTCTGAAGTAAACTACTCACACTTCATCGGAGGGGCTTGGATGATGATGTAGAAGCCCTCCGTGATCGATTCCCCCTCCGGCGGAGCTCCGGAATAGGCCCCAAGATGGGATCTCGTGGATACAGAAAGTTGCGGTGGTGGAATTAGGTTTTTGTCTCCGTCCCCTGTTGTTTGGGGGTACGTAGGTATATATAGGAGGAAGAAGTACGTCGGTGGAGCTTCGAGGGGCCCATGAGGCAGGGGGCGCGCCTTAGGGGGGGGGCGCCCTCCACCCTCGTGTCCGCCTCGTGGCGTTCTTGACGGAGGGTCCAAGTCTCCTGGATCTTATCTGATGAGAAAATCACGTTTTCGAAGGTTTCATTCCGTTTGGACTCCGTTTGATATTCCTTTTCTTCGAAACCCTAAAACAGGCAAAAAACAACAATTCTGGGCCGGGCCTCCGGTTAATAGGTTAGTCCCAAAAATAATATAAAAGTGGAAAATAAAGCCCAATATAGTCCAAAACAGTAGATAATATAGCATGGAGCAATCAAAAATTATAGGTACATTGGAGACGTATCACCAAGCAGCGACCAAACATTGTAATTCATGGTAAAAAAGATCCAGTCATGATGCACCCAACATTAGCTATACACAATGCATAAGTCATGAAAGCAGTGCTTTCAGGTTCTGGCGCTTGTTTTAGAAGGTGATGAGACAACATAAAAGTAAATAGATAGTCCCTTCGCGGAGGGAAGCATTGATTTGCAGTGGTGCCAGAGCTCAAGTTTTTAAAACAGAGGTAAATGATATTTTGAGACATGCACCCTTCTCTTTTACTTCACGACTATGAGTTATCAATATCTTCCATGTTAAGCACGCTAGTGGCGGTTCCCAAGCGATAAAAGTAAAGGTTTTCTCCCCCTCCACCAACAATCACACTCCCCAGCTTGTACGAAACAACGGGTACCGTCCAAACCATTAACAGTCCCGGGGGAGTTTTGTTTAGTTATTTGCATTTTTTAGTTCGGGACTGGGAATCCCTATTATCGCCCTTTTCTCGTGCGATGGCGAGTGAATAAACACTCGACCTGAGAATAACCCGCTTAGCATGGAAGATACCCACCACCTCTTGTCGTTCCATGAACGATCCAGGCACACAAAAATGATATTTTTTAGAAGTTTTTAGAGGTGGCACATGCAAATTTACTTAGGACGGCAGGGTAATACCGTATATATGTAGGTATGGTGTTCTCATCTGGAATAACTTTGGGTTCAAGGTTTTTGATGTACAAGCAGAATTCCCACTTAGTACAGGCGAAGGCTAGCAATTAGATTGAGAAGCAGACAGCTAGAGAGCAACAACGGTCATGAACATGCATTATGTGTAAGTAACATTGGACACTAGCATGAGTAGGATATGAACACCATGAATATAAATATCATAGAGGCTATGCTGATTTTGATTCAACTACATGCATGAACATGTGCCAAGTCAAGCCACTCGGACATTCAGAGGAGGATACCATATCATCATACTACATCACAATCATTTTAACGCAATGTTGATATCCAAGATAAATCATTATCCACTCCTAGCTACTTATGCATGGCACGAGAAACTATAATCTCTAATTGTCATACCAAACATGTTTAATCATAATGGGTTGAATCATGGATACTAGGTTAAACATATTTACACAAATAGAACAAGTCGAGTTCATACCCGTTTCTCTCTGCCACGGCCAGTTCATCGAATATCATCATTATTGCCTTTCACTTGCACGACCGAACGATGTGAAAATAATAATAGTGCAAGAGTGTCGTGGACTAAGCTGGAATCTGCAAACATTTTATTCAACAGGAGAAGACAAGGTAAAATGAGCTCTTTATTAGATCAACAGTTATTCATATGGGAGCCACTCAACATTTTCATCGTGGTCTTCTCCTCGGTACAACTCGAATAAAAAGAACAGAAATTCAGAGAAACACACTAAATATTTTTGGAGTTTTTGGTTTTCTTGAACAAGCAAATAAAAGGGAAAAGCAAAAATGAGAAAAACTATTTACACGGGAAAGCTCCCAACAAGCAAAAAAGAACAAGGCAATCTTTTTGGGTTTTCTTTTTAATACTAGCATGCATAAAAAGTAAACTAACTACAACTAATTTTTTTGGTGTTTCTAAGGTTTTGCAAACACACAAGAAGAAATCGAGAAAATAAAATTAGGCACAGATGATACAACGAAAAAGTGTGAACACCGACAAATGGAATAAATGGACATGAATGTAATGTCGGTGAGAAACACGTACTCCCCCAAGCTTCGGCTTTTGGCCTAACTTGGTAATCAATCAGAAGCCTGGATAGTAGTTGGGGTACTGAGGAGCGGGCATCCACTGGTCCCACTGCTGAGGCTCTTCCTCCTCCTCTGCAGCCTGGTCGTTCCGGTAGGCGATGATGTCCGCAAGCACAATCCTATATCCGCCCCTGGCAACATGATCAAACAAAGCAGGAGCAGGCAATGGAATAATATCACGACTTTCAGCTGTTGAGAACCAAGTTATATGGAACAAGAATGTTGGGAGATTTGATATCAGTAAAATGGTGGTGATCCATGGCCGCCCGATCTAGGTAAACCTAGGTCAGAGCGTAATCATGAGGGCGTTTCTCAACCTCGAAGTGAACCACCAAACGAGTAGCGAAAATTCCACCATGTATTTTACCCTTGGACCTATTAATGTGGAGGCGATGTGCCACAATAGCTCCCAAGCTATAAGTGTTGTCGCCCTCTAGTGCACAATGTAAAACAACAAAGTCTGGTGCACTGAGCGCACCCACTATTTCCCTAGCAAGCAAACTGTTACGGGATATCTGCGGTGTCACATCCCTAGTTCTGGTATGATGTAGGTTTTCTTAGTGCATCATGTTAAGTTTCAAATGAAATTGAAATGGGGATGTTTCAAACCCTAGCACCAAAGCAAATTCAAATAGGTTCAAATTAAAAATGGAATTTCAATGAACCCAAAATGCTTTTCAAAAATGTTCATGGTCTTTGGAAAATGTTGGAAACAACAACCAGAGGTGATGCACATTTTTGCTAAACATTTTGGATTTTTGAATGAACCCATATGTATTTGCATTGGAGTTGTTTAAAAGAATATAAATATTTTAAAGGCTCCAAAAATGTTGGAATTTGGTGAGGGCCTCTGGTATATTATAATTAGTGGTCATAAGGAATCCCAACATTTTTAGAATTGTTCTAGTATTTATTTTAAGTCAAAAACAAATGTCAGAAATAGAAAAAGAAACAAAAAAGGGAAAACACTTACCTGGGCCACTTACCTGAGGCCTGGCACTGTGCGGCCCAGCTGGCCGGCCTAGCCAGCTGGCCCTACCAGTCGTCTTCTCCACCGCGCCAGGAGGACGCCGAGCGCGTGGCCGACGCATGCCGGTGCAGGCCCGGCCACCTCCTGCTTGCCGCCTCACTCTGTACGTCCCTGGAGACGCCATGCAGCCTCCCCGACCCCCTCTCACTCTCCCGCGTCCCCGTCTCCTCCTCTGTCACCCTCTCCCGCGACGGTCGAAGCGCTGCCATCGCCGCCGACAAGCACCACCGCGGCCACTGCCTCCCCCTCGCCCCCTGGACATGCCCTTTAGCTCCGTGCTGCCGTCCTCAACCTCCACAGCGAGCCAGGCTTCACCGGAGGCCCTGCAACGCCGTCCCCAACGTCTTCTTCAACTTCGGTGCCCGGAGACCCTCGCCGTCGATTTGCTGCCCACCGGCCGTCCCCGCGCCTGCCGAGCCCTCCGTTAGCCTCGCTGTGAGCTCCTCTACTTATCCCCTCTCTTCCCGTGCTCTATTTCCCTCTCTGGCCACTGTTTCGTTGGCGACCGATTCACGCTGCCAGCTGAGCTCCTCACCGCCGTGGCCAGAGGTCGTGTTCGTCGCTCCTACGCACATGGACGTGCTCCAGACCTCGTCAGGAACCCAATCCGCAGCCCAACTCGCTCTCTCGAGCGCTGCAACTGCGTCCCCACACCTGGCCAAACTTCGGCCGCCGCACTCGTCGTCGTCGGCGCCACTCCGGTCGCTCCCCGGCCGCGCCACCACCACGGCTAGATGCGGACGAGCGTCCGCATCCCGTAGCTGCACTCCGCGCGCCAAATGGCACCCTGTGGGCAAAACCCGCAGCGCACCATCGCGCCAAGCCTCGCCGGCGTCGAGCCGCCGGTAGTTTTGCCCGGTTGACCAGGGGATTTGACCTCCCCTGGGTCTATGACATGCGGGCCCCACCCGGTTAATTAGTCTAGCTTAGGTTTAAAAACTAATTAGTTTAACCTAGGTTAGTGCTAATTAAACTAGGTTAGTTTAGTTAGTCACTGACCAGTGGGTCCCACTTGTCAGGTTTGACCTGGGTCAACCCAGTTGACCTGATGACGCAGTGCTGACCTCAAGCTGACGCAATAATTGATTTCTGGAATTATTTTAATTTAGGAAATTCCAGAATATTGCTTAAACTTCAAAAATTCATAATAATTCAACCGTAGCTTAGAATGAAATAAATTATATATGAAAAGTTATCAAAAAAATGCAAGGAATCCATTTATGCCAGTTACATGCATGAAAAACCAACTTATACATGCTGTATAAGTGAAAACATAATATGGGCATTTTAAATGCTTCATTTTGAATTGCATTTGAATCTTTGATTCAAATGGGCTTCAACCAACTTGGTAGCGTCTTGCATTAGCCCAAACACTAGCATTTGCACATGTCATGTCCATGCATCATTTTGTTGCATTTTTTGTGTGTTGATCGCTAGCACCGTTTCTTCTCGATAGGTTCCACTCCGGAAGGTGTTCCCGAGTACCTGTCAGAGGAGCCGTACCCCTTCATCGTTCTATCAGGCAATCAAACCCCCTTGAGCATTTCGATAAATCCCACTCTCTCGCTCCTGCTCCTTATACTGCATTAGGACAACAACGATTCAACTGCTACTTTTCTGTTGTGGTAGTTGAACCCATTCCTCTGCATGACCTGTCATTGCCACAGTAAATAGTTGAAACCCACTAGCATGAGTAGGAGTTGCTTGAGCCTTGATGTGCCTACTCATCCATGCTTGTTTTCTTTATGCCGGCTATGCTTAGAGTTGTGTCAGGTTTGATTCATCAGAATGAATCGGAGTGGTGAACATGTCCTACCGATAAAGGCCAAGTGTGTGAACACGTTTTGGTAAAGGTAGCGATGAGAGGCCATGTAGGAGTACATGGTGGGTTGTCTCATTGGAACCGTCCTTAAGCACTGAGTTATGTGTATGTTATCCAAGTCCAGTTACTACCACACATTGGGTTCCGGTTATCCGGCCCCTCTCGGCTTATCAATCCACTTGATCTCTGTCCAGGAGTTGCAACTAGTTTCTAGCATTTGTAGGTAGTGCTACTTGTCTACCAGGTGGTGTCCGATGGGACGGGCTTGGGACAGACTAGGCACCGTGGCACGGTGTACCAAGTGGCACCCATATGGTGGGCTTGGGAACCCTGCACACATCGTTTGGGGACATACTGGAGACTTCGGCCGAAACTCCTTGCGGATGGAACTCGAATAGGCGATAAACCTGGACGAGAGACTTGTGTGGTTAGTCAGGTCGTGGCCGACACCTTCGCCCGGCTTCCGCTTGAAGGTTGCCGAGGTACATGATGTGTACAGGGAGATAAGTGGCGAGAGCGTGTGTGAAGAAGTACACCCCTGCAGGGTCAACATTATCTATTCGAATAGTCGTTTTCCTCGGATATGGAAACTTGGAGGACTTATGTAGTACATAGACAACTTGAAGTGGATACTCTAAAATCCGCAAGATA
Organism: Triticum dicoccoides; assembly: GCF_002162155.2. Classification (NCBI taxonomy): domain Eukaryota; kingdom Viridiplantae; phylum Streptophyta; class Magnoliopsida; order Poales; family Poaceae; genus Triticum; species Triticum dicoccoides. The sequence goes on from NC_041386.1 coordinate 86,366,386, forward strand.
AGCGTGAGTGCTATGGATGGCCTTCTCGTAGGGAGACGGGAACGGATCCATAGTGGAGTATTGATATGGTGAATGTGTGGACTCGTGTGCGTCTTCTCACCTCAAAGATGTTTCTGATACTCATAGTATAGGTTAGCCACTGAGTCAAAGCTGGCTTGCTGCTGTTAACTCCACCACCCCCCTTGTTGATAATGTTGCATATGTAGATAGTTTTGATGTAAGACTTGCTGAGTACCTTCGTACTCACGTTTGCTTATTTATGTTTTGCAGTTGGTTACACTAGTGACTTCAACGAGTAGCTTGTATCCCAGCTACGATCTTGTACCCTTGGGAGGGTCATGTTTAGTCAGGCTTCTTAGTCTTTTCTTTTTGTAGTTGTATGTACTCAGACATGTATGCTTCCGTTGTTTGTATGCTCTGAATGTTGGGTCATGTGACCCCTGTTTGAATTGAATGCTATGTGGTTCTTCTGGGCCTTTATCTATATGAGTTTGAGTTATGTTGTGATGCCATGTTGTACAACACATACTTGCATGTTATGCGTACGTGTAACGTGTATTTCTATGTGTGGGATCCGATAACCTAGTTGTTTATCCCTAGTAGCCTCTCTTATGGGGAAATGTAGTCTTGTGCTCCCATGAGCCATAGTAGTCCGCTACAGCCCGGTTCACCGGAGTCCTGCTAGCCCAGCACTACTGCTCCGGAACACTTGACTGGCTGGCATGTGATTCACTTCGTTCCTGTGTCTGTCCCTTCGGGGAAATGTCACACGGTGACATCCAGAGTCCTGCCTAGCCTACTACAGCCCGGGTTCCCAGAGTCCTGTTAGCCCAGTGCTACAACCCGGATTCATACGCTGTTGACTGACATGCTCGAGGTTGATTCATGTATGCCTGTCCCCGTAAGTTGGTGCCACCTTGGGTTCACGACTAGTCATGTCAGCCTGGGTTCTCTGTCATATGGATGCTAGCAACACTATCATATACGTGAGCCAAAAGGCACAAACGGTCCCGGGCCAGGTAAGGTGGCACCCGTGGGAATACCGTGCGTGAGGCCGCAAAGTGATATGATGTGTTACATGCTAGATCGGTGTGACTTTGGATCAGGGTCCCGACAGTGTTGGTATCAGAGCCTGACTGACTGTAGGATTACCAAGCCAAACTGGTCGAAGTTGAGTCTAGAAATGCTTTAGTTATATAAGGGAATTGATTGTGGTAGGGAACGTAAGGCTCCTTTTACTCCTTTACCTCATGTTATTCTTGCTGAGTCAGCCTCTTCTTTTCTACGAGGGTTAAGGCCTAGGTTTCTCCTCTATCTCTCAGGTTGACGTGTTACTAAACCGTAAAGTCTTAGGATTGTTGGGTTGTGTCTCCGTACAGTTATATTACTTCCATGTGTCATCAGTTTGACCCAGAACCTTGATATTATGATGCTGATTAATTATGCTATTCCTTTGATGAATGTCTCAAAATCCTTTTGAGCATTTACAGCCGTTATGCTGCCGAAATTGTCCTAGGATTTCAAGAGTTTCCAATGCTTTTGCATTACATTCCGCATCCTCATGTCGATGCTAATTCCATCCTTGTTTCCTTGGTTTCTATGCCAGGATGTTGTCTGCTAACCGAGGTTCAGTTGCTCATAGCAAGAACCACGAAGATGGTAGGGATGAGGATCCTCCTGACCAGCCTTTGATGGCAGAGTTCTTCTTAGCATCTGAGAGGAACAAGCGTGAGACTAACCGCTTGCTAGCACAGATTGAGCAGAACATCACACATCAGCGTAAGAAGTTGGTTTACATCACCGACTTCATTGGTCTGAAACCACCCACCTTCCATCATTCCATTGAGCCACTCGATGCAGATGACTGGCTCCGGAGCATCACTCACAAGTTGCATTCTGCGAACGTAGCTGAAGGTGACAAGGTCACCTATGCTACCTATCACCTGGAAGGTCCTGCTAGTATTTGGTGGCAGAGTTATGAGGCTATGCTTCCAGCTGGTCAGATTCCTACCTGGAGGGATTTCATTGAGGCTTTTCGTGAGCACCACATTCCTTAGGCTCTCATTAACCGCAAGAGGGAAGAGTTTTGTAGTTTTACCCAGGGTAAGCTGCCTGTTGATGCTTACAGTAGGGAGTTTGGAAACCTCGCCCGCTATGCTACAGAAGAAGTGTCCATGGACACTAAAAAGCAGGCTAGGTTCCGGAAGGGTCTCAACCCTAAGTTGCATCGTGATCTCCACCTGCATCATTGTGATACTTTCCAGGCTCTTGTGAACAAGGCCATTAATGCAGAGATAGCTTAGCTCACTTACAAGGAGTCTCATAAGCACAACCGTGATCTGGGTTCCTCCTCCCGCTCTAGCTCTCAGAAGCGCCGGATTTGGATTCCGAACTCAGCTCTTCCACCTAGATATGCACCGAGGCCATCCGATGTGGCGCCTCACCCAGCTCAGCAACATGCTCCACCAGGCCTATTAGTGGACCACTTGCCAATGTAGGACCACATCCTACCTCAGGAACTTGCTTCACCTGCGGAGAACCAGGACACTACGCATGTGACTGCCCTCAGTCCAGTTACACTCCACCTCAGTCTGAGAGGTCTATTGGCCGTGAAAAGCCATCAGGCAAGATAACCAGTACCAAGCCAGCCTCCATTGAACGAGCATGTGTGCACCATGTCTCAGCTACAGAAGCTCAAGATGATCCCGACGTCGTACTGGGAACGCTTCTTGTGAATTGTCACCCAGCTTCAGTTCTGTTCGATACTGGAGCATCTCACTCCTTCATATCCGAAGGTTATGCTCGGTTGCACGACATGTCATTTTGTGATATGCCAACTCCACTAATAATCCAGAATCCTGGTTCCAAATGGCAAACCTCCAAGGTAAGCCATGGTAATGAAATCCTTGTTGACACACTGGTATTCCTTGCTTCTTTGATATCTCTCGAGTCTTTAGATATTAACATCATCTTGGGCATGGACTGGATGACAACTCATCATGCCAAGATCGATTGTTACACCAGATCTGTTCAACTTACACATCCATCTGGCAAAATAGTCACTGTCTCCACTAGAGTTGCAAGGCGTCAACTCTATTCTCTTAATGCCAGCCCTCTTCCAGACCTTGAAGATATTCTGGTAGTCCGTGACTTCCCGGATGTCTTTCCAGAAGAATTGCCAGGTGTTCCACCTGACAGAGATGTAGAGTTTGTCATAAAACTTATCTCAGGAACTGTTCCAATCTCTAGGAGACCATACAAGATGGCACCTTTGGAGTTAGCCGAGGTTAAGAAACAGCTTGATGAGTCCTTGCAAAAGGGTTTCATCCATCCCAGTTCTTCTCCTTGGGCTTGTCCTGTCCTCTTCGTCAAGAAGAAGGATGGTACGGATCGAATGGTTGTAGATTATCGTCCCGTTAATGTGGTCACGATAAAGAACAAGTATCCGCTCCCCAGGATCAACGACTTGTATGATCAGCTCGCTAGATCCTCAGTCTTTTCCAAGATGGATTTGAGGTTAGGCTACCACCAAATCAAAATCAGAAACGGGGACATCCCCAAAACGGCATTTGTCACTCGTTATGGTCAATACGAGTACACCGTGATGTCTTTCGGCCTAACCGATGCTCCAGCCACTTTCTCCCGCTTAATGAACTCGATCTTTATGGAGTACTTAGATAAGTTCGTCGTGGTTTATCTTGATGATATTCTTATTTACTCGAAGAACGAGGAAGAGCATGCCGAACATCTTAGACTTGTGTTAAAAAAACTCAGAGAGCACCGCCTTTATGCCAAGTTCTCCAAGTGTGAATTTTGGTTGCCAGAAGTGACCTATCTGGGACACGTGATCTCTGGTAAGGGCATTGCTGTCAATCCCGAGAGAGTTAAAGCCGTTCTTGATTGGACTCCACCCGAAACGGTCAAACAAGTTAGGAGTTTCCTTGATCTAGCTAGTTATTGTCGCCGCTTCGTTGAAAACTTCTCCAATGTGGCCAAACCCCTCACGGAACTTCTCAGGAAACATAAAAGGTTTGAGTGGACCCCACAGTGTGAGCACAATTTTCAGGAACTGAAAAGACGCCTAACTTCTGCGCCCATACTCGTGCCACCGGATTTCACTAAAGACTTTGTTCTCTATTGCGAAGCTTCGCGTCAAGGACTAGGTTGCATTCTTATGCAGGATCGTCATCTGATTGCCTATGCATCTTGACAGTTGCATCCCCATGAGGAAAATTATCCTACACATGATCTAGAGCTTGCAGCTGTAGTCTATGCACTTAAGACTTGGCGACATTACATTCTTAGTAACCGTTGCGAAATCTACACTGACCATCAGAGTCTCAAGTATATCTTCACCCAACCGGATCTGAATCTCAGACAGAGACGTTGGTTGGAGGTGATCTCGGATTACGACTTAGGAATCACCTACACCCCAGGCAAAGCCAATGTCATGGCTGATGCTCTAAGTCGTTAATCCTATTGCAACAACCTCATGTTGCAACAATGTCAACCACCCCTCCATGAGGAATCCTGTAAGCTTAACCTTCATATAGCTCCTCATGGTTCCCTTTCTACCTTGGTGGCGAAACCTACCCTTACGGATCAGATCATAAAGGTTCTGAAGCATGATACGGGAATCTCCCGGATTAAGAAAAATATTTCCAAGGGAGTTGCTGGCTGTTTCTCTATGGATGAACGAGGTGTTGTTTACTTTGGAAACCGTTTGGTGGTTCCCAAATGTCAACAGATGCAGCAACTGATCCTTAAGGAGGCCCATGAATCTCCTCTCACGATTCATTCCGGTAGTACCAAGATGTATCAGGACCTACGCCAGAGGTTCTGGTGGACTAGGATGAAGAGAGAAATCGCTTAGTATATTGCCAACTATGACGTTTGTCGTCGCGTTAAGGTAGAGCATCAAAGACCTGCTAGCACCCTTCAACCTTTAGCTATTCCCGAGTGGAAATGGGACAAAGTTGGTATGGACTTCATCACCGGCTTTCCCAGGACCAAGAAAGGAAATAATGCTATCTTCGTAGTCATTGATCGTCCCTCCAAAGTGGCTCACTTCCTACCTATTCGAGAAAGTATCACTGCTAGTTATCTCGCTGACTTATATATCTCTCGAATAGTGTCACTCCATGGTGTCCCACTAGAGATCAATTCAAACTGTGGCAGTCTTTTCACCTCTCATTTCTGGGAAAGTTTCCAGAATGCCATGGGAACCCATCTTTCTTTCAGTACCGCTTTCCACCCTCAGTCAAGTGGTCAGGTGGAAAGGGTCAACCAAATTCTCGAAGACATGCTTAGAGCTTGTGTTATATCATTCGGTATGGATTGGGAGAAGTGTCTTCCTTTCGCTGAGTTTGCTTATAACAATAGCTATCAATCCAGTCTTAAGAAAGCTCCTTTTGAGATTCTCTATGGACGAAGATGTCTAACACCTTTGAACTGGTCAGAAACCGGTGAAAGACAATTCTTTGGGCCGGATATGATCCAGGAGGCAGAAGAGCAAGTTCACATCATTCGTGAGAATTTGAAAACAGCCCAATCTCGTCAAAAGAGCCAGTATGACCGTCATCATAAGGAAGTGGCTTATGAAGTTGACGACAAGGCTTACCTTCGGGTTACTCCTTTGAAGGGTACCCATCGTTTCGGTATCAAGGGCAAGTTGGCTCCTTGTTACATTGGTCCTTTTCGTATTCTCGCTAAACGAGGAGAGGTTGCCTACCAATTGGAACTACCCCCACATCTTTCTCGAGTTCATGATGTCTTCCACGTCTCTCAACTCAGGCGTTGCTTCTCGGATCCCATCCGTGGAGTGGACCACGAAATGCTTGATCTCCAAGATAACCTCACTTATCGAGAGTACCCCATTCGCATTCTGGATCAAGCAGAGTGTGTCACTCGACGTCATAACATCAAGTTTCTCAAGGTTCAGTGGTCTCATCATGCCGAGAGAGAAGCTACTTGGGAGCGAGAAGATAGTCTTCGACTTGAGTACGCCACTTTCTTTCCGCCAACTCCTGAATCTCGGGACGAGATTCTTCCGAGTGGGGGCGATTTGTCACATCCCTAGTTCTGGTATGATGTAGGTTTGCTTTGTGCATCATGTTAAGTTTCAAATGAAATTGAAATGGGGATGTTTCAAACCCTAGCACCAAAGCAAATTCAAATAGGTCCAAATTAAAAATGGAATTTCAGTGAACCCAAAATGCTTTTAAAAAATGTTCATGGTCTTTGGAAAATGTTGGAAACAACAACCAGAGGTGATGCACATTTTTGCTAAACATTTTGGATTTTTGAATGAACCCATATGTATTTGCATTGGAGCTGTTTAAAATAATATAAATATTTTAAAGGCTCCAAAAATGTTGGAATTTGGTGAGGGCCTCTAGTATATTATAACTAGTGGCCATAAGGAATCCCAACATTTTTAGAATTGTTCTAGTATTTATTTTAAATCAAAAACAAATGTCAGAAATAGAAAAAGAAATAAAAAAGGGAAAAACACTTATCTGGGCCACTTACCTGAGGCCTGGCACTGTGCGGCCCAGCTGGCCCTGCCAGTCGTCTTCTCCACCACGCCAAGAGGACGCCGAGAGCGTGGCCGACGCACGCCGGCGCACGCGCGGCCACCTCCTGCTTGCCGCCTCCCTCTGGATGTCCCTGGAGACGCCACGCAGCCTCCCCGACCCCCTCTCACTCTCCCTCGTCCCCGTCTCCTCCTCTGTCACCCTCTCCCGCGACGGCCGAAGCGCTGCCGTCGCCGCCGACAAGCACCACCGCAGCCACTGCCTCCCCCTCGCCCCCTGGACATGCCCTTTAGCTCCGCGCTGCCGTCCTCAACCTCCACGCCGAGCCAGGCTTCGCCGGAGGCCCTGCAACACCGTCCCCGATGTCTTCTTCAACTTCGGTGCCCGGAGACCCTCGCCGTCGATTTGCTGCCCACCGGCCGTCCCCGCGCCTACCGAGCCCTTCGTTAGCCTCGCTGTGAGCTCCTCTACTTATCCCCTCTCTCCCCGTGCTCTATTTCCCTCTCTGGCCACCGTTCCATCGACGACCGATTCGTGCCGCCGCCTGAGCTCCTCGCTGCCGTGGCCGAAGGCTGTGTTCGTCGCTCCTACGCACATGGACATGCTCCAGACCTCGCCAGGAACCCAACCCGCACCCCAACTCGCTCTCTCGAGCACTGCAACTACGTCCCCGCACCTGGACGAACTCCGACCGCCGCACTCGTTGTCGCCGGCGCCACTCCGACCGCGCCACCACCACGGCTGGATGCGGACGAGCGTCCGCATTCTGTAGCCGCACTCCGTGCGCCAAATGGCTCCCTGTGGGCAAAACCTGCAGCGCACCGCCGCGCATGGCCTCGCCGGCGTCGAGCCACCGGCAGTTTTGCCCGGTTGACCAGGGGATTTGACCTCCCCTAGGTCTATGACATGCGGGCCCCGCCCGGTTAATTAGTCTAGCTTAGGTTTAAAAACTAATTAGTTTAACCTAGGTTAGTGCTAATTAAACTAGGTTAGTTTAGTTAGTCACTGACGAGTGGGTCCCACTCGTCAGGTTTGACCTGGGACAACCCAGTTGACCTGCTGACGCAGTGCTGATCTCAAGCTGATGCAATAATTGATTTCTGTAATTATTTTAACTCAGGAAATTCCAGAATATTGCTTAAACTTCAAAAATCCATAATAATTCAACCGTAGCTCAGAATGAAATAAATTATATATGAAAAATTATCAGAAAAATGCAAGGAATACGTTTATGCTAGTTACATGCATGAAAAAGCAACTTATACATGCTGTATAAGTGAAAACATAATATGGGCATTTTAAATGCTTCATTTTGAATTGCATTTGAATCTTTGATTCAAATGGGCTTCAACCAACTTGGTAGCATCTTGCATTAGCCCAAACACTAGCATTTGCACATGTCATGTTCGTGCATCATTTAGTTGCATTTATTTGTGTGTTGATCACCGACACCGTTTCTTCTCGATAGGTTCCACTCCGGAAGGTGTTCCCGAGTACCTCTCAGAGGAGCCGTACCACTTCGTCGTTCTATCAGGCAAGTAAACCCCCTTGAGCATTTCGATAAATCCCACTCTCTCACTCCTGCTCCTTATACTGCATTAGGACAACAACGATTCAACTGCTACTTTTCTGTTGTGGTAGTTGAACCCATTCCTCTGCATGACCTGTCATTGCCACAGTAAATAGTTGAAACCCACTAGCATGAGTAGGAGTTGCTTGAGCCTTGATGTACCTACTCATCCATGCTTGTTTTCTTTATGCCGTCTATGCTTAGAGTTGTGTCAGGTCTGATTCATCGGGAATGAATCGGAGTGGTGAACATGTCCTACCGATAAAGGCTAAGTGTGTGAACACATTTTGGTAAAGGTAGCGATGAGAGGCCATGTAGGAGTACATGGTGGGTTGTCTCATTGGAACCGTCCTTAAGCACTGAGTTTTGTGTATGTTATCCAAGTCCAATTACTACCACACATTGGGTTCCGGTTATCCGGCCCCTCCCGGCTTATTAATCCACTTGATCTCTGTCCAGGAGTTGCAACTAGTTTCTGGCGTTTGTAGGTAGTGCTACTTGTCTACCAGGTGGTGTCCGACGGGACGGGCTTGGGACAGACTAGGCACCGTGGCATGGTGTACCAAGTGGCACCCGGATGGTGGGCTTGGGAACCCTGCACACATCGTTTGGGGCCGTACTGGAGACTTTGGTCAAACTCCTTGCGGATGGAACTCGAATAGGTGATAAACCTGGACGAGAGACTTGTGTGGTTAGTCAGGTCGTGGCCGACACCCTCGCCCGGCTTCCGCTTGAAGGTTGCCGAGGTACATGATGTGTACAAGGCGATAAGTGGCGAGAGCATGTGTGAAGAAGTACACCCCTGCAGGGTCAACATTATCTATTCGAATAGCCGTTTTCCTCGGATATGGAAACTTGGAGGACTTATGTAGTACATAGACAACTTGAAGTGGATACTCTAAAATCCGCAAGATAAGTGTGAGTGCTATGGATGGCCTTCTCGTAGGGAGATGGGAACGGATCCATAGTGGAGTATTGATATGGTGAATATGTGGACTCGTGTGCGTCTTCTCACCTCAAAGAAGTTTCTGATACTCGTAGTATAGGTTAGACACTGATTCAAAGCTGGCTTGCTGCTGTTAACTCCACCACTCCCCTTGTTGATAATGTTGCATATGTAGAAGTTCTGATGTAAGACTTGCTGAGTACCTTCGTACTCACGTTTTCTTATTTATATTTTGCAGTTGGTTACACTAGTGACTTCGACGAGTAGCTTGTATCCCAGCTACGATCTTGTACCCTTGGGAGGGTCGTGTTTAGTCAGGCTTCTTAGTCTTTTCTTTTTGTACTTGTCTGTACTCAGACATGTATGCTTCTGTTGTTTGTATGCTCTGAATGTTGGGTCATGTGACCCCTATTTGAATTGAATGCTATGTGGCTCTTCTGGGCCTTTATCTATATGAGTTTGAGTTATGTTGTGATGCCATGTTGTACATCACATACTTGCATGTTATGCGTACGTGTAACGTGTATTGCTATGTGTGGGATCCGACAACCTAGTTGTTTATCCCTGGTAGCCTCTCTTATGGGGAAATGTAGTCTTGTGCTTCCATGAGCCATAGTAGTCCGCTGCAGCCCGGTTCACCGGAGTCCTGCTAGGCCAGCACTACTGCTCCAGAACACTTGACTGGCCGGCATGTGATTCACTTCGTTCCTGTGTCTGTCCCTTCAAGGAAATTTCACGCGGTGACATCCGGAGTCCTTCCTAGCCTGCTACAGCCCGGGTTCCCGGAGTCCTGTTAGCCCAGTGCTACAGCCCGGATTCATACGTTGTTGACCGACATGCTCGAGGTTGATTCATGTATGCGTGTCCTCGTAAGTTGGTGCCACCTTGGGTTCACGACTAGTCATGTAGGCCCGGGTTCTCTGTCATATGGTTGCTAGCGACACTATCATATACGTGAGCTAAAAGGCGCAAACGGTCCCAGGCCAGGTAAGGTGGCACCCGTGGGAATACCGTGCATGAGGCCGCAAAGTGATATGATGTGTTACATGCTAGATCGGTGTGACTTAGGATCGGGGTCCCGACATGCGGCCACCTATGGGACCGAGAGGCCCCTTGATGGTTCGATGGGGAACGCCGCGTTGCACAAAGAGCAGACCAGCGCATGACAGCACGACAGAGAGCACACAATCGATTTACCCAGGTCTGGGCCACCGCGAGGCGTAAGACCCTACTCCTGCTTTGGTGGATTGATGGTGGAATGAATGTGGTGGTGCGTAGTGCACTTTCTCGGCAAGGGTTGCCTGAGGTGACTACTTGTGTGTGGTGGCTTGGGGTTGTCAACTTTCCAACCTGCTAACCCCTCCTATAAGTGCGATGGGTCTCCTTTTATAGATTAAGGGGTCACCACAGTGGCAAAGTGGTCATTATCCACTGATATGATAGCAAACAGTGTTATTATGCCTAACTCTGCGGGCTGACAGGGTGCATTAAATGCACCGCTTAGTGTCACATCATTCAGCGCCCAACAAGGCCTGCCGGGCTATCTTGCCAGCTCCGCTCCCGCTCTCTTGACACGTCGCAGGATGGGTGTCATCTGTGGGTTTCTCTATAGAAAACGGTTGCCATGTGGCGAATGGCTGCCATTTAATCATCCTGCAGCTTGACACTGCACTAATTGACGACGTGAGTCGTGCTTGAGTGGTTGGTGGGGCGGTTCTGCCCCTGCGGACCCCTGGCAGGCTCTGTCGGGGAGCCTCGGTTGCTTGCTCCTGGTGGTGGCTCGCCCCTCGTCGGGCTCGCCTGCCCGGCAAGGGAGGCCTTTCTCTTGCCGAGGGATTGCTTCTCTGGCTCGGTCTTGGTCCCTCTGAGATGTATGTTGGTTCTTCAAATCTCTTGGTTCTTCATCCTCTGGCTTGTCCTGGTGCTTCAATCTTGATCTTGTGCCTGTGCATTGTTGGTCAACAGACCCAGGGTTTGTTGCACTGACAGAAGCCCCTGGGCCTGCCCCGAATGTGCTGCTAAGCATCGTTGGGGTAGGGCCTAATAAGTGCACATGCAGAATTATTGAAGGGGTTGGCCCCTTGAGGTTTCTCGATGCTGCTTCATTAGCCTTGATCTCGGGCGGTTTCCGTTTTCCCCACGCGTGGTGTAAACCCAAAAGTGGTGGGGCCATGACAATGATGGCACGTGAATGACTTTAACGCACGGGGTAGAAACTGCCAGACTACCCTTCCCGCGGTGCGCTCTTATCCTTAGCCACGTATGCTGCATGCATCGCGTGGGGTAGGTAATGGAGGCGCGTGGCACTGGAGGGCATCTTGAAGTGGGTCTGCCCGCCTTGAATTGGCGGAGAAGGGAGGTGGTCACCCGTTGATGGAGCAGCTGCCCCTCCCCACCCGTCCTATAAAAGGAGGGGCAGAGGAGGGCGAAGTCATTCACCTTTGCATTCTTCCTCCTCTTCTCTAGTTCTCTGCTTCCGCTAGTGATGTCGAAGAGGAGAGCATGGGGCCAGCCCCCGGGCTTCTGCTTGGGCCAATCGTTGCCCTATGCCGGTGCTGACGCTCGGGGAGTGAGCTTGGTCCTTGGCGTGATGAATCTTTTGGTCTCTTCGAGGCTCGACCGAGTGGCGGGGCTGGAGACTATTGGTAATCCCAGCATTGCCCCTCCCAGAGGCCTTGGAGCCGATGTCGATGAGAGGCGCGCACTCTGGTCCACCAAGGTGATGGTAGCACTGCATGCCCGTTGTCGGTGATGCTGCTACTGTCTCCGCCCCTTCCCCTTTTCTTCCCCTCTTCTTTTTGCTTGGGGAGGGGTGACGAGCCTTGCTCGTCACCTTGCGCAGCTCCTGGGGGATGCCACCTGCGGACTGTGGCGGATGATCACTCCGCCGATCTTCTTTGTTGCTGCCTTCTCCCAACTGCCCCTTTTATTCTCCTTTCCCTCTCACTCTAGTACCCTGAGGGAAAGGAGCATAAAAAGGAAAAGAGGGGTTATTGGGCTTTTATCTTTTTTCAATCTTAAATCTGCCGGCAATTGCCAAATTTTAATTCAAATAATGTAATCTCTCGAGTCCATCTTTGTGTTCTGTAATGCTTGTACTTGTATTAGCATATTAATGAAAAAGATGAACCTTGCCGGGAACCCGTGCATGTATACGTCCATGCAGAGGTGGAGTGCCTCTTTAATGTAGGTAAACGAGTTTTCCCAGCAGTATATCCTGCTGGCCCCCTCCTTTGTCTGGCGGAGAGCTCCGTTTGCCGGGGAACGGACAGAAGGGGCCAGCCCCCCGCCAACTCATTTTTACCAAAGGCTATTGCGACCATCCTGACTAAAGCAACGTTCAAGTCATTGATGGGAGCACCTGAGTTTCAAAAAGAGAGGTGAGGTTTCCTCATGCAAAGTTATAGCTTTATAGAACACTAATGGACAAGAGGTAAACTTATCTTTCTGGCTCTGTCGGGGATCGCAGTGTCGTGCAATCTTCTCATCTCTTGTCGGGGTCAAGTTCACGGCAGGAACCTGCAACTCCATGCTGATGAGAATGAATGCAGGATGCAATCCTATCTATATGCATATGGAAATGCTTATGCAATGATCTGGGTGTGCTCGTGCATGGATGCAATCTTAGTTCAGGGCCCCCTACAACACTTCTTTATTTTCTCTTGCACGGGGTCATCACCCCGGCTTGTACATGGGGTTACATGCAACTTCGGCAAGGCCATGTACAATGGGTGGCTGCCGTGCAAGGCCCGACAGCCTCTGCGCCTTATGGGTAGAACTTTCGGAGATGCTCAATATTCCATGAGTTTTTCAACAGTGTGCCATCTCCGGTCTCCAAACGGACTGCGCTAGGTCTGGTGACTCGTACCACCCGGTAAGGGCCTTCCCACTTTGGTGACAGCTTGTTTCTACCCTTGGCGGACTTAACATGCCTAAGGACAAGATCACATTCCCCAAAACATCGGGCATGAACCATGTGGCTATGATAAGACGCAGGGCTTGCTGGTAGCGTGCAACACGCGTAGCAGCCCAGAGACAGTTCTCCCCAAGTAGCACATCATCATCACGCCGGTGCTGTTCTTGCGCTACTTCATCGTAGGCAAGCACTCGAGGAGACCCGTAAATGAGTTCCATGGGGATACCTGCTTCTGCCCCGTAGACCAGGGAGAAGGGAGTCTGCCCGGTAGCTCGATTATGTGTCGTTCTGAGGGACCAAAGAACTACCGGCAGCTCCTCAATGCACCGCCTACCGTGCTTCTGCAGCGTATCGGAAGTTCTTGTCTTGAGTCCACGAAGCACTTAGCATTCGCCATCTCAGCTTGTCCATTGCTCCAGGGGTGTGCCACAGAAGCGAATGAGATTTTGCATCCGAGGGCATGAACATATTGCATAAAGGCGTGGCTCGTGAACTGGGTGCCGTTGTCAGTTGCTACCTCTTGAGCATGCGTTGGTTTTCCCTTGAAGAGAAAAGGGTGGTGCAGCAAAGTAGCATAAGTATTTCCCTTAGTTTTTGAGAACCAAGGTATCAATCTAGTAGGAGGAAATACGCAAGTCCCTAATACCTACACAAACAAACAAGAACCTCGCAACCAACGCGATAAAGGGGTTGTCAATCCCTTCACGGTCACTCACGAAAACGAGATCTGATAGAGATAATAAGATAAATATTTTTGGTATTTTTATTGTATAGATTGGAAAATAAAGATTGCAAAATAAAGAACGAGAGAAATAGCAAGTTGATAGGAAAATAATATGATGGAAGATAGACCCGGGAGCCATAGGTTTCACCAGTGGCTTCTCTATAGAAAATTCTACGGTGGGTGAACAAATTACTGTCGAGCAATTGATAGAAGTTATGAGAATATCTAGGCATGATCATGTATATAGGCATCACGTCCGTGACAAGTAGATCGAAACGATTCTGCATCTACTACTATTACTCCGCACATCGACCGCTATCCAGCATGCATCAAGAGTATTAAGTTCATAAGAACAGAGTAATGCATTAGGCAAGATGACATGATGTAGAGGGATAAACTCAAGCAATATGATATAAACCCCATCTTTTTATCCTCGATGGCAACAATACAATACGTGCCTTGCGGCCCCTGCTGACACTGGGAAAGGACACCGCAAGATTGAACCCAAAGCTAAGCACTTCTCCCATTGCAAGAAAGATCAATCTAGTAGGCCAAACCAAACTGATAACTCGAAGAGACTTGCAAAGATATTAAATCATGCATGAAAGAATTTAGAGAAGAATCAAATATAGTTCATAGATAATCTTGATCATAAACCCGCAATTCATCGGATCTCGTCAAACACACCGCAAAAGGAATTACATCGAATAGATTTCCAAGAGAATCGAGGAGAACTTTGTATTGAGATCCAAAGAGAGAGAAGAAGCCATCTAGCTAATAACTATGGACCCGAAGGTCTATGGTAAACTACTCACACATCATCGGAGAGGCTATGGTGTTGATGTAGAAGCCCTCCGTGATCGATTCCCCCTCCGACAGAGCGCCGAAAAAGGCCCCAAGATGGGATCTCACGGGTACAAAAGTTTGCGGCGGTGGAAATAGGGTTCCGTGGTGCTCTCTGATGTTTTCGGGGTATATGAGTATATATAGGCAAAAGAAGTAGGTCGGCGGAGCCACAAGGGGCCCACAAGGGTGGGGGTGCGCCTACCCCCTGGGTGCGCTCTCCTACCTCGCGGCCGCCTCGTTTCTTCCTTGACGTCCACTCCAAGTCTCCTGGATTGCGTTTCTTCCAAAAATAACTCTCCGGAAGGTTTCATTCCATTTGGATTCGATTTGATATTCCTTTTCTGCGAAACACTGAAATAGGCAAAAAACAACAATTTGCACTAGGATTTTGGTTAGTAGGTTAGTCCCAAAAATAATATAAAAAGGTATATCAAAGCCCATTAAACATCCAAAACAGGTAATATAATAGCATGGAACAATCAAAAATTATAGATAAGTTCGAGACGTATCAAGCATCCCCAAGCTTAATTCCTGCTCGTCTTCGAGTAGGTAAATGGTAAAAACATAATTTTTTATGTGGAATGCTACCTAGCATAATTCTCAATGTAATTTTCTTTATTGTGGCATGAATGTTCAGATCCGAAAGATTCAAGACAAAAGTTTAATATTGACATAAAAATAATAATACTTCAAGCATACTAACAAAGCAATCATGTCTTCTCAAAATAACATGGCCAAAGCAAGTTATCCCGACAAAATCATATAGTCTGGCTATGCTCTATCTTCACCACACAAAATATTTAAATCATGCACAACCCCGATGACAAGCCAAGCAATTGTTTCATACTTTTAACGTTCTCAAACCTTTTCAATCTTCACGCAATATGTGAGTGTGAGCCATGGACATAGCACTATATGTGGAATAGAATGGTGGTTGTGGAGAAGACAAAAAGGAGAAGATAGTCTCACACCAACTAGGCATATCAACGGGCTATGGAGATGCCCATCAATAGATATCAATGTGAGTGAGTAGGGATTGCCATGCAATGGATGCACTAGAGGTATAAGTGTATGAAAGCTTAACAAAAGAAACTAAGTGGGTGTGCATCCAACTCGCTTGCTCACGAAGACCTAGGGCATTTTGAGGAAGCCCATCATTGGAATATATAAGCCAAGTTCTATAATGCAAAATTCCCACGATTATATGAAAGTAACAACATAGGAGAGTCTCTATCATGAAGATCATGGTGCTACTTTGAAGCACAAGTGTGGTAAAAGGATAGTAACATTGTCCCTTCTCTCTTTTTCTCTCATTTTTTTATTTGGGCCTTTTCCTCTCTTTTTTATGGCCTCTTTTTTTTCTTTTTTTTCTTTTCATCTGGAGTCTCATCCCGACTTGTGGCGGAATCGTAGTCTCCATCATCCTTTCCTCACTTGGGCAATGCTCTAATAATGATGATCATCACACTTTTATTTACTTACAACTCAAAAATTACAACTCGATACTAGAACAAAATATGACTATGTGAATGCCTCCGATGGTGTACCGGGATATGCAATGAATCAAGAGTGAAATGTATGAAAGAATTATAAAGGTGGCTTTGCCACAAATACGATGTCAACTACATGATCATGCAAAGCAACACGACAATGATGAAGTGTGTCATAATAAACGGAACGGTGGAAAGTTGCATGGCAATATATCTCGGAACGACTATGGAAATGCCATAATAGGTAGGTATGGTGGCTATTTTGAGGAAGGTAATGGTGGGTGTATGGTACTGGCGAAAGTTGCGCGGCACAAGAGAGGCTAGCAATGGTTGAAGGGTGAGAGTGTGTATAATCCATGGACTCAACATTAGTCATAAAGAACTCACATACTTATTGCAAAAAAATTTCTAGTTATCGAAACAAAGTACTACGCGCATGATCCTACCATAGCTCGTCCCCGACCACCACTCATAAGGAAGACAATCAATAAATAAATCATGCTCCGACTTCATCACATAATGGTTCACCATACGTGCATGCTACGAGAATCACAAACTTTAGAACAAGTATTTCTCAAATTCACAACTACTCAACTAGCATGACTCTAATATCACCATCTTCATATCTCAAAACAATTATCAAGTATGAAACTTATCATAGTATTCAATGCACTTTTTATGAAAGTTTTTATTATACCCATCTTGGATGCCTATCATATTAGGACTAATTTTATAGCCAAAGCAAATTACCATGCTGTTCTAAAATACTCTAGAAATAATATAAGTGAAACATGAGAGATCAATAATTTATATAAAATAAAACCACCATCGTGCTCTTAAAGATATAAGTGAAGCACTAGAGCAAAATTGTCTAGCTCAAAAGATATAAGTGAAGCACATAGAGTATTCTAATAAATTCCGATTCATGTGTGTCTCTCCAAAAGGTGTGTACAGTAAGTATGATTGTGGTAAACTAAAAATCAAAGACTCAAATCATACAAGACGCTCCAAGCAAAACACATATCATGTGGTGAATAAAAATATAGCCTCAAGTAAAGTTACCGATGGACGAAGACGAAAGAGGGGATGCCTTCCGGGGCATCCCCAAGATTAGGCTTTTTGTTGTCCTTGAATTTTACCTTGGGGTGCCTTGGGCATCCCCAGTCTTAGGCTCTTGTCACTCCTTAATTCCAAAATCCATCAAATCTTTACCCAAAACTTGAAAACTTCACAACACAAAACTCAACAGAAAATCTCATGAGCTCCGTTAGTATAAGAAAACAAACCACCACTTCAAGGTACTGTAATGAACTCATTATTTATTACTATTGGTGTTAAACCTAATGTATTCCAACTTCTCTATGGTTCATACC
>NC_041386.1:86384129-86406290 GCF_002162155.2 Triticum dicoccoides
CCATAGATTCATCAAAATAAGCAAACAACAAACGAAAAACAGAATCTGTCAAAAACAGAACAGTCTGTAGTAATCTGTAGGTTTCGAATACTTATGTAACCCCAAAAATTGTAAAATAAATTGGTGGACGTGAGGAATTTGTCTATTAATCATCTGCAAAAATAATCAACTTAATCTCACTCTCCAGTAAAAAATGGCAGCTAATCTCGTGAGCGCTAAAGTTTCTGTTTTTTATAGCAAGATCGCCAAGACTTCCCCCAAGTCTTCCCAAAGGTTCTAATTGGCACAAACACTAATTAAAAACATAAAACCACATCTAAACAGAATCTAGATGAATTATTTATTTCTATACAGGAAAAAACAAGAAACATAAATAAAATTGGGTTGCCTCCCAACAAGCGCTATCGTTTAACGCCCCTAGCTAGGCATAAAAACAAGAATAGATCTAGGTATTGTCATCTTTGGTATGCAATCCATAAGTGGATCTCATAATAGATTCATAAGGTAATTTAATTTTCTTTCTAGGAAATTGTTCCATGCCTTTCCTTAATAGAAATTGGAATCTAATATTTCCTTCTTTCATATAAATAATTGCACCAATCGTTCTAAGGAAAGGTCTACCAAGAATAATAGGGCATGTAGGATTGCAATCTATAGCAAGAACAATGAAATCTACGGGCACATAATTCATATTTGCAACAATAAGAACATCATTAATCCTTCCCGTAGGTTTCTTAATGGTGGAATCCGCAAGATGCAAATTTAAAGAACAATCCTCAAATTCACGGAAACCTAACACATCACACAAAGTTTTTGGAATCGTGGAAACACTAGCACCCAAATCACATAAAGCATAGCATTCATGATATTAAATTTTAATTTTAATAGTAGGTTCCCACTCATCATAAAGTTTTCTAGGGATAGAAACTTCTAATTCAAGCTTTTCTTCATAAGATTGCATTAAAGCATCAACGATATGTTTGGTAAAAGCTTTATTTTGACTATAAGCATGAGGAGAAATTAGCGCGGATTGCAACAAGGAAATACAATCTATCAAATAGCAATTATCATAATTAAATTCCTTGAAATCAAATATAGTGGGTTCATTGCTATGTAAAGTTTTGACCTCTTTAATCCCACTTTTACCAATTTTTGCATCAAGATCTAAAAACTCCGAATCATTGGGACGCCTTTTAGCTACAGTTGACTCATCTCCAGTCCCATCATTATCAAGATTCATATTGCAAAATAAATATTTAATAGGAGACACATCAATCACTTTTAGATCTTCATCCTTATTATCATGAAAACTAGAAGAACACGCTTTTATAAAGCAATCTTTTTTTACACGTATCCCAGCAGTTCTTTCTTTGCACTCATCAATGGAAATTCTCATAGATTTGAGAGACTCATTGATATCGTGCTTAGGTGGAATAGATCTAAGTTTCAAAGAATCAACATCAAGAGAAATTATATCCACGTTCCTAGCCAACTCATCAATCTTAGGCAATTTTTCTTTAAGCAAAGCATTAAAATTCTTTTGTGAAATCATAAATTCTTTAACACTAGTCTCAAAATCAGAGGGAATCTTATTAAAATTTCCATAAGAGTTGTTGTAGGAATTACTATAATTATTAGAGGAATTACTAGGAAATGGCCTAGGATTAAAGTTTCCTCTATACGCGTTGTTACCAAAATTGTTCCTACCAACAAAATTCACATCCATAGATTCATTATTATTCTCAATCAAAGTAGACAAAGGCATATCATTAGGATCAGAAAAAACACTCTTATTAGCAAACAATTTCATAAGTTCATCCATCTTTCCACTCAAAACATTAATTTCTTCTATAGCATGAACCTTTTTACTAGTAGATCTTTCGGTGTGCTATTGAGAATAACTAACCATAATATTATCTAGGAGTCTAGTAGCTTCTCCTAAAGTGATTTCGATAAAAGTGCCTCCCGCGGCTGAATCTAAAAGATTTCTAGAAGCAAAATTCAATCCAGCATTAAAATTTTGTATGATCATCCATAAGTTTAATCCATGAGTAGGGAAATTACGTATCATTAATTTCATCCTCTCCCAAGATTGTGCAACATGCTCATGATCAAGTTGCTTAAAATTCATAATATCGTTTCTAAGAGAGATGATCTTAGCGGGAGGAAAATACTTAGAGATAAAAGCATCGTTGCACTTATTCCATGAATCAATACTATTTTTAGGCAAAGACGAAAACCAAGTTTTAGCATGATCTTTGAGAGAAAATGGAAATAGCTTCAATTTAACAATATCATTATCCACATCTTTCTTCTTTTGCATATCACACAAATCAACAAAGTTGTTTAGATGGGTAGTGGCATCTTCACTAGGAAGGCCAGGAAACAGATCTGTCATAACAAGGTTCAGCAAAGCAGTACTAATTTCAAAAGATTCAGCATCGGTAAGAGGAGCAATCGGAGTGCTAAGAAAATCGCTGTTGTTGGTATTGGAAAAATCACACAATTTAGTATTGTCTTGAGCCATCGTGACAAACAAGACAACACACAAGCACACAAGAAGCAAGCAAAAAGAGGCGAACGGAAAAGAGGGAGAATAAAAAGGCAAGGGTGAAGTGGGGGACAGGAAAACGAGAGGCAAATGGCAAATAATGTAATGCGAGGGATAAGAGTTTGTGATGGGTTCTTGGTAAGTCTTGACTTGTGAGTAGATCTCTCCAGCAACGGTGCCAGAAATGGCTTGTTGATGGGAGATCAAATCTTGACTTGACTTGGTGCAACCTCCCCGACAACGGTGCCAGAAATCCTTCTTGCTACCTCTTGAGCATGCGTTGGTTTTCCCTTGAAGAGGAAAGGGTGATTATCGGTGTCAAAACCGACGGATCTCGGGTAGGGGGTCCCGAACTGTGCGTCTAAGGCGGATGGTAATAGGAGGCAGGGAACACGATGTTTTACCCAGGTTCGGGCCCTCTTGATGGAGGTAAAACCCTACGTCCTGCTTGATTTATTCTTAATGATATGAGTATTACAAGAGTTGATCTACCCCGAGATCGCAGAGGCTAAACCCTAGAAGGTAGCCTATGGTATGATTGTATGTATATGATCTATCGACTAGCCTGGCCTCGGTTTATATAATGCACCAGAGGCCTAGGATAACAAGAGTCCTAGCCGAATACGCCGGTGGGGAGGAGTCCTTGTCTTGATCACCAAGTCTTGTGGAATCTTCCATGTATGCGGTAACTGTCCGAACTGGCCCATGAGTATACGACCATGGGGGTCCTTGGCCCAATCTAACAGATCGGGAGATGATGTGGTGAGTACCCCCTAGTCCAGGACACCGTCAGTAGCCCCCTGAACCGGTCCTCAAGTTAGGGACGCTCCTCGATTCTTCCGAACTGTTCTTCATCTTCGGTTGTCGGTCTTGAAAACTGGTTCAACAAATCTTCTCATCTTCGATCTTGAGGATTGGCGAAATGCATTCGACGGGTTTACACGTCGGGTATCCGAGGAGCCCCTTTAAGTTTCCGGCCTTTATCAATGCCTTGTTATTTTTATGCCACACCTCGGGTTTGAAGTTGTTCCCGGGAGGCAGTGTCCTCTTGCATCTGAGCTCCAATGCCGGACTGCATTCGAGGTATCTTTTGCAGCCGAGCACCAACACTGGACGGCTTTCCGAGCTCCAACGCCGGAATGTATCCAAGCTCCAACGCCGGACTATGTCCAAACTCCAACGTCGGACTGTATCCGGGTTCCAACGTTGGAATATATCCGATGTGTCATATCACCTTGGTTCAAAAAAGTTGAAGGAGTTGAGCCGAGATTAATGCCGGAAATGCCCTCTATGGAGCCAGCCACTAGTGCCCGAGCTTTATGCCGGACTGCTTCCGAGGTGGTGCACCACCCCGACTGTGGCCGATTTTTGTCAATATTTTTTATTGGTGCAATTTATTCTCTGCCGAGATATATAGCCAGTAGCCCTCAAGGTGTGTATCGATTTAAAACCCGAGATGCACTTGAAGGATGACGTAAGACCGCTGATCCCAGTAGCCGCTGAGACTCAGGTTGATTTGCAAAATAGGCCTGAGGATCAAGTCCTAGCTCGGCAGAATACTTCGGGACACAAAAAGCGGCGTGCTCAGTCCTCGAGACTCAGTTTGGGTGCGATCGACCAACCTGAGGATCAAAATCTCCTCTGCAACTGTATTGCACTTAAAATTTTCTGCATTGAACAGGCAATGTAGTAGCCCCCGAGACACTGGTCGGGTGGCAACACCAGACTAGGGGATCGATGTGCCCCTTTAATATTTTTAAATAATAAGCCCGAAGCCCAGTAGCCCCCGAGCCTTAATGCGGGCACGGGTGGCCGAATTAAGGATCGATATCCATAGTAAAATCACAAATTATGTGTAATGACTCTATGTATCCAAGTACTTTACGTCATTAATGCTCGGATCCGCATTGTACAAAACTTTGTTGACCGACCATCGGCTTCCACCTCCTCGGCTAGTAGCCGAGGAGTGTTTGTCCTACTTTATAAAGCCTTTATGAGGGCAAAGATTTACGACAAACAAGGCAATATGGCCATACGGTTTTATAAACAAAGGTACGCAGAGAGATATGTTACATTACTATTTAACATAAGAAATGTCTTCCAAAGAAAATAGTCCAACTATCGGTCCCTTTCTTTGGGTTGTCATGCTAAGCATGATCATGAAACCTCAGCTCTAATGTAAGAGCAAAATATTGAGGATTTTAGTTTGGGAGGCCACTTACTAGCCCCCGGTAGTGTTCGGCGATAGTCGAGGTCAAGCCGTAAACACTTCGGCCAATGTTATGAATGGCCCGTCATTTAATACAGTCATCGGATCGCTGACCAGTTTACGCTTATTGTGACAGTTAGTTTTCGGCTTTCTCCACTAAGGTGCTTAACCAAGAGAGCTGGAAGCACAATCGCAGTGGTTCTCCCTTTGCACACCTAGCCGAACAGAGCGGAACATAGGAGGCAAGCGCAGGAGTCGGGCAAGCCAACTATTGACCGAAGACACAATTCGATACCGATGCATATATAGCAATATCCGAGAATGTTTTTGCCGAATCTCTAAAGATGTCCGGCGTTGCACTGCGAGACTTGTGCTGAAAACACACAAATAGTTTAAAAGTGCCAAAAGCTTGAAAAACCAAAAATCGTCAGTAAAAACATGATGTCCGAACAAGATCAGGTGTTCGGTGCCAATCCGAAAATTGGAAGAGAAAGAAAAATTGTGCTTCTGTCATGTTGTGACAACAACCAAAAAGAAAACACATTTACATCTCATATATAAATTTTAAGAGCCCCCAAGTGACTTGGGTAAGAATTTTATGTATAATGATTGTATGTACCGAAGTACTTATATCATATTTGTGTTCGCTCGAACTTTAAACGCGTCTTAACCGACCGTCGGCTTCTCCCTCTTCAGCCAAGGTCTGAAAAGTGTCATGTACTCCGCCTGTCGAGAGTATCGACGGTGTTTCCGATGACCAGGCAATCAGGCCATAAGGCTGTAACAGACAAAGCGTGCTCAGGGAACTTATGCTATATTACTAACAAAGTGTAAGAAGCATCGTCGAAGAAAATAGTACCCCCACCGATACCTTTCTTCGGTGCTCATTATTACTATGAGACTTGTGCAATAGATTTTTTGTACTCATGAGTTCCGTTGTGTGCCGACCATGATTGAAAACAATAAGAGCGCTAGCTTTTGGCTTCACCCAGTCTGAGGTCAGAGCTCGGAGGACTCGGTCGTGACAATCGCAGAGGTGCTCCCTTTACTCCCTAGCCAAACAATCGGGAACGTAGGGGTAAGCACAGGAGCCAGGCAACCCAGCTTGCAAATCGCTTAAGTCAATATGGTGCATATTGTGGCGTAATACACGAACAAGGAACGAAGCCGTACAAGTATAATCATATGCAAGAGGGAAAAGCTTCATGAAGGAAGCCCCCAAGTATACGGGGTATTTGAATTTGCATGTCACAAACAAAGTTTTGACAAGGAGATTTTTTACAAGCAACTTTTTCCAAAAAAGTATAATGCTTGGACGAACCGAACACAAGTTAAAAATTAAAACTTTGAGCATGAAAGCGACTTAGCTGGTTAGTGTGTTTGGCATTGATGACGCGGTCTGAGCTTGATGCGGGACAAGGTTCCATCCCCCAAGCCGGTCCCGAGGTGGCGGAGCAGAGAGCTCGACACGCCGAAGTGCTGACATAGCATGGTCAACGCAGGCCGGCAGAGTGATGTTGAAGTCCCCGGCATGGGGTAATGAAGTGTTGACGAAGCCCCCCGTCTAGCCGAGGTAGAGTGGTATGTCAATACGTCGAGTTAACAATACTGCCCAGCCCGGATCATTTTCCTGTGCACAAAAAGTGAGGCAAACCGGAGATAATAGTATAAAAAATCGTTGCATAATAAATAATTTATGCAAAGTGAGTAATAAAAGAAATATGGCGTGGCGCCGAAGTCAATGTCGATGCAGGGCATCGGCGTGATGCGGTAAGCGCGTGGTAAAGCCTGAATTCACAGGTCGGTCCGAGTTCCGGATGCGGCGTTCGCCGGACTATGTACGGAGACTGACCGAACCACCACATGACCATCGTTAATGCGGCCATCATTTGATAGACCTGTGTACAGATGACAGACAAATCAGAGTAGTAATTCCTTGGGAAAAATAAACCCAAACAAGTAAAAAATACTAGGATTAATAGCACCTAGTTTATTTGTTGTAGCAATCCGAAGAAAGGTGATTCCCAAAATTGGGACTCGGTCCGCACACCCAATGCCTGATGGGTGATAAAGCGATGGCATGGCGATGCTGGTAAAGGCTGGCTCGCCGAGGTAAAGCCCTCGATCCAGCTAACGTGACAGAGCTAGTCGGCTAGTGACGCCGAAGTCTCCAGAGTAGGTTGATGAAGAGATGGCAAAGCCCCCGGTCCAGCCGAGATGTCGAAGCCTCGATGTCAGCCGATGAGTCGAAGTAGGTCGGCGTGATGGACACCGGCTTGAAGGAGCTGTTGGAAATATGCCCTAGAGGCAATAATAAAAGGATTATTATTATATTTCCTTGTTCATGATAATTGTCTATTGTTCATGCTTTAATTGTATTATCCGGAAATCGTAATACATGTGTGAATACATAGACCACAATGTGTCCCTAGTGAGCCTCTAGTTGACTAGCTCGTTGATCAACAGATAGTCATGGTTTCCTGGCTATGGACATGGGGATGTCATTGACAATGGGATCACATCATTAGGAGAATGATGTGATGGACAAGACCCAATCCTAAACATAGCACAAGATCGTATAGTTCATTTGCTAGAGTTTTCCAATGTCAAGTATCTTTTCCTTAGACCATGAGATCGTGTAACTCCCGGATACCGTAGGAGTGCTTTGGGTGTACCTAACGTCACAACATAACTGGGTGACTATAAAGGTATACTGCGGGTATCTCCGAAAGTGTCTGTTGGGTTGCCACGGATCAAGACTGGGATTTGTCACTCCGTTTGACGGAGAGGTATCACTGGGCCCACTCGGTAATGCATCATCATAATGAGCTCAAAGTGACCAAGTGTCTGGTCACGGGATCATGCATTACGGTACAAGTAAAGTGACTTGCCGGTAACGAGATTGAACGAGGTATTGGGATACCGACGATCGAATCTCGGGGAAGTAACATACCGATTGACGAAGGGAATTGTATACGGGGTTGCTTGAATCCTCAACATCGTGGTTCATCCGATGAGATCATCGAGGAGCATGTGGGAGCCAACATGGGTATCCAGATCCCGCTGTTGGTTATTGACCGGAGAGCGATCTCGGTCATGTCTACATGTCTCCCGAACCCGTAGGGTCTACACACTTATGGTTTGGTGACGCTAGGGTTGTAGGGATATGTATATGCAGTAACCCGAATGTTGTTCGGAGTCCTGGATGAGATCCCGGACGTCACGAGGAGTTCCGGAATGGTCCGGAGGTAAAGAATTATATATAGGAAGTGCTATTTCGGCCGTCGGGACAAGTTTCGGGGTCACTGATATTGTACCGGGACCACCGGAAGGGTCCCGGGGGTCCACCGGGTGGGGCCACCTATCCCGGAGGGCCCCATGGGCTGAAGTGGGAAGGGATCCAGCCCAAAGTGGGCTGGGGCGCCACTTCCCAGAGGGCCCATGCACCTAGGGTGGGGGAAACCCTAAAGGGGGGCGCCCCCTTGCTTGGGGGGCAAGCCCCCCACCCCTTGGCCGCCGCCCCCCTAGGAGATTGCATCTCCTAGGGCCGGCGCCCCCCCTAGGCCCCCCTATATATAGTGGGGGGGATGGAGGACCTCTTACCTTTGCCTTTGGTGCCTCCCTCTCCCTCTCCAACACCTCCTCCTCCTCCATAGAGCTTGGCGAAGCCCTGACGGAGTACTGCAGCTCCAACACCACCACGCCGTCGTGCTGCTGCTGGAGCCATCTTCCTCAACCTCTCCTTCCCCCTTGCTGGATCAAGAAGGAGGAGACGTCACGCTGACCGTACGTGTGTTGAACACGGAGGTGTCGTCCGTTCTGCGCTAGGATCTCCGGTGATTTGGATCACGTCGAGTACGGCTTCCTCATCCCCGTTCTTTGAACGCTTCCGCGCGTGATCTACAAAGGTATGTAGATGCAATCCGATCACTCGTTGCTAGATGAACTCCTAGATGGATCTTGGTGAAACCGTAGGAAAATTTTTGTTTTCTGCAACGTTCCCCAACAGTGGCATCATGAGCTAGGTCTATGCGTAGTTCCTTTTGCACGAGTAGAACACAATTTGTTGTGGACGTAGATGTTGTCAACTTTCTTGCCGCTACTAGTCTTATTTTGCTTCAATGGTATTGTGGGATGAAGCGGCCTGGACCAACCTTACACGTACGCTTACGTGAGACCGATTCCACCGACTAACATGCACAAGTTGCATAAGGTGGCTGGCGGGTGTCTGTCTCTCCCACTTTAGTTGGAGCGGATTTGATGAAAAGGGTCCTTATGAAGGGTAAATAGAAGTTGACAAATCACGTTGTGGCTTTCACGTAGGTAAGAAAACGTTCTTGCTAGAACCCTATTTCAGCCACGTAAAACTTGCAACAACAATTAGAGGACGTCTAACTTGTTTTTGCAGCAAGTGCTTTGTGATATGATATGGCCAAAGTTGTGATGAATGATGAATGATATATATGTGATGTATGAGATGTTCATGCTATTGTAATAGGAATCACGACTTGCATGTCGATGAGTATGACAACCGGCAGGAGCCATAGGAGTTGTCTTTATATTTTGTATGACCTGCGTGTCATTGAGAAACGCCATGTAAATTACTTTACTTTATTGCTAAACGTGTTAGCCATAGTAGTAGAAGTTATAGTTGGCAAGCAACTTTATGAAGACACGATGATGGAGATCATGATGATGGAGATCATGGTGTCATGCTGGTGACAAGATGATCATGGAGCCCCAAGATGGAGATCAAAGGAGCTATGTGATATTGGCCATATCATGTCACTTTTATTATTTGATTGCATGTGATGTTTATCATGTTTCTGCATCTTGTTTACTTAGAACGACGGTAGTAAATAAGATGATCCCTCATAATAATTTCAAGAAAGTGTTCCCCCTAACTGTGCACCGTTGCGACAGTTTGTTGTTTCAAAGCACCACGTGATGATCGGGTGTTAGATTCCAACGTTCACATACAACGGGTGTAAGACAGATTTACACATGCAAACACTTAGGTTGACTTGACGAGCCTAGCATGTACAGACATGGCCTCGGAACACAGAAGACCGAAAGGTCGAGCATGAGTCGTATAGAAGATACGATCAACATGAAGATGATCACCGATGTTGACTAGTCCGTCTCACGTGATGATCGGACACGGCCTAGTTAACTCAGATCATGTTATACTTAGATTACTAGAGGGATGTCTATCTAAGTGGGAGTTCATTGAATAATTTGATTAGATGAACTTAATTATCATGAACTTAGTCTACTTTTTTACAATATGTCTTGTAGATCAAATGGCCAACGTAGTCCTCAACTTCAACGCGTTCCTAGAGAAAACCAAGCCGAAAGACGATGGCAGCAACTACACGGACTGGGTCCGGAACCTGAGGATCATCCTCATAGCTGCCAAGAAAGATTATGTCCTACAAGCACCGCTAGGTGACGCACCTGTTCTCCCTGCAGAACAAGACGTTATGAACGCTTGGCAGGCACGTACCGATGACTACTCCCTCGTTCAGTGCGGCATGCTTTACAGCTTAGAGCCGGGGCTCCAAAAGCGTTTTCAGAGACACGGAGCATATGAGATGTTCGAAGAGCTGAAAATGGTTTTCCAAGCTCATGCCCGGGTCGAGAGATATCAAGTCTCCGACAAGTTCTTCAGCTGTAAGATGGAGGAAAACAGTTCTGTCAGTGAGCACATACTCACTATGTCTGGGTTGCATAACCGCTTGACTCAGTTGGGAGTTAATCTCCCGGATGACACGGTCATTGACAGAATCCTTCAGTCGCTTCCACCGAGCTACAAGAGCTTTGTGATGAACTTCAATATGCAGGGGATGGAAAAGACCATTCCTGAGGTATTTGCAATGCTGAAATCAGCAGAGGTAGAAGTCAAAAAGGAACATCAAGTGTTGATGGTGAATAAAACCACTAAGTTCAAGAAGGGCAAGGGTAAGAAAACCTTCAAGAAATACAGCAAGGGAGTTGCCGCGCCCGGCAAGCAAGCTGCCGGGAAGAAGCCAAAGAATGGACCCAAGCCCGAGACTGAGTGCTTTTATTGCAAGGGAAGTGGTCACTGGAAGCGGAACTGCCCCAAATACTTAGCGGACAAGAAGGCCGGCATCACGAAAGGTATATGTGATATACATGTAATTGATGTGTACCTTACCAGTACTCGTAGTAGCTCCTGGGTATTTGATACCGGTGCGGTTGCTCACATTTGTAACTCAAAACAGGAGCTGCGGAATAAGCGGAGACTGGTGAAGGACGAGGTAACGATGCGCGTCGGGAATGGTTCCAAGGTCAATGTGATCGCCGTCGGCACTCTACCTCTACATTTACCTTCGGGATTAGTTTTAAACCTTAATAATTGTTATTTAGTGCCAGCTTTGAGCATGAACATTATATCAGGATCTCGTTTAATTCGAGATGGCTACTCATTTAAATCCGAGAATAATGGTTGTTCTATTTATATGAGAGATATGTTTTATGGTCATGCTCCGATGGTGAATGGTTTATTCTTAATGAATCTCGAGCGTAATGCTACACATGTTCCATAGTGTGAGTACCAAAAGATGTAAGATTGATAATGATAGTCCCACATACTTGTGGCACTGCCGCCTTGGTCACATAGGTGTCAAACGCATGAAGAAGCTCCATGCTGATGGACTTTTAGAGTCTCTTGATTATGAATCATTTGACACGTGCGAACCATGCCTCATGGGTAAAATGACCAAGACTCCGTTCTCAGGAACAATGGAGCGAGCAACCAACTTATTGGAAATCATACATACTGATGTGTGCGGTCCAATGAGTGTTGAGGCTCGCGGTGGATATCGTTATGTTCTCACCCTCACTGATGACTTGAGTAGATATGGGTATGTCTACTTAATGAAACACAAGTCTGAGACCTTTGAAAAGTTCAAGGAATTTCAGAGTGAGGTTGAGAATCAACGTGACAGGAAAATCAAGTTCCTGCGATCAGATCATGGAGGAGAATACTTGAGTCATGAGTTTGGCACACACTTAAGAAAATGTGGAATAGTTTCACAACTCACGCCGTCTGGAACACCTCAGCATAATGGTGTGTCCGAACGTCGTAATCGCACTCTATTAGATATGGTGCGATCTATGATGTCTCTTACCGATTTACCGCTATCTTTTTGGGGCTATGCTTTAGAGACTACCGCATTCACTTTAAATAGGGCTCCGTCGAAATCCGTTGAGACGACACCGTATGAATTATGGTTTGGGAAGAAACCTAAGCTGTCGTTTCTAAAAGTTTGGGGATGCGATGCTTATGTCAAGAAACTTCAACCTGAAAAGCTCGAACCCAAGTTAGAAAAATGCGTCCTCATAGGATACCCTAAAGAAACTATTGGGTATACCTTCTACCTCAGATCCGAAGGCAAGATCTTTCTTGCCAACAATGGATCCTTTCTAGAGAAGGAGTTTCTCTCGAAAGAAGTAAGTGGGAGGAAAGTAGAACTTGATGAAGTATTACCTCTTGAACCGGAAAATGGCGCAACTCAAGAAAATGTTCCTGAGGTGCTTGCACCGACCAGAGAGGAAGTTAATGATGATGATCAAGATACTTCTGATCAAGCTCCTACTGAAATTCGAAGGTCCACAAGGACACGTTCCGCACCAGATTGGTACGGCAACCCTGTCTTGGAAATCATGTTGTTAGACAATGGTGAACCTTCGAACTATGAAGAAGCGATGGCGGGCCCGGATTCCAACAAATGGCTGGAAGCCATGAAATCCGAGATAGGATCTATGTATGAAAATGAAGTATGGACTTTGACTGACTTGCCCGTAGAGCGGCAAGCCATAGAAAATAAATGGATCTTTAAGAAGAAGACAGACGCGGATGGTAATGTGACCATCTATAAAGGTCGGCTTGTCGCTAAGGGTTATCGACAAGTTCAAGGGGTTGACTACGATGAGACTTTCTCACCGGTAGCGAAGCTGAAGTCCGTCCGAATCATGTTAGCAATTGCCGCATTCTATGATTATGAAATATGGCAAATGGATGTCAAAACAGCATTCCTTAATGGTTTCCTTAAGGAAGAATCGTATATGATGCAGCCGGAAGGTTTTGTCGATCCTAAGTATGCTGACAAGGTGTGCAAGCTCCAACGCTCGATTTATGGGCTGGTGCAAGCATCTCGGAGTTGGAACATTCGCTTTGATGAGATGATCAAAGCGTTTGGGTTTATGCAGACTTATGGAGAAGCCTGCGTTTACAAGAAAGTGAGTGGGAGCTCTGTAGCATTTCTCATATTATATGTAGATGACATACTTTTGATGGGAAATGATATAGAGCTTTTGGACAGCATTAAGGCCTACTTGAATAAGAGTTTTTCAATGAAGGACCTTGGAGAAGCTGCTTATATATTAGGCATCAAGATCTACAGAGATAGATCAAGACGCCTCATAGGTCTTTCACAAAGCACATACCTTGATAAGATATTGAAGAAGTTCAATAAGGATCAGTCTAAGAAGGGGTTCTTGCCTGTGTTGCAAGGTGTGAAATTGAGCTCAGCTCAATGTCCGACCACGGCAGAAGATATAGAAGAGATGAGTGTCATCCCCTATGCCTCAGCCATAGGTTCTATTATGTATGCCATGCTGTGTACCAGACCTGATGTAAACCTTGCCGTGAGTTTGGTAGGAAGGTACCAAAGTAATCCCGGCAAGGAACACTGGAAAGCGGTCAAGAATATCCTGAAGTACCTGAAAAGGACTAAGGAAATGTTTCTCGTTTATGGAGGTGACGAAGAGCTCGTCGTAAAAGGTTACGTCGATGCTAGCTTCGACACAGATCTGGATGACTCTAAGTCACAAACCGGATACGTGTATATTTTGAATGGTGGGGCAGTAAGCTGGTGCAGTTGCAAGCAGAGCGTCGTGGCGGGATCTACATGTGAAGCGGAGTACATGGCAGCCTCGGAGGCAGCGCATGAAGCAATTTGGATGAAGGAGTTCATCACCGACCTAGGAGTCATACCCAATGCGTCGGGGCCGATCAAGCTCTTCTGTGACAACACTGGAGCTATTTCTCTTGCCAAGGAGCCCAGGTTTCACAAGAAGACAAGGCACATCAAGCGTCGCTTCAACTCCATTCATGAAAACGTTCAAGATGGAGACATAGATATTTGTAAAGTACATACGGACCTGAATGTAGCAGATCCGTTGACTAAACCTCTCCCTAGAGCAAAACATGATCAACACCAGAATTCCATGGGTGTTCGATTCATCGCAATGTAACTAGATTATTGACTCTAGTGCAAGTGGGAGACTGTTGGAAATATGCCCTAGAGGCAATAATAAAAGGATTATTATTATATTTCCTTGTTCATGATAATTGTCTATTGTTCATGCTTTAATTGTATTATCCGGAAGTCGTAATACATGTGTGAATACATAGACCACAATGTGTCCCTAGTGAGCCTCTAGTTGACTAGCTCGTTGATCAACAGATAGTCATGGTTTCCTGGCTATGGACATGGGGATGTCATTGATAATGGGATCACATCATTAGGAGAATGATGTGATGGACAAGACCCAATCCTAAACATAGCACAAGATCGTATAGTTCATTTGCTAGAGTTTTCCAATGTCAAGTATCTTTTCCTTAGACCATGAGATCGTGTAACTCCCGGATACCGTAGGAGTGCTTTGGGTGTACCTAACGTCACAACGTAACTGGGTGACTATAAAGGTATACTGCCGGTATCTCCGAAAGTGTCTGTTGGGTTGACACGGATCAAGACTGCGATTTGTCACTCCGTTTGACGCAGAGGTATCACTGGGCCCACTCGGTAATGCATCATCATAATGAGCTCAAAGTGACCAAGTGTATGGTCACGGGATCATGCATTACGGTACGAGTAAAGTGACTTGCTGGTAACGAGATTGAACGAGGTATTGGAATACCGATGATCGAATCTCGGGCAAGTAACATACCGATTGACGAAGGGAATTGTATACGGGGTTGCTTGAATCCTCGACAGCGTGGTTCATCCGATGAGATCATCGAGGAGCATGTGGGAGCCAACATGGGTATCCAGATCCCGCTGTTGGTTATTGACCGGAGAGCGATCTCGGTCATGTCTACATGTCTCCCGAACCCGTAGGGTCTACACACTTAAGGTTTGGTGACGCTAGGGTTGTAGGGATATGTATATGCAGTAACCCGAATGTTTTTCGGAGTCCCGGATGAGATCCCGGATGTCACGAGGAGTTCCGGAATGGTCCCGAGGTAAAGAATTATATTTAGGAAGTGCTATTTCGGCCGTCGGGACAAGTTTCGGGGTCACCGGTATTGTACTGGGACCACCGGAAGGGTCCCGGGGGTCCACTGGGTGGGGCCACCTATCCCGGAGGGCCCCATGGGCTAAAGTGGGAAGGGATCCAGCCCAAAGTGGGCTGGGGCGCCACTTCCCCTAGGGCCCATGCGCCAAGGGTGGGGGAAACCCTAAAGGGGGGGGGGCGCCCCCTTGCTTGGGGGAGCAAGCCCCCCACCCCTTGGCCGCCGCCCCCCTAGGAGATTGCATCTCCTAGGGCTGGCGCCCCCCTAGGCCCCCCTATATATAGTGGGGGGGATGGAGGACCTCTTACCTTTGCCTTTGGTGCCTCCCTCTCCATCTCCAACACCTCCTCCTCCTCCATAGAGCTTGGCGAAGCCCTGACAGAGTATTGCAGCTCCACCACCACCACGCCGTCGTGCTGCTGCTGGAGCCATCTTCCTCAACCTCTCCTTCCCCCTTGCTGGATCAAGAAGGAGGAGACGTCACGCTGACCGTACGTGTGTTGAACGCAGAGGTGCCGTCCGTTCGGCGCTAGGATCTCCGGTGATTTGGATCACGTCGAGTACGGCTTCCTCATCCCCGTTCTTTGAACGCTTCCGCGCGTGATCTACAAAGGTATGTAGATGCAATCCGATCACTCGTTGCTAGATGAACTCCTAGATGGATCTTGGTGAAACCGTAGGAAATTTTTTGTTTTCTGCAACGTTCCCCAACAGGAGCTACAGTGCGGCCGTGCCGATGCAGGTCGTGGCATGGTCAATGCCGGCTTGATGAAGTGACCGTGTGGCGATGCCGGTGTGCCTGCTCCGGGTAATCCGTGGGGCGGCAATGTTGGTGATGATTTATCCTTCGCGATGTCGAACTCTTGTTCGGCTTTCCGAGATGATGATCCGAAGAAGTTGAGCTCGGCTCAACAAAGTGACGACGTGTCTAGCGCATGTCGGCAACCGTGGAGCAATATTGCCGGACTGGTTTGACACCAGCATGATGATGAAGATCATGTTCAAAAGATCTTAAAGTTAGTGGGATGTGTTGGGGAACAAAACACAATACCCCATACAAAACTTCCTTCAAAAGGGATGTCCGAAATCCCATTCATAAAAAATACGAACTCGGGTCGGATTCGTTTTCGTGCAGAAAACAGATCCGAAAAGTGATGCCCTAATCGGAAGGTTCCTAGAGTTTGGACGGTCGGATCGAGCTGAAATTTTGAGAGGTGGTAGATATAGGAATTCCACAGCCGATCAACAGTTGGATATTCCAAAGGACATCTGAGCTAGAAGCTGGACACCACACCCTAAACTCGTCCAGATTCCCGTCCAAATTTTACAGGGCTCCAGTATATCGTGGATTGCCAGAGATTCCTCCATCGGAACTCGACGAAATTTTTCAGGGTTGTTGTAGACTCAATTCCGCACAATTACACTGAAGAAATCGTTAAAAAGACACTTGAGGAGGCGGTGGCGGCGGACACCAGTTTGCTGTCCAGAAAAACAGCACAGTCGCCCGAGGGCAATGTTGACGTTGAGCCCCCGGGCTCCCTGGATGATTCCTCCATGATCTTGATAGAGATCGGAGTTGATGTTTATGAAGGCCCTCATACGAACATGACGATCGGAGGTAGGGCGCAGTCTTTGGTCGAACCAAGGTGACCAGTCGAGCTGGTGATGAAGATGCCGAAGTCGCAGTTGATCTGCACGTGAGCCATCAACCTTTTGTCGAACACACAGCGGAACTCTCAATGAAAGCACCAATGTCGGTGTCAAAACCGACGGATCTCGGGTAGGGGGTCCCGAACTGTGCGTCTAAGGCGGATGGTAACAGGAGGCAAGGAACACGATGTTTTACCCAGGTTCGGGCCCTCTTGATGGAGGTAAAACCCTACGTCTTGCTTGATTTATTCTTAATAATATGAGTATTACAAGAGTTGATCTACCACGAGATCAGAGAGGCTAAACCCTAGAAGCTAGCCTATGGTATGATTGTATGTATATGATCTATCGACTAGCCTGGCCTCGGTTTATATAATGCACCAGAGGCCTAGGATAACAAGAGTCCTAGCCGAATACGCTGGTGGGGAGGAGTCCTTGTCTTGATCACCAAGTCTTGTGGAATCTTCCATTTATGCGGTAACTATCCGAACTGGCCCATGAGTATACGGCCATGGGGGTCCTCCGCCCAATCTAACAGATCGGGAGATGACATGGTGAGTACCCCCTAGTCTAGGACACCGTCAGTGATGCAGCAAAGTAGCGTAAGTATTTCCCTCAGTTTTTGAGAACCAAGGTATCAATCCAGTAGGAGGTAACACGCAAGTCCCTAATACCTGCACAAACAAACAAGAACCTCGCAACCAACGCGATAAAGGGGTTGTCAATCCCTTCACGATCAGTTACGAAAGTGAGATCTGATAGAGATAATGAGATAAATATTTTTGGTATTTCTATTGTATAAATTGGAAAATAAAGATTGCAAAATAAACAATGAGAGAAATACCAAGTTGATAGGAAAATAATATGATGGAAGATAGACCCAGGGGCCATAGGTTTCACTAGTGGCTTCTCTCAAGATAGCAAATTCTACAGTGGGTGAACAAATTACTGTCGAGCAATTGATAGAAAAGCGCATAGTTATGAGAATATCTAGGCATGATCATGTATATAGGCATCACGTCCCCGACAAGTAGACCGAAATGATTCTGCATCTACTACTATTACTCCACACATCGACCGCTATCCAGCATGCATCTAGAGTATTAAATTCATAAGAACAGAGTAACGCATTAGGCAAGATGACATGATGTAGAGGGATAAACTCAAGCAATATGATATAAACCTCATCTTTTTATCCTCGATGGCAACAATACAATACGTGCCTTGCTGCCCCTGCTGTCACTGGGAAAGGACACCGCAAGATTGAACCCAAAACTAAGCACTTCTCCCATTGCAAGAAATATCAATCTAGTAGGCCAAACCAAACTGATAATTCGAAGAGACTTGCAAATATATTAAATCATGCATAAAAGAATTTAGAGAAGAATCAAATATCGTTCATAGATAATCTTGATCATAAACCCACAATTCATCGGATCTCGACAAACACACCGCAAAGAGAATTACATCGAATAGATCTCCAAGAGAATCGAGGACAACTTGGTATTGAGATCCAAAGAGAGAGAGAAGAAGCCATCTAGCTAATAACTATGGAACTGAAGGTCTGCGATAAACTACTCACACATCATCGGAGAGGTTATGGTGTTGATGTAGAAGCCCTCCGTGATCGATTCCCCCTCGGCGGAGCACCGGAAAAGGCCCCAAGATGGGATCTCACAGGTACAGAAGGTTGCGGCAGTGGAAATAGGGTTTCGTGGTGCTCTCAGATGTTTTCGGGGTATATGAGTATATATATAGGCGAAAGAAGTAGGTCGGTGGAGCCATGAGGGGCCCACGAGGGTGGGGGCGTGCCCTCCTACCTCGTGGTCGCCTCGTTTCTTCCTTGACGTCCACTCCAAGTCTCCTGGATTGCGTTTGTTCCAAAGTTAACTCTCCCAAAGGTTTCATTCTGTTTGGATTCCGTTTGATATTCTTTCTATGAAACACTGAAACAGGCAAAGAAAACAGCAATTTGCATTGGGCCTTTGGTTAGTAGGTTAGTCCCAAAAATAATATAAAATGGTATATTAAAGCCCATTAAACATCCAAAATAGATAATATAATAGCATGCTACAATAAAAAATTATAGATATGTTGGAGACGTATAATCAGTGATGATCCTTGCCGGAACTCCGGAACAGCACACCAATTCTTTCAAGAACTTGATAGCTGACTAAGCAGTCATCTTTCTCACGGCAGTCACTTCCGGCCACTTTATAAACTTGTCCATGGCAACGAACAAGAATTCAAAGCCCCCGATTGCTCAGGGGAAGGGGCCGAGCATATCGAGCCCCCAGACCGAAAATGGCCATGATAGAGAGATTGTCTGAAGGGCTTGGGCAGGCAGGTGTGTTTCTTGGAATGGAACTGGCAGGCATCACATGTCGTGACGATCTCAACTGCATCTTGGAGGGCTATGGGCCAATAGAATCCTTGCTGGAATGCTTTCCCAGCTAACATTGATGTCTACTACACAACCTTCTTCTTGTAGATGTTCTTGGGCCTCCAAGTGCAGAGGTTTATAGGACAGTAGCAAATTTCCCTCAAGTGGATGACCTAAGGTTTATCAATCCATGGGAGGCATAGGATGAAGATGGTCTGTCTCAAACAACCCTGTAACCAAATAACAAAGAGTCTCTTGTGTCCCCAACACACCCAATACAATGGTAAATTGTATAGGTGCACTAGTTTGGCGAAGAGATGGTGATACAAGTGCAATATGGATAGTAGATAATGATTTTTGTAATCTGAAAATATAAAAACAGCAAGGTAACTAATGACAAAAGTGAGCACAAACGGTATTGCAATGTGTTGAAACAAGGCCTAGGGTTCATACTTTCACTAGTGCAAGTTCTCTCAACAATAATAACATAATTGGATCATATAACTATCCCTCAACATGCAACAAAGAGTCACCCCAAAGTCACTAATAGCGGAGAACAAACGAAGAGATTATGGTAGGGTACGAAACCACCTCAAAGTTATCCTTTCTGATCGATCTATTCAATAGTCCGTAGTAAAATAACACGAAGCTATTCTTTCCGTTCAATCTATCCTAGAGTTCATACTAGAATAACACCTTAAGACACAAATCAACCAAAACCCTAATGTCACCTAGATACTCCAATGCCACCTCGAGTATCCGTGGGTATGATTATACGATATGCATCACACAATCTCAGATTCATCTATTCAACCAACACAAAGAACTTCAGAGAGTGCCCCAAAGTTTCTACCGGAGAGTCAAGACGAAAACGTGTGCCAACCCCTATGCATAAGTTCACGGATCTCGCAAGTTGATCACCAAAACAATCATCAAGTGGATCATGTGATATCCCATTGTCACCATAGATAAGCACATGCAAGACATACATCAAGTGTTCTCAAATCCTTAAAGACTCAATCCGATAAGATAACTTCAAAGGGAAAACTCAATTCATCACAAGAGAGTAGAGGGGGAGAAACATCATAAGATCCAACTATAATAGCAAAGCTCGCAATACATCAAGATCGTGCCACCTCAAGAACACGAGAGAGAGAGAGAGATCAAACACATAGCTACTGGTACATACCCTCAACCCCGAGGGTGGACTACTCCCTCCTCGTCATGGAGAGCGCCGGGATGATGAAGATGGCCACCGGAGAGTGATTCCCCCCTCTGGCAGGGTGCCAGAACGGGTCTAGACTGGTTTTCAGTGGCTACGGAGGCTTCTGGCAGCGGAACTCCCGATCTATTCTGTTCTTCGATGTTTTTAGGGTATATGGACATATATAGGAGAAAGAAGTCGGTCAGGGGAGCCACGAGGGGCCCACGAGGGTGGATGGCGCCCAGGGGGGCAGGCGCCTCCCTGCCTCATGGTCACCCCGAAGCTTCCCTGACGTAAACTCCAAGTCTCCTGGATTTCTTACGTTCCAAAACTAACTCTCTCGAAGGTTTCATTCCGTTTGGACTCCGTTTGATATTCCTTTTCTTCGAAACACTGAAATAGGCAAGAAAACAGCAATTTGGGTTGGGCCTCTGGTTAGTATGTTAGTCCCAAAAACAATATAAAAGTGTATAATAAAGCCCATAAACATCCAAAACAGACAATATAATAGCATGGAACAATCAAAAATTATAGATATGTTGGAGACGTATCAAGCATCCCCAAGCTTAATTCCTGCTCGTCCTCGAGTAGGTAAATGATAAAAACAGAATTTTTGATGTTGAATGCTACCTAACATATTTATCCAAGTAATTCTCTTTATTGTGGCATGAATATTAAGATCCATAAGATTCAAGACAAAAGATTAATATTGACATGAAAATAATAATACTTCAAGCATACCAACAAAGTAATTATGTCTTCTCAAAATAACATGGCCAAATAAAGCTATCCCTAAAAAATCATATAGTCTGGCTATGCTCCATCTTCATCACACAAAATATTTAAATTATGCACAACCCCGATGACAAGACAAGCAATTGTTTCATACTTTTGACGTTCTCAAACTTTTTCAATCTTCATGCAATACATGAGCGTGAGCCATGGACATAGCACTATAGGTGGAATAGAATGGTGGTTGTGGAGAAGACAAAAAGGAGAATATAGTCTCACATCAACTAGGCGTATCAACGGGCTATGGAGATGCCTATTAATAGATATCAATGTGAGTGAGTAGGGATTGCCATGCAATGGATGCACTAGATCTATAAGTATATGAAAGCTCAACAAAAGAAACTAAGTGGGTGTGCATCCAACTTGCTTGCTCATGAAGACCTAGGGCATTTTGAGGAAGCCCATCATTGGAATATACAAGCCAAGTTCTATAATGAAAATTCCCACTAGTATATCAAAGTGACAACATAGGAGACTCTCTAGCATGAAGATCATGGTGCTACTTTGAAGCACAAGTGTGGAAAAAGGATAGTAACATTGTCCCTTCTCTCTTTTTCTCTCATTTTTTTACTTTTTTTATTTCAACCTTTTCTCTTTTTTATGGCCTCTCTTTTTTTTCCTTTTTTTTTCTTTTTCATCCGGAGTCTCGTCCCGACTTGTGGGGGAATCATAGTCTCCATCATCCTTTCCTCACATGGGACAATGCTCTAATAATGATGATCATCACACTTTTATTTACTTACAACTCAAGAATTACAACTCGATAATCAGAACAAAATATGACTCTATGTGAATGCCTCCGGCGGTGTACCGGGAGGTGGAGGCGCCATGGCTGACGATGGAGGGAGCAACTCCGGCGGGGAGCTCCATGGCGGGGCGGCGGTGTAGGAGTAGCGAGGCGCGGCGGCGAGCAGAGGAGCGGGGCAGCTAGCAGAGGAGGCGCGCCGTGCTACGGTGATGCGCGGGCGGCGCTGGACGGCGATGGAGGTGGCGGTGGCGCTGGTGGCGGAGCAGGGCAGAGGCGGCGGCCGGTGGGCGCGGGCGG
>NC_041386.1:86407271-86412266 GCF_002162155.2 Triticum dicoccoides
GGCGTCGCAGGCGGCGGGACGCGCGGGATCTGGCGGCGGGGAGATGGGCCCCGCGGGCCCGATCCGGGCCGCACGGGCCGGCGGCGGGCCTAGAGGAGAGAGAGGGCGGCAGTGGATGACGTGTCAAGCTGGGATTCACCGGCGGCGGCGGTTGGACTTGTCCGGGCGCGGCGCGAGGAGGACGAAGTTAGGGTTTCATCCGTGAATTTTGGGGAGGGGATCACATATTTATAGGTAGAGGGAGATAGGAGAGTCCAAATGAGGTGCGGTTTTCGGCCACGCGATTGTGATCGAACGACCGAGATGATGGAGAGGCCTTAGGTGGGTTTTGGGTCAGTTTGGAGAGGTGTTGGGCTGCAACACACACGAGGCCTTTTCGGTCCCTCGGTTAACCGTTGGAGTATCAAACGAAGTCCAAATGGCACGAAACTTGACAGACGGTCTATCGGTAGTGAACCCAAGACGCATGAAAAGTCTCGGTCCAATCTGAGAACATTTACACCCGCACACGGAAAGAGGTAGAAAGGGACACCGGGTGACATAGGAGCGTCGGATTGCAAAACGGACAACGGGGAAAATGCTCGGATGCATGAGACGAACATGTATGCAAATGAAATGCACATGATGACATGATATGCAATGCATCACACGCAAGCAATGGCAAGGCAACAACAGCGAATAACTGGAGGACACCTGGCACATCGGTCTTGGGGCGTTACAACACTCCACCACTATGAGAGGATCTCATCCCGAGATCTAGAATGGCACCGGATGGAAAACGGAAGAGAAAGAGAAGAGGTAAAACTAAGTTGCTTCTTTGGCAAACGAGTGAAACCATGAGCCTTAAGAGGTTGAACAAATTGAAAGAAAGAGTGCAATGAGAATGAGCGAAGTTGAAAGCACTCCGTTGGGAAAAAGAACACGGAAGAAGAAATTCGGGTAGCACTCCGGTTGAAAAGAGATGCAAGGCTTGATAAGGTGAAAAGAACTAGAGCAAAAGGGCACAACACTCCAGTTAAATGGATAGACATGAAAAGAACAAGGTCCTGAAAAGAACAAGAAGAATGGGTTGAAGAGAGCAACATCACAATACCTCCGGAACAAAAGAATATAAGATAGATAATTGAAATAAAAGAAAGGAGAAGAAAAAGGCAACTTCTGCCACAACATAGCTTAAAAAGGCATCTTTAGGAGAAGGGTCAAACGGAGTTGTTGGAAAACCAACAACGAAAAGAACAAGGTTGTAGTGGACTTATAGAAAACATCTCAAACTAAGATGTGAAAGTTCTGCCACCAACGGAAAAACAAAAGATTGGACAGATAACACCAAGGAGACGAGAAACTTGTTCACCGGGAGGGTAAAAGAACTTGTGTCATTTATAAGCACCATGATAGCAACAATCCTTAGGGAAAGCTTTAGGTGAAATATAACCCAAGATAACTTCCATGAAGAGATTGATGGATTGAAAGATGACTTGAACAAAGAGAAAATGATGGATTTTAGATATGTCACTCTTGAAAAACTTGTGAATCATGAAACACGAAGGGAAAATATCGAGAATAACATAACACCACCTCAAAAGATAAGGTAAAAAGAATTGCACTCCGGATTGCAGGAAGAAGAAAACTTGAAGTATATCTTGGCGGATCATAGCCTTCGAGAGATATCTTGAAGAACAATTGAAGAATGAAAAGAATCCTTGACGAACCACCATGAGGAACTCCGGTAATAAAAGGATTATCAAACAAAAGGAAAGAGAAATTCAAAACACAAGGTGAAACCTCGTAACGATTTGGATGGATCCTTGTGATGATATAATCGAGGGAGCTTGGAACTCCGAGAAAAGAAAGATGAACAAATGAAATCAAGAATTTGATGAGCCTCCAGAATAAGGAATTGAATTACTCGATGAAAACAAGAATAAGAATTACGTGACACGTATCCTTCACCAATTTAAATTGGTGACAAGCAACGGATTTGGCATACTACTTATTCTCGTAGAAAGGATTAAGAGAGATATCGCGCCATCTTGGGAAGGTCTTCAATGAACCACCGGTAAAATGAAACAACGAATAAATTGATACGATAACAAAGGAAGGGAAATCTTGAACGAACCACCGTAAGAATTGAAAACGAACGAAGTAAAAGGGAAGAATCACCGGTAAGAATTAGCAAATAACGAAGATGCTTGAGAGAATTTTGATCCATGAGAACGAAGAGATCATGAACGGATTAGAGGATATTTGAACGATGCACCGGTAAGATTGAGAGAAATAGAGCTGAAATCTGAGAATGAATAGGTCTTCTGAAATGATGGGCTTCGGAGAATCAAACAGAAAAGACTCCTGAATTGCTCCGGATAGGTGGAAAAAAATTCTCACAATCAAAAACAATTATGAGAGGAAGGCATCAAGCTAGAACCATGGATCCTTGAGAGAACAGATAAGATATGGAGGAAAACTCTTCTTCAGTCTTCAAATGTTGATAAATGATGATGAGAAGCACCACCAAGAATTGTTGAGGCACTCCAGAATAAAGAATTGAAATGGTAGAGCCAATTATGAAAAGAATTAGAAAGATCTTGGAGAAACCATCTGACTGATGATGAATCATCCTTATGTCAAACTTCGAAAAGAATTTGGGATAACTCCGGGAGAATAAGAAGAGTCAGGTAAGATCCTGGTAAAAGACCTGTGGGTTAGGGCCCACTCAAAAGAAGCACCGTGGAATGATTACTAGAAAAGGAGATTGCACCGGTTGATTTAAATGGCTTGAAAGAGATAACATCCTCGAAAGAGTTTGAATGAAAGCAGAGTGTAAACATGAATCTTCGAGATATCTTCAGCACTCCGGAATAATAGAATAGCAAGAAGTGAATTATTATGAGGTGCACCGGCAAGAGAAGACATTTGAAATGAGGAAAAAGGATATGATCAACACCAAAGCTTGAATTAGATCCACCGGAGAAGATAACAGAAACAAAGAATGATGAACTTGAGGTTCCGTTAGGATCTTCATGAGAATCACCGGGTAAGGACATTGACGGGAAAGAATGGAGAGACTTCATAACCATTAGATAGATACTTGGTGAAGAAATCTTAGTCCTCAAAGAAAAAGGTTGGGAGGGCGGGAAAACAAAGGCAAGCTTGGAGACAGATGAAACAAACACCATTGAGAAGAACTGATACTTGATCAAGCGGATGTTGAAATGATCGGATCCACTTGAAGAGAAACACGCCGGTTGAAAAAGGATTGACATGACATTCTCGATTATCATGAAGGATTGGTATTCACATCGGAGTATGAGAACACCGCTTAGGAAAGGTATGGATTCCACATTTGACTTCAAAGCAACTCGAATACCACAACTCAAAAAACAAAACAAAGGATTGGCTTGCAGAATAAGCCAGAACAAACATATGATAGAGATTTCGTTTGAAGTTTTCGTGGTGGGGCCTACACGGGCTCGATCGTACAGCACCATCATGTACAAGGCAGTGCACATGACATGAAGCGTCCCCGAGTCGGCATAGCCAAGGACTCTTTAAGACACAACGAGACCACTGTAAAACCAACCATGAATAGGCGGACCACTAGACGTCGAACCCCAATTTCATATCATACACCTGTCGGAAAGATATCCTACGAGCTACTTGAATTCCCACTTATA
The DNA here is from genome assembly GCF_002162155.2 of Triticum dicoccoides. Lineage (NCBI taxonomy): Eukaryota > Viridiplantae > Streptophyta > Magnoliopsida > Poales > Poaceae > Triticum > Triticum dicoccoides. Next base: position 86,410,943 of record NC_041386.1, read on the forward strand.
AACTCCCAAAAAATTCCCGGTTATGCAATTAGGTGTTGGGGATACAGGGGAAGCATAATATCTCACCCAAAACTAGCAAATCCTACATCCAGCTGTATCCATCCTTCAATACATAACCAAGAAACCTTTGGAAATCGTTACCTCAACCTTCGAAAAGCATCTGTTATATGAGTTATGGAAATACTCCCGAACTCCCGCCCCAGTACTGGGTAGCGTCGAGGTTATCTCACCAACAACTGCATAAAAGAGATTTTCCATGTCGGCTAAACTAAACTCAGGTATTCCAGAACTGCAACGATAAAATTGTGATGACAACACCTCAGAGCTCAACTCCCCGGGACACTGCCACAACCCCTAAATGTTAGGAGGCACCAAGAATAATGTTCTCGTCACAAAACCATCGGAATGATTCCAAGATACCCGCGTGATCCTAAATTTTTTTTTGTGAAATTTGAGAAGAGAAGAGTCAAAACTCTACGTCAGGATGCCTCACCAGAGCGACGAAGGGACTGAGGAGTAAAAATAATTCCTAACTCTACGATATATATAATCCTAAAAGACTCAAAACATTTTCTAGACTCAACAACGCCAGCGATTCGATCAAGGAGGGGGGCTCCTAAGTCGGGGAAGGCTCTGATTACCAACTTGTAACGCCCTCGATGCGGCTATATCTCCCACGTGTCGAAGCACGACTTAGAGGCATAACCGCATTGAAAGCAATGTCGCAAGTGAGGTAATCTTCACACAACCCATGTAATACATAAGGGAAAGAGATACATAGTTGGCTTACAATCGCCACTTCACACAATACATGAATATAGCATTACATCATCCAAATACAATCAAGGTCCGACTATGGAACCAAAATAAAAGAAGACTACCCCAAATGCTACACACACGAATCGGAGCCACGATGAGGAAGTTATGATGCGATGAAGATAGGCACATGAATCTGGAAACTTCGGGGACTTAGTGGAATTTTACCTCCACGAAAGTCAACACGGGACGGAGAGAAGCGGGACGAAGAGATCCGGGATGAGGGCACCAGAGTTGTCAAGGTCACCGGATCCGGCCGGATCGAGGCCGACGCGAGGTGGAGGCACCATGGCCGACGATGGAGGGAGCAACTCCGGCGGGGAGCTGCATGGCGGGGCGGCGGCGGCCGGTGATGGTCGGCAGCGGCGTAGGAGTAGCGAGGCGCGGCGGCGAGCAGAGGAGCGGGGCGGCTAGCAGAGGAGGCGCGCCATGCTCCGGTGATGCGCGGGCGGCGCTGGACGGCGATGGAGGCGGCGGTGGTGCTGGTGGCGGAGCTCCGGCGAGGCGC
>NC_041386.1:86412491-86426745 GCF_002162155.2 Triticum dicoccoides
GGCGGGCGGCGGAGCAGGGTGGAGGCAGCGGCCGGTGGGCGCGGGCGGGCGACGCTCGGCGTCGCAGGCGGCGGGACGCGCGGGATCTGGCGGCGGCGGAGATGGGCCCCGCGGGCCCGATCCAGGCCGCGCGGGCTGGAGGAGAGAGAGTGCGGCGGTGGATGACGTGTCAAGCTGGGATTCACCGGCTGCGGCGGTTGGACATGTCCGGGCACGGTGGGAAAATGTCTGCCGGCGCGAGGAGGACGAAGTTAGGGTTTCATCCGCGAATTTTGGGGAGGGGATCACATATTTATAGGTAGAGGGAGATAGGAGAGTCCAAATGAGGTGCGGTTTTTGGCCACGCGATCGTGATCGAACGACCGAGATGATGGAGAGGTCTTAGGTGGGTTTTGGGTTAGTTTGGAGAGGTGTTGGGCTGCAACACACACGAGGCCTTTTCGGTCCCTCGGTTAACCGTTGGAGTATCAAACGTAGTCCAAATGGCACAAACTTGACAGGCGGTCTATCGGTAGTGAAGCCAGGCCGCATGGCAAGTCTCGGTCCAATCCGAGAACGTTTACACCCACACACGAAAATAGGTAGAAAGGGACACCGGGTGACATAGGAGCGCCGGATTGCAAAACGGACAATGGGGAAAATGCTCGGATGCATGTGATGAACATGTATGCAAATGAAATGCACATGATGACATGATATGCAATGCATGACACGCAAGCAATGGCAAGGCAACAACATCGAATAACTGGAGGACACCTGGCACATCGGTCTCGGGGCGTTACACAAAGTACTACGTGCATGCTCCTAGGGGGATAGATTGGTAGGAAAAGACCATCGCTCGTCCCCGACCGCCACTCATAAGGAAGACAATCAATAAATAAATCATGCTCCGACTTCATCACATAACGGTTCACCATACGTGCATGCTACGGGAATCACAAACCTTAACACAAGTATTTCTAAAATTCACAACTACTCAACTAGCATGACTCTAATATAACCATCTCCATATCTCAAAACAGTCATCAAGTATCAAACTTCTCATAGTATTCAATGCACTTTATATGAAAGTTTTTGTTATATCCCTCTTGGATGCCCATCATATTAGGACTAAATTCGTAACCAAAGAAAATTACCATGCTGTTTAGGACTCTCAAAATAATATAAGTGACGCATGAGAGTTCATCTATTTCTATAAAATAAAACCACCACCGTGCTCTAAAAAGATATAAGTGAAGCACTAGAGCAACAACAAACTACTCCAAAAGATATAAGTGAAGATCAATGAGTAGTCGAATAATTATGCAACTATATGAAGACTCTCTAACATTTAATAATTTCAGATCTTGGTATTTTATTCAAACAGCAAGCAAAACAAAAGAAAATAAAATGACGCTCCAAGCAAAACACGTATCATGTGGTGAATAAAAATATAGCTCCAAATAAAGTTACCGATGAACGAAGACGAAAGAGGGGATGCCTTCCGGGGCATCCTCAAGCTTAAGATCTTGGTTGTCCTTTAATATTACCTTTGCGTGCCTTGGTAATCCCCAAGCTTAGGCTCTTTCCACTCCTTATTCCATGGTCCATCGAATCTTTACCCAAAACTTGAAAACTTCACAACACAAAACTTAACAGAAAACTCGTAAGCTCCGTTAGTATAAGAAAATAAATCACCACTTAGGTACTGTTGTGAACTCATTCTAAATTCATATTGGTGTAATATCAATTGTATTCCAACTTATCTATGGTTCATACCCTCCGATACTACTCATAGATTCATCAAAATAAGCAAACAACACATAGAAAACAGAATCTGTCAAAAACAGAAGAGTATGTAGTAATCTGTAGGTTTTGAATAATTCTGCAACTCCAAAAATCCTGAGAAATTATGAAGTCCTAGAAAATTTGTTTATTAATCTATTGCAAGTGGAACTGGTATTTTATCGTTCTCTGGTAAAAAATGAAAATTACTCTAGTGAGCGCATACTTTCTGTTTTTTAGAGCAAGATCAAATAACAATCACCCAAGAAGATCCTAAAGGCTTTACTTGGCACAAACACCAATTAAAACATAAAAACACAATCATAACAGAGGATATATGATTAATTTATTAATAAACAGGAACAAAAATCAAGGAGCAAAAATAAAGTTGGGTTGCCTCCCAACAAGCGCTATCGTTTAACCCCCCCTAGCTAGGCATGATGATTTCAATGATGCTCATATAAAAGATAAGAATTGAAACATAAAGAGAGCATAATGAAGAATATGACTAGCACATTTAACCCTAACCCACTTCCTATGCATAGGGATTTTGTGAGCAAACAACTTGTGGGAACAACAATCAACTTGCATAGGGAGGTAAAACAAGAAATCTTCATGATTTTCAACACATAGAGAGGAAACTTGATATTATTGCAATTCCTACAAGCATATGTTCCTCCCTCATAATAATTACATGTAGGATCATAAGAAAATTCAACAATATAGCTATCACAAAACATATTACTAACACGATCCACATGTATGGAAAGTTGGCACTCTTCCAAAATAGTGGGATTAATATTAACTAAAGTCATGACCTCTCCAAACCCACTTTCATAATTATCACAATAAGATTCAACACCCTCCAAAATAGTGGGATCATTACTTCCTAAAGTTGACACTCTTCCAAACCAACTTTCATCAATATAATCATCATAAATAGGAAGCATGCTATCATCAAAATAAATTTGCTCATCAAAACTTGGGGGACAAAAAATATCATCTTCATCAAACATAGCTTCCCCAAGCTTGTGGCTTTGCATATCATTAGCATCATGGATATTCAAGGAATTCATACTAACAACATTGCAATCATGCTCATTATTCAAATATTTAGTGCCAAACATTATATACATTTCTTCTTCTAGCACTTGAGCACAATTGTCGGAATCCTTATTTTCATGATAGATATTAAAAAGATGAAGCATATGAGGTACCCTTAATTCCATTTTTTGTAGTTTTCTTTTACAAACTAAACTAGTGATAAAACAAGAAACTAGAAGATTCGATTGCAAGATCTAAAGATATACCTTCAAGCACTCACCTCCCCGGCAACGGCGCCAGAAAAGAGCTTGATGTCTACTACACAACCTTCTTCTTGTAGACATTGTTGGGCCTCCAAGTGCAGAGGTTTGTAGGACAGTAGCAAATTTCCCTCAAGTGGATGACCTAAGGTTTATCAATCCATGGGAGGCGTAGGATGAAGATGGTCTCTCTCAAACAACCCTGCAACCAAATAACAAAGAGTCTCTTGTGTCCCCAACACACCCAATACAATGGTAAATTGTATAGGTGCACTAGTTCGGCGAAGAGATGGTGATACAAGTGCAATATGGATAGTAGATAATGGTTTTTGTAATCTGAAAATATAAAAACAGCAAGGTAACTAATGATAAAAGTGAGCACAAACGGTATTGCAATGCGTTGAAACAAGGCCTAGGGTTCATACTTTCACTAGTGCAAGTTATCTCAACAATGATAACATAATTGGATCATATAACTATCCCTCAACATGCAACAAAGAGTCACTCCAAAGTCACTAATAGCGAAGAACAAACGAAGAGATTATGGTAGGGTACGAAACCACCTCAAAGTTATCCTTTCTGATTGATCTATTCAAGAGTCCGTAGTAAAATAACATGAAGCTATTCTTTCCGTTCAATCTATCCTAGAGTTCATACTAGAATAACACCTTAAGACACAAATCAACCAAAACCCTAATGTCACCTAGATACTCCAATGTCACCTCAAGTATCGTGGGTATGATTATAGGATATGCATCACACAATCTCAGATTCATCTATTCAACCAACACAAAGAACTTAAAAGAGTGCCCAAAGTTTCTAAAGGAGAGTCAATACGAAAACGTGTGCCAACCCCTATGCATAAGTTCACGGAACTCGCAAGTTGATCACCAAAACATACATCAAGTGGATCACGTGATATCCCATTGCCACCACAGATAAGCACATGCAAGACATACATCAAGTGTTCTCAAATCCTTAAAGACTCAATCCGATAAGATAACTTCAAAGGGAAAACTCAATTCATCACAAGAGAGTAGAGGGGGAGAAACATCATAAGATCCAACTATAATAGCAAAGCTCGCGATACATCAAGATCGTGCCACCTCAAGAACATGAGAGAGAGAGAGAGATCAAACACATAGCTACTGGTACATACCCTTAGCCCCGAGGATGGACTACTCCCTCCTCGTCATGGAGAGCGCCGGGATGATGAAGATGGCCACCGGAGAGGGATTCCCCCCTCCGGCAGGGTGCCAGAACGACTCTAGATTGGTTTTCGGTGGATACGGAGGCTTCTGGCGGCGGAACTACTGATCTATTCTGTTCTTCGATGTTTTTAGGGTATATGGACATATATAGGCGAAAGAAGTCGGTCAGGGGAGCCACGAGGGGCCCATGATGGTGGGGGGCACGCCCAGGGGGCAGGCGCGCCTCCCTGCCTCGTGGCCACCCCAAAGTTTCCCTGACGTAAACTCCAAGTCTCCTGGATTGCTTATGTTCCAAAAATAACTCTCCCGAAGGTTTCATTCCATTTGGACTCTGTTTGATATTCCTTTTCTTCGAAACACTAAAATAGGCAAGAAAACATCAATTTGGGTTGGGCCTCCGGTTAATAGGTTAGTACCCAAAATAATATAGAAGTGTATAATAAAGCGCATAAACATCCAAAATAGATAATGTAAGAGCATGGAACAATCAAAACTTATAGATACATTGGAGACGTATCAAACACCCTTGATCCAATGTGTGAGCCGCACATTCCTCTGTGAATCTCAACCAGCAGTCCCTTCCCCTCCTCCTGGAAGACACACTTCAATTTCACACCGTTGGGCCTTCTTCTGTATAGAGTGTCATCGACGAACTAATACATACTGGCCCTCTGGGCTACTTTCTCAGCTTCATCTTGGTCGCCGGAAAGTTCTCCGGTTTGGCGGAAGTGGACAATGTGCCTTGTCCAAGTTGGAGCCAGGGGCTCGGCAACGAGGACTAGCGACACCTCTGCGGCTGCGGGAGCACCAGCCTCGTTCTCGAGGTCCATAGGCCCGGCTAGTGGGGATGGTCCGACAGGCTGTGAGGAGTTGTTTCCGGCAGGGTCTCTGCCGGGAGAGGATGGCTCTGCCGGGAGAGGTGATGACCCATAAGTATAGGGGATCTATCATAGTCCTTTCGATAAGTAAGAGTGTCGAACCCAACAAGGAGCAGAAGGAAATGATAAGCGGTTTCCAGCAAGGTATTCTCTGCAAGTACTGAAATAAGTGGTAACAGATAGTTTTGTGATAGGATAGTTTGTAACGAGCAACAAGTAACAAAAGTAAATAAAGTGCAGCAAGGTGGCCTAATCCTTTTTGTAGTAAAGGACAAGCCTGGACAAACTCTTATATAGAGAAAAGCGCTCCCGAGGACACATGGGAATATCGTCAAGCTAGTTTTCATCATGTTCATATGATTCGCGTTCGGTACTTTCATAATTTGGTATGTGGGTGGGCCGGTGCTTGGGTGCTGCCCTTACTTGGACAAGCATCCCACTTATGATTAACCTCTGTTGCAAGCCTCCGCAACTACAACAAAAGTATTAAGGTAAACCTAACCATAGCATGAAACATATGGATCCAAATCAGCCCCTTACGAAGCAACGCATAAACTAGGGTTTAAGCTTCTGACACTCTAGCAACCCATCATGTATTATTACTTCCCAATGCCTTCCTCTAGGCCCAAATAATGGTGAAGTGTCATGTAGTCGACGTTCACATAACACCACTAGAGGGGAGACAACATACATCTCATCAAAATATCGAACGAATACCAAATTCACATGACTACTAATATTAAGACTTCTCCCATGTCCTCAGGAACAAACATAACTACTCACAAAGCATAAACATGTTCATAATCAGAGGGGTATTAATGTGCATATAGGATCTGAACATATGATCTTCCACCAATTAAACCAACTAGCATCAACTACACGGAGTAATTAACACTACTATCAACCTACTAGCACCAATCCCGGACTTGGAGACAAGAATTGGATACAAGAGATGAACTAGGGTTTTGAGAGGAGATGGTGCTGATGAAGATGTTGATGGAGATTGCCCTCTCCCGATGAGAGGGGCGTTGGTGATGACGATGGTGATGATTTCCCCCTCCGTGAGGGAAGTTTCCCCGGCAGAACAGCTTCGCTAGAGCCTTAGATTGGTTCCGCCAAGGTTCCGCCTCGTGGTGGCGGAGTTTCGTCCGAGAAGATGGCTTGTTATTTTTTCCCATCGGAAGACTTCATATAGCACAAGATGGTCACTGGAGGGCCACCAGGGGGCCCATGAGGTAGGGGGCGCGCCCAAGGGGGTAGGGCGCGCCCCCACCCTCGTGGGCAGGGTGTGGCCCCCTGGTGAAGTTCTTTCTCTTAGTATTTTTTATATATTTGGAAAACGTCTTCCGTGGAGTTTCAGGACTTTTGGAGCTGTGCAGAATAGGTCTCTAATATTCACTCCTTTTTCCAGCCCAGAATCCCAGCTGTCGGCATTCTCCCTCTTTATGTAAACCTTGTAAAATAAGAGAAATAGGCATAAGTATTGTGACATAATATGTAATAACAACCCATAATGCAATAAATATCGATATAAGAGCATGATGCAAAATGGACGTATCAACTCCCCCAAGCTTAGACCTCGCTTGTCCTCAAGCGAAAAGCCGAAATCAAAAAATATGTCCACATATTTAGAGATAGAGGTGTCGATAAAAATAAAATACGGACATGAGGGCATCATGATCATTCTTAGAACATCAACGTATATAATTCTTGTCATATGATTTCTTATGCTAGAGTAATAATTCAATCACAATCTCCAGTATGAATAATAAACTTCATTAAAAACTAACAAACTATAATCTCAGTCATTGGAGCAATTGCAATTTATCATAACATAGGAAAGAGTCAATATATAAGAGCTTTTCAGCAAGTCCACATACTCAACTATCTTATAGTCTTTCACAATTGCTGACACTCACACAATACTTATGGGTATGGAGTTTTAATCGGACACAGAGAAAGAAAGGGGCTTATAGTTTTGCCTCCCAACGTTTTACCCAACAATAATAGTTCATGAAAACTCACATCCAATTAGCCATATATACCAGGATCTTTCCAACATACCGTGCTTGCCAAAGGATAAAATGTAAAAAGGAAGGGTGAAGATCACCATGACTCTTATGCAATGTAGGAGATAAAAGTAAAAGATAGGCCCTTCGCAGAGGGAAGCAGAGGTTGTCATGCGCTTTTATGGTTGGATGCACAAAATCTTAATGTGAAAGAACGTCACTTTATATTTCCACTTGTGATATGGACCTTTATTATGCAGTCTGTCGCTTTTATTTCTTCCATATCACACGATTGTATAAATCTTATTTCTCCCACGCTAATAAGTCATACATATTTAGAGAGCAATTTTTATTGCTTGCACGGATGACAACTTACTTGGAGGATCTTACTCAATCCATAGGTAAGTATGGTGGACTCTGATGGCAAAACTGGTTTAAGGGTATTTGGAAGCACAAGTAGTATTTCTACTTGGTGCAATGAATTTGGCTAGCATGAGGGGGAAAGGCAAGCTCAACATGTTGGAGGATCCAAGACAATATAATTTATCTTAGATGTAAGAAAACATAATCCATTACGTTGTCTTCCTTGTCCAACGTCAACTCTTTAGCATGTCATATTTTAATGAGTGCTCACAATCATAAAAGATGTCCAAGATAGTATATCTATATGTGAAGACCTCTCTTTCTTTATTACTTCCTATTAATTGCAACGATGACCAAAACTATGTTTGTTAACCCTCAACAACTTTTATTCATCATACTCTTTCTATGTGAGCTCATTACTCTCCATAAGGCTCACATGATCTCTTTGTTTCTTTTTATTTCTTTCTCTTTTCTTTTATTCACTTAGGATCATGGCAAAATAATCAAGCTCTTGACTCAACACTAATCTTTATTATATAGCTCACGGACTCGATTACATAGAAGGATTTATAAAGCAAAACTCACAACTAGATCATACTAAGAACTTTTATTCTACTAGATCAAAATATTACCAAAAGGATCGAACTAAGAAAAACGGTAAAGATAAAAGTGATGGTGATACGATACTGGGGCACTCCCCCAAGCTTGGCAGTTGCCAAGTGGAGTGCCCATACCATATACTCAATTCTTCTTTGTTGGTGGAGACAGTGGTGATTTTGTTGATGGTGTAGGCTTCTTCCTTAATTCGCGCTTGAGGATAGAATTTTGGTCCCTTAGGTCCTCGATCTCCTGCTCCAGGCTCAGTATCTTTTTGCATAGTTCCTGTTTGTTTTCCTGCAAGAGGCGAAAAGGGATAAACTCGATCTTAGGTTTCTTTATTCTGTCAGGGAGGCTTGACTTTTTGAACTCCACATGCATGTCCCCAGGTTGAAGTAGTGGGACTTCATCTTCATCTAAGCTCGTCTCCTCCTTTCCCTTGGGTTCATAGTCCTCTTCTTCTTCCGTAGTCCAACCACAATGCTCCACATCCCCATAGACTTTAGGATCTGCAAGGTAATCGGCCACATAGCTCTCTCCTTCCGAATCTTGGGAGGATATGTTGTTCAAATCTGCAGCAGGACAACTCGAAACAAAGACAGGAGATATCTGTGTGATACGGGAGTCAAAACCCCCGGGAGATTATATAATGAGTTTTTACCGACCAAAATACGTATCGTGTAAGAAAACGGAGTCCGGAAAGCACACGAGGTGCCCACGAGGTAGGGGGGCGCGCCCAGTACCTAGATATGCCTTCGGCGGTGTACCGGGATATGCAATGAATCAAGAGTGACACGTATTAAAGAATTATGAATGGTGGCTTTGCCACAAATACGATGTCAACTGCATGATCATGCTAAGCAATATGACAATGATGGAGTGTGTCATAATAAATGGAACGGTGGAAAGTTGCATGGCAATATATCTCGGAATGGCTATGGAAATGCCATAATAGGTAGGTATGGTGGCTGTTTTGAGGAAGGTATATGGTGGGTGTATAATACCGGCGAAAGGTGCGCGGTATTAGAGAGGCTAGCAAAGGTGGAAGAGTGAGAGCGTGTATAATCCATGGACTCAACATTAGTCATAAAGAACTCATATACTTATTGCGAAAATCTACAAGTTATCAAAGCAAAGTATTACGCGCATGCTCCTAGGGGGATAGATTGGTAGGAAAAGACCATCGCTCGTCCCCGACCGCCACTCATAAGGAAGACAATCAAAAAATAAATCATGCTCCGACTTCATCACATAACGGTTCACCATACGTGCATGCTACGGGAATCACAAACTTTAACACAAGTATTTCTCAAATTCACAACTACTCCACTAGCACAACTTTAATATCACCATCTTTATATCTCAAAACAATTATCAAGCATCAAACTTCTCATAGTATTCAACACACTCATAAGAAAGTTTTATTATTAATCTTGTATACCAAGAATATTAGGATTTTAAGCAAATTACCATGCTATTTAAGACTCTCAAAATAATCTAAGTGAAGCATGAGATATCAATAGTTTCTATAAAGCAAATCCACCACCGTGCTCTAAAAGATATAAGTGAAGTACTAGAGCAAAACTATATAACTCAAAAGATATAAGCGAAGCACATATAGTATTCTAACAAATTCCAAACCATGTATGGCTCTCTCAAAAGGTTTGTACACCAAGTATGATTGGGGTAAACTAAAAATTAAAGAATTAAATCACACAAGACTCTCCATGCAAAACACATATCATGTGGCGAATAAAAATATAGCTCCAAATAAAGTTACCGATAGAAGTAGACGAAAGAGGGGATGCCTTCCGGGGCATCCCCAAGCTTTGGCTTTTAGGTGTCCTTAGATTATCTTGGGGGTGCCATGGGCATCCCCAATCTTAGGCTCTTGCCACTCCTTGTTCCATAATCCATCAAATCTTTCCCCAAAACTTGAAAACTTCACAACACAAAACTTAAATTAGAAAATCTCGTGAGCTCCGTTAGCGAAAGAAAATAAAAGACCACTTCAAGGTACTGTAATGAACTCATTCTTTATTTATATTGGTGTTATACCTAATGTATTCCAACTTCTATATGGTTTATAAACTATTTTACTAGCCATAGATTCATCAAAATAAGCAAACAACACACGAAAAACAGAATCTGTCAAAAACAGAACAGTCTGTAGTAATCTGTAGCTAGCGCAAGATCTGGAACCCCAAAAATTCTAAAATAAATTTCTGGACGTGAGGAATTTACATATTAATCATCTGCAAAAATAATTAACTAAATATCACTTTCCAAATAAAAATGGCAGTAGTTGTCGTGAGCGCTAAAGTTTCTGTTTTTTACAGCAAGTGTAACAAGACTTTCCCCAAGTCTTCCCAGCGGTTCTACTTGGCACAAACAGTAATTGAACACAACAAACACAACCAAAACAGAGGCTAGATAAATTATTTATTACTAAACAGGAGCAAAAATCAAGGAATAAAAGTAAAATTGGTTTGCCTCCCAACAAGCGCTATCGTTTAACGCCCCTAGCTAGGCATAACAAGCAAGAATAGATCTAGGTATTGCCATCTTTGGTAGGCAATCCATAAGTGGCTCTCATAATAGATTCATAAGGTAATTTAATTTTCTTGCTAGGAAAGTGTTCCATGTCTTTCCTTAATGGAAATTGGAATCTAATATTTCCTTCCTTCATATCAATAATTGCACCAATTGTTCTAAGGAAAGGTCTACCAAGAATAATAGGACATGAAGGATTGCAATCTATGCCAAGAACAGTAAAATCTACGGGCACATAATTCCTATTTGCAACAATAAGAACATCATTAATTCTTCCCATAGGTTTCTTAATAGTGGAATCCGCAAGGTGCAAGTTTAAAGAGCAATCATCAAAATCACGGAACCCTAACAAATCACACAAAGTCTTTGGAATCGTGGAAACACTAGCACCCAAATCACATAAAGCATAGCATTCATGATCTTTAATTTTAATTTTAATAGTTGGTTCCCACTCATCATAAAGTTTTCTAGGGATAGAAACTTCCAATTCAAGTTTTTCTTCATAAGATTGCATCAAGGCATCAACGATATGTTTAGTAAACGCTTTATTTTGACTATAAGCATGAGGAGAATATAGCACGGATTGTAACAAGGAAATACAACCAATCAAAGAGCAATTTTCATAGTTAAATTCATTGAAATCCATAATGGTGGGTTTAGCAACATCTAGGGTTTTAATTTCTTCAATCCTAATTTTATCAATTTTAGCATCAATATCAAAAAATTCTGAATTCTTGGAACGCCTTCTAGGTAAAGGTGGATCGTATTCAGTCCCATCATTATCAAGATTCATATTGCAAAACAAAGATTTAATAGGGGACACATCAATAACTTTTAGATCTTCATCTTTATTTTCATAGGAACTAGAAGAACACGCTTTTATAAAGGCATCTTTCTTAGCACGCATCCTAGTGGTTCTTTCTTTGCACTCATCAATGGAAATTCTCATGGCTTTGAGAGACTCATTGATATCATGCTTAGGTGGAATAGATCTAAGTTTCAAAGAATCAACATCAAGAGAAATTCTATCAACGTTCCTAGCCAACTCATCAATCTTAACCAATTTTTCTTCAATCAAAGCATTAAAATTCTTTTACGAAGTAATAAATTCTTTAAATTCAAAATCAGAGGGCATCTTATTATAATTTGCATAAGAATTTTTGTAGGAATTACCATAATTATTAGAGGGATTACTAGGATAAGGCCTAGGGTTGAAATTTCCTCTATACGCGTTGTTACCAAAATTGTTCCTACCAACAAAATTCACATCCATAGATTCATTATTATTCTCAATCAAAGTAGACAAGGGCATATCATTAGGATCAGAAGAAACACTCTTATTAGCAAATAATTTCATAAGTTCATGCATCTTTCCACTCAAAACATTAATTTCTTCTATCGCATGCACCTTTTTATTAGTAGATCTTTTAGTATGCCATTGAGAATAATTAACCATAATATTATCTAGGAGTTTAGTAGCTTCTCCTAAAGTGATTTCCATAAAAGTGCCTCCCACGTCCAAATCTGAAAGATTTCTAGAAGCAAAATTCAATCCGACATAAATTTTTTGTATAATCATCCACAAATTTAAACCATGAGTAGGGCAATTACGTATTATTAGTTTCATTATCTACCAAGCTTGTGCAACATGTTCATCATCAAGTTGCTTAAAATTCATGATATCGTTTCTAAGAGAGATGATTTTAGCGGGAGGAAAATACTTAGAGATAAAAGCATCTTTGCACTTGTTCCATGAATCAATACTATTTTTAGGCAAAGACGAAAACCAAGATTTAGCACGATCTCTAAGCGAAAAAGGAAATAGCTTCCATTTAAAAATATCATTATCCACATCTTTCTTCTTTTGCATATCACACAAATCAACGAAGCTATTTAGATAGGTAGCGACATCTTCACTAGGAAGGCCGGAAAATGGATCTTTCATGACAAGATTCATCAAAGCAGTATTAATTTCACAAGATTCAGCATCGGTAAGAGGAGCAATCGGAGTGCTAATAAAATCATTGTTGTTGGTATTGGTAAAGTCACACAATTTAGTATTATCTTGAGCCATCGTGACAAGCAAGCAAAATAACACACAAGCAAACAAAAAGCAAGCAGGCAAAAAGAGGCAAATAGAGAAAGAGAGGGAGGATAGAGAGAGAGGGCGAATAAAACGACAAGGGTGAAGTGGGGGAGAGGAAAACGAGAGGCAAATGGCAAATAATGTAATGCGGGAGATAAGGGTATGTGATGGGTACTTGGTATGTTGAATTTTGCGTAGACCTCCCCGACAACGGCGCCAGAAATCCTTCTTGCTACCTCTTGAGCACTGTGTTGGTTTTCCCCGAAGAGGAAGGGATGATGTAGTAAAGTAGCATAAGTATTTTCCCTCAGTTTTTGAGAACCAAGGTATCAATCCAGTAGGAGGCTACGCGCGAGTCCCTCATACCTGCACAAAACAAATAAATCCTCGCAACCAACGTGAATAGGGGTTCTCAATCCCTACACTGCCACTTACGGGAGTGAGATCTGATAGATATGATAAGATAATATTTTTGGTATTTTTGCGATAAAGATGCAAAGTTAAATAAAGGCAAAGTAAAAAAGCAAAGGAAATAACTAAGTAGTAGGAGATTAATATGATGAAGATAGACCCGGGGGCCATATGTTTCACTAGTGGCTTCTCTTGAGAGCATAAGTATTCTACGGTGGGTGGACAAATTATTGTTGAGCAATTGACAGAATTGAGCATAGTTATGAGAATATCTAGGTATGATCATGTATATAGGCATCACATCCGAGACAAGTAGACCGACTCCTGCCTGCATCTACTACTATTACTCCACTCATCGACCGCTATCCAGCATGCATCTAGAGTATTAAGTTAAAAACAGAGTAACACCTTAAGCAAGATGACATGATGTAAAGGGATAGACACATGCAATATGATGAAAACCCCATCTTGTTATCCTCGATGGCAACAATACAATACGTGCCTTGCTGCCCCTACTGTCACTGGGAAAGGACACCGCAAGATTGAACCCAAAGCTAAGCACTTCTCCCATTGCAAGAAAGATCAATCTAGTAGGCCAAACCAAACTGATAATTCGAAGAGACTTGCAAAGATAACCAATCATACATAAAAGAATTCAGAGAAGATTCAAATATTGTTCATAGATAGACTTGATCATAAACCCACAATTCATCGGTCTCAACAAACACACCGCAAAAAAGAAGATTACATCGAATAGTTCTCCACAAGAGAGGGGGAGAACATTGTATTGAGATCCAAAAAGAGAGAAGAAGCCATCTATCTAATAACTATGGACCCGTAGGTCTGAGGTAAACTACTCACACTTCATCGGAGGGGCTATGGTGTGTTGATGTAGAAGCCCTCCGTGATCGATGCCCCCTCCGGCGGAGCTC
This sequence comes from Triticum dicoccoides, assembly GCF_002162155.2. NCBI lineage: Eukaryota > Viridiplantae > Streptophyta > Magnoliopsida > Poales > Poaceae > Triticum > Triticum dicoccoides. The sequence continues at coordinate 86,426,600 of NC_041386.1, forward strand.
CGGAATAGGCCCCAAGATGGGATCTCGTGGATACAGAAAGTTGCGGCGGTGGAATTAGGTTTTTGGCTCCGTATCTAATCGTTTGGGGGTACATAGGTATATATAGGAGGAAGGAGCATGTCGGTGGAGCAACAGGGGGCCCACGA
>NC_041386.1:86427021-86532092 GCF_002162155.2 Triticum dicoccoides
TCCTCTTTTGTGTCTTGACGTAGGGTCCAAGTCTCCTGGGTCTTGTTCGTTGAGAAAATCACGTTCCCGAAGGTTTCATTACATTTGGACTCCGTTTGATATTCCTTTTCTTTGAAACCCTAAAACAGGCAAAAAAACAGCAATTCTAGGCTGGTACTCCAGTTAATAGGTTAGTCCCAAAAATAATATGAAAGTGGATAATAAAGCCCAATAATGCCCCAAACGGTAGATAATATAGCATGGAGCAATCAAAAATTATAGATACGTTGGAGACGTATCATTCTCCATGACGAGGAGGGAGTAGTTCACCCTCGAGGCTGAGGGTATGTACCAGTAGCTATGTGTTTGATCTCTCTCTCTCTCTCTCTCTCTCTCTCTCATGTTCTTGATTCGGTACGATCTTGATGTATCGTGAGCTTTGCTATTATAGTTGGATCTTATGATGTTTCTCCCCCTCTACTCCTTGTGATGAATTGAGTTTTCCCTTTGAAGTTATCTTATCGGATTGAGTCTTTAAGGATTTGAGAACACTTGATGTATGTCTTGCATGTGCTTATCTGTGGTGACAATGGGATATTCACGTGATCCACTTGATGTATGTTTTGGTGATAAACTTGCGAATTATGTGACCTCATGAACTTATGCATAGGGGTTGGCACACATTTTCGTCTTGACTCTCCGGTAGAAACTTTGGGGCACTCTTTGAAGTTCTTTGTGTTGGTTGAATAGATGAATCTGAGATTGTGTGATGCATATCGTATAATCATACCCACGGATACTTGAGGTGACATTGGAATATCTAGGTGACATTAGGTTATTGGTTGATTTGTATCTTAAGGTGTTATTCTAGTACAAACTCTAGGACATATTGAACGGAAAGAATAGCTTCGTGCTTTTTACTACGAACTCTTGAATAGATCGATTAGAAAGAATAACTTTGAGGTGGTTTCATACCCTACAATAATATCTTCGTTTGTTCTCTGCTATTAGTGACTTTGGAGTGACTCTTTGTTGCATGTTGAGGGATATTTATATGATCCAATTATGTTATTATTGTTGAGAGAACTTGCACTAGTGAAAGTATGAACCATAGGCCTTGTTTCCTAGTATTGCAGTACCGTTTGTGCTCACTTTTATCATTAGTTACCTTGCTGTTTTTATATTTTCAGATTACAAAAACCATTATCTACTATCCATATTGCACTTGTATCACCATCTCTTCGCCGAACTAGTGCACCTATACAATTTACCATTGTATTGGGTGTGTTGGGGACACAAGAGACTCTTTGTTATTTGGTTGCAGGGTTGTTTGAGAGAGACCATCTTCATCCTACGCCTCCCACGGATTGATAAACCTTAGGTCATCCACTTGAGGGAAATTTGCTACTGTCCTACAAACCTCTGCACTTGGAGGCCAACAACGTCTACAAGAAGAAGGTTGTGTAGTAGACATCAATTAACAGGTGGTTCTATCTCAACATCATTTTCGGGTTCTTTATTATTATTAGGTTGAGAGTCTTCATGAACATCATCATCATCTTTTTCAATATCACTAGGTGAACGTTCATTACCACACTGAGTTTCAGCATCGGAGATAGAAACTTCATTATCATTGTCAGGAGGTTTTTCTATTTCATGTTCACTAGGAGCATGCAAAGTCCTATCAATTTTCTTTTTCTTTTTATTTTTAGAAGAACTAGGTGCAGTGGTGTTGTTCCTTTGTGAATCATGTTCAATTCTTTTTGGGTGTCCCTCAGCATAAAGTGGTTCCTGAGTCATTTTACCTCCTCTAGTTACAACTCTAACAGCAAAGTCATGTATATTATTATTCATTTCATCAAGCAATTCTCTTTGAGATTGAGGAACTTGTTCTAACTGAGTTTGAACCATAGAAGCATGTTTTCCAACAGCTCTAACATCATTGGAGATTCTTTTTGGGTTCTACGTTAGGGTGCGTCGACTGCAAATTAAAATTTTCCTACGCGCAGAACAACCAAGAACTTGCTACGGGAGATGGATCATGGATCGCTACCACTAGACGCGAAGTGCCGTGCAGCGGAAGAAGAGTTGGGGCAGCGCATCTCCTCCTCATCCGATCTCCCTCGAACAGTCGGTCATCGGTTCCCACGTACAGGTTCGCCGGAGCGGCGCAAGTGCACCGCCTCTAACGGTATCCGCGCATACAGGAGGAACACAGTGCAGCGGACTGCTAGGTCCGATCACACAGTTGGCGGTCGAGTGGAGGTGGCTATTCGCAACACATGCAAACCCTAGTGACAGCGCTGAAGCGATCGATCTAATGAGTGTGCTGCACCCCCACTTTATATAGGCATCCATCATGGGCTCAACACTTGGGCCTCGCATGGACCCTAAAGCCCGTAAGTCTACTCGGCCACAATCCGAATACAGCTCGGATCACATTCGACCATTGTCCTCGGATCCGACCTCATAGGTTCCTTCCCTTAAGCGCGCGACCCCTTAGGTTCAAGCCGACTTGGTCATAGTTTGGATCACCTCCAAACTACACAGTTGGTAGTGGCCCCTAGCAAGGCATGCCGAACACCAAGCGGACTATGAAGCTGGTTAGGCGAACCCGTACATCATACTTCTGTTCCCTTTGCCACACGATATATGTTGTCGGGCTCAAGCCGAGTCCATCATCCTTGTGCTAGCCCGACCTCTTTCTCGTTCCAGTGATGTCGACCACAAATCAGGTTATCTCATAATCCTAATCGCATGGCCATGCTTATCTTGGTCGGATCACACGAGGGGGCCAGAGTATATCTCTCCTGATCAGAGGGGCAAATCCCATCTTGCTCGACCATGTCTCGCAGCATGGGTCTGGACAAGCCCGAAACCCACCTTTGTAACTACCCAGTCACAGAGTGGCATTTGGTTGGCCCAAAGCAAGTTTGTCACCATCCCGAGTACATGCGCCAGCTCAGTTCTTAGGACATAGAACATATGTTGTACTAGAGATTGACAGATGACATATCGTTGCGTCTCATAGTTGGGTCTGTCCGACTCGGACCTTATCTCAACTCAGTTCTGACTACGTCGAATCCGACCAGATCCTTCCGAGTCCATATTATCCAGTTAGCATCCAATGCTCCATGGCTAGTGAGACAAAGCCATCAATCGTGTCATATGCTAGTCTAGTCGGCTGCGTGTCCACACAGTCCTTTTGACTAGGGACCTTTTAGGACGTTCATCATATAATGCATCTCCCACAAACAAGTCACGTACTTGCTAATACACATCATTGATAATGTCCAAGGACTATCTTTATTCTTAAACACATAGGAAGTATCATCATACATGATTGCCTCTAGGGCATATCTCCAACAGTTCTAAATAACAAGTCACTCAAGAGAGCAATCATATCAGAATTGTATTTCAATTGTTTCATAACATTTGCATTGAAGTGATCTTGTTTTCTAATGTAATTTTCAAACTTATAAAGGCATTGGGTAGGGTGCATATTGTGAGGATTGTCATTATCATTGAACTTCATTAGAGAATTTACCTCTACCACCTTAGGCAGTGGTGGTGTATTAAGCCCATGTATTTCTTCAATAGGAGGTAAATTTTTAACATCCTCAACTTTAGTACCTTTTTCCTTCATAGATTTCTTTGCTTCTTGCATATCTTCAGGACTGAGATATAATATACCCCTCTTCTTCGGAGTGGGTTTAGCCGGTGGTTCAGGAAGAGTCCAATCATCATATTTTTCAATATATTATTCAATAATTCCTCTGCTTCTCCAACAGTTCGTTCTCTGAAAACACAATCAGCACAACTATCTAGGAAATCCCTAGAAGCATCGGTTAGTCCATTATAGAAGATATCAAGTATTTCATTTTTCTTAAGGGGATGATCACGCAAAGCATTAAGTAATTGGCAAAGCCTCCCCCAAGCTTGTGGGAGACTCTCTTCTTTAATTTGTATAAAGTTAAATATTTCCTGCAAGGGAGCTTGTTTCTTATGAGCAGGGAAATATTTTTCAGAGAAGTAATAAATCATATCCTGGGGACTACGCACACAACCAGGAGCAAGAGTATTGTACCAAGCTTTAGCATCACCCCTTAATGAGAAAGGAAATAATTTGAGAGTAACGTAATAGCGAGTTTTCTCATCATCAGTAAAGAGGGTGGCTATGTCATTCAACTTAGTAAGATGTGACACAACAGTTTCAATTTCATAACCATGGAAAGGATTAGATTCAACCAAAGTAATTAACTCTGGGTCGATAGAGAATTCATAATCCTTATCATCAATAAAGATCGGTGAAGTAGCAAACTTAGGATCATATTTCATTCTAGCATTCAGAGATTTTTCTTTATACTTGCATAGTAATTTCTCTAGATCATCTCTATCCTTACAAGCAAGAATATCTCTATTTGTCTCCTCATTCATAAGATAACCTTCCGGTACCTTAGGCAATTCATATCAAGGAAGGCTAGTTCTAGCAGGTGTTTCAGGAGATTCAGTTTCAAGCTCATCATCAGATTCAACAACATCATGTTGTATTACTCTGGCAATTTGTTTATCAAGAAATTCACCAAGTGGAACATCATCATTATAAAGCAAGGTACTCTAGCATCACCATAAGCATTATCCATAGCAGAAGTAGCATCATCAATAACTTGCGACATATCAGAATTAATAGCATGTGGTGGTATTGCAAGTTTACTTATAACAGAAGGTGAATCTAAAGTGGAACTGGATGGAAGTTCCTTACCTCCTGTTGGTGTCAAAACCGGCGGATCTCAGGTAGGGGGTCCCAAACTGTGCGTCTAGGCCGGATGGTAACAGGAGGCTGGGGACACGATGTTTTATCCAGGTTTGGGCCCTCTTGATGGAGGTAAAACCCTACGTCCTGCTCGATTAATATTGATGATATGGGTAGTACAAGAGTAGATCTACCACGAGATCAGAGAGGCTAAACCCTAGAAGCTAGCCTATGGTATGATTGTATGTTGTGATTGTTGTCCTACGGACTAAAACCCTTCGGTTTATATAGACACCAGAAAGGGTTAGGGTTACACAAGGTCAGTTACAAAGGAGGAGATATCCATATTCGTATTGCCTAGCTTGCCTTCCACGCCAAGTAGAGTCCCATCCGGACACGAGACGAAGTCTTCAATCTTGTATCTTCATAGTCCAACAGTCCGGCCAAAGGATATAGTCCGGCTATCCGGAGACCCCCTAATCCAGGACTCCCTCAGTAACCCCTGAACCAGGCTTCAATGACGATGAGTCCGGCGCGCAGTATTGTCTTCGGCATTGCAAGGCGGGTTCCTTCTCCGAATACATCACAAAAGAATTTGAATACGAGGATAGTGTCCGACCCTGCAAAATAAGTTCCACATTCCACCGTAGAGAGAATAATATTTTTGCAGATCTAATTTGCTGGCTTGTTTTGGCAGCACGATGTTATGTCATGGCCTGGTGATTATTTGAACCATTTCCTTTAACCAGCCCCACACATAACGCGAGACAGTTTTTCGGCACGTCTTGTCAAAGCAGAGATCGTGTCCCCTTATTACGGGATTCTCATCAATACGGGCGTGGGTAACCCAACCGCGCCATCAATCACGGTGCTTGGGGGATAAGCGAGTTTTACCAGGCAAGTGGGGACGCTTAGCTTCATCTGCCCATATAAAGGGATGAGGATTCACCTTTCTATCCACGCCTTCTTCCTCCTTTTCTCATCCATTTTCGCACACTCGAGCTCTAGCGCCCAAGTCCACACTTCCCACCTCAACCTTCTCCAACCATGTCTGGAGCGGGAGGCAGGTGGATGGTCTCCTCCATCACAGATGGAGACATCAAGAAACTGAGGAGAGCCGGATACCTGCCCGACGGCAGAGCGCACCGGCTCCCAGATGAGGGGCAGCTCATCCCCACCCCAGGCCCCACGAGAGGGTAGTATTCCTCACCCATTTCCTCCGTGGACTGGGATTCCCTCTCCATCCATTCGCCCGGGGTCTCATGTTCTATTACGGCCTGGATTTCCACGATCTGGCCCCGAACTTCATCCTCAACATCTCGGCGTTTATCGTCGTGTGTGAGGCCTTCCTCCGCATTAAGCCCCACTTCGACTTATGGCTGAAGACCTTCAATGTCAAGCTGAAGGTTGTGGGCGGCCGCCAGGCGGAGTGCGGAGGCGCCATGGTGGGCAAGATGCCTAACGTAACATGGCTCGAGGGCTCCTTTGTGGAAACCATAAAGGGGTGGCAATCGGGGTGGTTCTACATCACCGATCCGCGTGACCCTGTATGGGCAGCGGCCCCCGAGTTCCGATCTGGCATCCCCGCGCGGCTCACCTCCTGGAAAGAGAAGGGCCTGTCCTGGGGTAGTTCGGAAGAGCTGACCGGACTCCAAACATGTATTCAAAACATGGTGAACAAGAAGCTCAAGCTTGTCAACATAGTCCAAGTTATGCTCATCCGCCGGATCCTCCCGTGCCAACAACGGGAGTTCAACTTGTGAGAGTTTGACCCAGCGCAGCACCGAACTCTAAACAGGCTCTTCGACACGACTCATGAAGATGCCTGGAGGGTGATGTTCAAGAGTGCCGAGGTCCCCCCGCCTATTACTGAGGATCGCAGATTCAGCGTGAAGCGCCAAGCCAGTGCGGTAAGCTGCTTTACGTTTACTTTTTTTTATAGATTGACTCTATGAGGGATCTAAACTCCCATACCTTTGACAGGACTGGCAGAAGATGGCCGGACAGATCGACTATCCGGCTCCTTTGCCCGAAGGCCCCGCAGACGCTCTTCTGGTGAAGATGTTGACTCCGGCCCCTTATACGGTGCCGGAGAAGACCAAGAAGGCCAAGGGAACCCCAAAGAGTTCCCGGCGCCAGGCGTCTTCGGACTCACCGTCCGATGACTCTGCGGCGCACTCTTCCCCCGAAGATGAGGAAGAAGAAGAAGATGCTCCCCCACCGACTGGGGGAGACAGGAAAAGGAAGGCCGCCCCAACTGGGGGGCGAAGGGTCCAAGAAGGGAAGGACTCTCCTTCCGGACAGCTCCACCGCCGCCGACGAAGGCGAAGACGAGTGGTTGCCCAGGGCCAAGCCCCCGAATTCCTTTGTCGCACTGCTTTCCTAACGCCGAACACAATTACGCAGGCCGCCCCGAGCCAGTATTGATGTATCGTCGGACGGCTCCTTGGGCTTGTCGGACATGGATAGCGATCCAGTCCCGACCACCACCTCCCCTCATCCTGCTGATGACGCCGAGGTGCTGTCTCAAGAGGCACCGGATCGAGGGGAGACAGTCCTCGAGGCGCCTCAAGGCGACCTTCCGGACTCCGGGAGCCACGGGGACGGGGCCCCCGAGGGCTCCGAGTTCGGCCCTCAGCCGAACACCACGCCGGACCCTCCAGCGGTTCCGGGCTCGGGCAGGCGGCCTCCTTCTAAGAGGGGCAAGACGCCTGTGCCGGTGACCTCTATCCATCCAGAGGCACCGGACAATCTGCTGGAAACGCTTCGTAGCGCTTCCATCAACGAGGAGCACCGCACTATCATGAGTGCGGTGATCCAGAAGGTTCAGTCCGCCAAGAGCGGATTGACTGAAGCATGTGCTAGCCTTCTAACAGGCTTTGAGGTAAGTGTTTTAAAATGTAGTAGAAATATTACCGCATAGACAGTAGCCCCTGATGCTTTGTTCGTTGTTCACAAAGAAAAGCCGAACAGAGGATCAAATAATATCGCAAGAGTCTAAAATAATTGTGTCAATATGCATATGCAGGCTTCACTGCTGGCATCCGCCGCACTGACTGCGGAGGTCCCCGTACTGAAGCAGGACCTCGAGGGGTCCAGGAAAGAGCTCGGCCTTGCCAAGAGGCAGCTCGAGGAGAACAAGGGTAAGTAATACCCTGTCTATAGATATGTATATATAAAAGAGGACGCGATTGCAAGATGACAGGATCATCGTATGTTTGCCAGGGGCCACGACCGAGGTGGCGACCCTGAAGCAAGCGCTAACCAAGGCCGAAGATAAAGCGGCCAAGGAGCGCACCGAGCGAGAGAAGAACGAGGCTCGGGTGGGCGAGGTGCAGCAAGAGCTCCAGGCTCTCGTGGCGAAGCATGAGGCATTGGAGCTTGACTCAAAGACGCGGGAGTCTGAGCTTGCCGCAGCCCTCGAGAGTGTAAAAAGTGCCAAGGCCGAAGCCCAAAAGGCCCTCCTAGAGATTGACGCGATGAAGAAGATAGCGGCGGGTAAGGCTTTCAATATGCAAAGAAAGCATGTAAAAGTAAATTACCGATTACTTGCCCAGATCCGGAGCTCTTCAGGAGCATTCGCAGATTTGCCCCGCAGTGTGTCCGATGCTGCACAATTTTACCAGGCCAAGGATGGAAGCTCAACGGAGAAGCTGTTCTAGTCTCAGTATGCTGAGGCCGAGCACCCGGTACCAATGAGCGACCAGCTAAAGCAGATGGTCGAGCTACATAAGGCAGCCGATCGGGCCATGAAGAGCTTTATAGTCTGGTTGTGGCCTGGCGATGCCCTTCCGAACAGCTTCTTCGGCCTGGTGAGGCGGCTTGTGGATGCCTGCCCACGGCTGGAGGTCGTCAAGCGATCTGTCTGCATTGAAGGTGCACGCCGGACTTTAGCCCGTGTGAAATTGCAGTGGGTCAAGCTAGACGCCGTGAAGCTGATCAAGGAGGGGCCGCCGGAGGGAAAGGAGCACCGCCACCCCGAGATGTACTACAAGGGTGTTCTGCAGGGTGCCCGTCTTATCGCGGATGAATGTTAAAGAGATGTAATATTTGAATGAGACTTTCTCGTTTTATCCTGCATTTATGAAAACTTGTTTCATATGCGCTATACAACGCTTGTTTGAATTTAAAATATTACCTTCTGTTTGGCTGTTTATCCAATCTGAGAGATGGCTAGTCCTCGGCTTCTGCCCCCATGCCACGAGTGCTGGGGTGTTCGGGATAAACCTGAGCACTCTTGTTCCCATATTTGGGTCCTTCGAGGGAGGTGCTCAGCACAACGAGTAAGGCAACCGGACTAATAATGCTTTATCACTCTCACTTAGCCATATAATTCTATAAGTTTAAATTTCGGCGAAGCCCCTGGTATTCGGAAGGACGAATTCAGGGCGCGATACACGCCTGTAAGCCGGACAGGGCCAGCCCCTCGCCCTAAGCGGCATAAGTCTTTAGGGACTCGAAAAACCTCGCCGAACAGCGACCAGTCTCTCGCCTTATCATGACAGTCAGTTTTAGCTTTCTCTACTGAGGTGCTAAGCCCAGCAGAACCAGGGCACAATCACAGTAGTTCTCCTAGCGCTACCTTAGCCGATAGAGCGGAACGTAAGGTACCAAAACATAGGAGCTGGGCAAACCCAACATTTGACCAAAGACATGATTCGGAGCTGATGCATATAATGCTATAAGTTCGGGGTGCCGCACTTGTGAAAGTGTTCGGACTTTTCACACCATATTGTGGGGTACGTAAGCCCCTGGTGTATTGGCCGTACCAAAGTGTACGGTTGCAAGGCGTCGTTAATGAACACACACACACACATATATATATATATATATATATAACAAGAATGCAATAATAGTCGTAATGTCATGCATTGATTATTAAAAAATTGCGTTAAAGCAAAGTGATACATATAGTGCGATAAGCAAAGAGTAGGACTATGTCCCTTCCAAGGGCAAGCTGAGGAATGATATTAAATCGAATATTTCGCTTGTTACTGTAATCAACCTGGGAATTCCGTGGTATGATGTAGTTGTCTGCCTCCTTGGTTGCTGCATCATGTGTTCGGCAATAGTGCTGCCGGACAGTGTTTCCAGAGGTTAAGGTCCTGGAAAAAAAAGAAAAATAACCAAACGGGAAGCCCCTAGTGTGGTTTAAGCCGCGTCTTGGGGCGTGCCGCAGTTGTGCCCCCCTCCCCACCTGTGCCCATGGTATTTTTAATGCGTAATTATGTACCCGCGGCACGAGTTTCGCCGTTTGGCTGGGACTGGGGTGGGGGCCGCATTGCTACGCGAGCTCATATTGCGCCAGGCGATCTATTTGCCGGTTGCTCCGAGCGCACTTGAAGGTGTCCGGGTTTTGAAACGCCGAACTGGTGGATTGCCTTGAAAGGCTGTTTTGCACTTCTGCTGCAAGGGCCGCGGTGTGCTCCTCTGTTCAGAGAGAGTGCTCTGTGTTTCCATTGACTGTAATAACTCCGTGAGGTCCTGGCATCTTGAGCTTGAGGTATGCATAATGCGGTATCACATTGAATCTAGCAAATGTTGTTCGCCCGAGCAGCGCGTGATAACCACTGCGAAACGGGACTATATCGAAGATTAACTCTTCGCTTCGGAAGTTATCCGGGGATCCGAAGACCACTTCCAGTGTAATTGAGCATGTGCAATGGGCCTCTACACCTGGAATGACGCCCTTAAAGGTTGTTTTTGTGGGTTTGATCCTTGAGGAATCTATACCCATTTTGCGCACTGTGTCCTGATAAAGCAGGTTTAGGCTGCTGCCGCCATCCATAAGGACTCGAGTGAGGTGAAATCCGTCAATGATTGGGTCTAGGACCAGTGCGGCGAATCCGCCATGACGGATACTAGTGGGATGATCCCTGCGATCGAAGGTGATCGGACAGGAGGACCAAGGGTTGAATTTTGGGGCGACTGGCTCCAGAGCATATACGTCCCTGAGCGCACGCTTCCGCTCCCTCTTGGGGATGTGGGTTGCGTATATCATATTCACCGTCCGGACTTGCGGGGGAAACCTCTTCTGTCCTCCAGTTTGCGGCTGCCGGGGCTCCTCCTCGTCATCGCTATGCGGCCCCTTGTCCTTGTTTTCGGCAATTAACTTGTCGGCCTGCTTGAACACCCAACAATCCCTATTAGTGTGATTGGCTGGCTTGTCTGGGGTGCCGTGTATTTGACACGAGCGATCGAGTATACGGTCCAAGCTGGACGGACCCGGCGTAATTTGTTTGAATGGCTTTTTCCGCTGACCGGGTTTAGAGCCTTTGAATCCGGCATTGACTGCCGTATCCTTAGTATTTTCGCTGTTAATGCGGCGCTTATGTTTGTTGCGACGTGACCTGCTATTGCCGTCCTTGGTATCTGAGGTACCATGGTTCTTTGATATGTTATTACTGCGAGCCAGCCAGCTGTCTTCTCCCGCACAAAACCGGGTCATGAGCGTCGTGAGAGTTGTCATAGATTTCGGCTTTTCCTGACCAAGGTGCTGGGCTAGCCACTCGTCTCGGATGTTGTGCTTGAAAGCCGCTAAGGCCTCCGCATCTGGACAGTCGACGATTTGATTTTTCTTTGTAAGAAACCGAGTCCAGAATTGTCTGGCCGACTCTTCTGGCTGCTGAATTATGTGGGTCAAGTCATCGGCGTCTGGTGGTCGCACATAGGTGCCCTCAAAGTTGTCGAGGAATGCGGCTTCCAGATCTTCCCAACAGCTAATGGAGTCTGCTGGCAAGCTGTTAAGCCAATGCCGCGCTGGTCCTTTGAGCTTTAGTGGGAGGTATTTGATGGCGTGTAAGTCATCACCGCGGGCCATGTGGATGTGGAGGAGGAAGTCCTCAATCCATACTGCGGGATCTGTTGTGCCGTCATATGATTCAATAATTACAGGTTTGAAACCTTCTGGGAATTGATGTTCCATTACTTTGTCTGTGAAGCATAAGGGGTGTGCGGTGCCTCTGTATTGGGCTATATCGCAACACAGCTCGAATGGGTCTTGCCCGCTGTGTTCGGCCCGACCGGATTTGCTTTTACTGTATCCGGTGTGACGTTTATCGTCTCGCAGAGTGGTGCACCGTCGTGATCCGTAGATCGATCTTGCATGCTTTGCTTTGTCCTCCAATATGTCTCGCAGGTCTGGCGTATCTCCCCATGCCTTTTTATTTGAATGGCGTCGGGGTGGAGGCTGAGCTTTTGGCTGGAATGCCTCTCTATCGCAGCCACGAGGTGGCCGCTCAGCCGTATCATATGCTTCTTCCTCCAGTCGGGGTAGCAACCTGCACTTTGGTGGTTCTTGGAGGGGCGCTCGAGTTTATATTCCTCGGCCGCGAGGACTTTCAGTCCATGTGTCAGCTAGCAGATCTTGATCAGCTTGAAGCTGCTGCTGCTTTTTCTTCAGGCTATTTGTCGTGGCCATAAGCCGGCGCTTGAAGCTCTCTTGTTCGACGGGATCCTCTGGTACGGCGAATTCACCGTCGCCGAGGCTTGCCTCGTCTTCAAAGGGGAGCATGTAGTTGTCATCCTCCTCCTCTCCGTCTGCCGCTCTCTCAGGAGAGTTGGCTCCTTCATCCTCCTGCTCTAAATCTTGCTGGAGGGGATTGTTGTTGTCTTCGGCGCTATCCGGAGTGTTATTATCTCTTGTGCCGGTATCACTACTTTTTCTTTGGCGGGACTTAGAGCGGCACCGCTGACGTCGGCGCTTGGGTTGCTTCTTGGAGGGGTCATCCTCCGCTATCCCGTCGCTGTTGCCTTCATTGGGTGTATCCACCATGTATATGTCATATGACGAGGTGGCTTTCCAGTGCCCTATAGGCGCTGGTTCATGTTCGTCTTCTACATCGTCGTCCATACCGTCGATGTCTTCAGAGTCAGAGTCAAGCATGTCGGTTAAACCATCGACAGTGGCTACGAAGTGGCTGGTGGGTGGGCGTCGAATTTCTTCATTGTCCACATCCCAATCCTGTTGGCCATAGTCCGGCCAGGGCTCTCTTAACAAAGAGAGAGACTTTAGTGAATTCAGGATGTCGCCGAAGGGCGAGTGCTGAAAGATATCTCCGGCAGTGAATTCCATGATCGGCGCCCAATCGGATTCGATTGGCAAGGGCACGGGCGGTTCGGAGTCAGAAAAAGAGTCTGCACCTTGGAGTCACGGGCTGCGTAGAGGGTTATGCTGGTGTTCGGCTCGACCACCGTTGAGACTGCAGCCCCTGAGGCGGTGTCTAACCACCCGTCCTCGATTGGCACAGTTGGCTCCGAGCTAAGGGTCGGAGCTGATGCGGGCGCGGCTTCTGGGGTACTGTTCGGCAGCAGAGCTAGTTTATACCCATCGCGACAGTGTGGCGCGCCCGGCTGTGGCTCGAATCCGTCGAAGATCAAGTCTCCGTGGATGTCGGCCGTGTAGTTCAAACTTCCAAATCTGACCTGATGGCTAGGGGCGTAGCTTTCAATATGCTCTAGATGGCCAAGCGAATTAGCCCGCAGTGCAAAGCCGCCAAATACGAAGATCTGTCCGGGGAGAAAAGTATCACCTTGGACCGCATCTCTATTGATGATAGTAGGAGCCATCGAGCCTAACAGCGACGACACAGAGGAACTCTCAATGAAAGCACCAATGTCGGTGTCAAAACCGGCGGATCTCGGGTAGGGGTCCCGAACTGTGCGTCTAGGCCGGATGGTAACAAGAGGCAGGGGACACGATGTTTTACCCAGGTTCGGGCCCTCTTGATGGAGGTAAAACCCTACATCCTGCTCGATTAATATTGATGATATGGGTAGTACAAGAGTAGATCTACCACGAGATCAGAGAAGCTAAAGCCTAGAAGCTAGCCTATGGTATGATTGTATGTTGTGATTGTTGTCCTACGGACTAAAACCCTTCGGTTTATATAGACACCGGAGAGGGTTAGGGTTACACAAGGTCAGTTACAAAGGAGGAGATATCCATATTCGTATTGCCTAGCTTGCCTTCCACGCCAAGTAGAGTCCCATCAGGACACGAGACGAAGTCTTCAATCTTGTATCTTCATAGTCCAACAGTCCGGCCAAAGGATATAGTCCGGCTGTCCGGAGACCCCCTAATCCAGGACTCCCTCACGTCCCCTCGTCTTTGAGGGAAAAATCTTAGACTTTTCATCCTTCAGATTCTTCATAGTGATAAATTGACAATAATACCAAGTGACTCAACAAATATAGCTATGCTCCCCGGCAACGACGCTAGAAAAAGGTCTTGATAACCCACAAGTATAAGGGATCGCAATAGTTTTCGAGGGTAGAGTATTCAACCCAAATTTATAGATTCGACACAAGGGGAGCCAAATAATATTTGAAGGTATTAGCAGCTGAGTTGTCAATTCAACCTGTTGGGGATCGTTGCAGAAATTAAAAAAATTCTACGCATCACCAAGATCAATCTATGGAGTAACTAGCAACGAGAGGGGAGTGCATCTTCATACCCTTGAAGATCGTGAGTCAGAAGCATTGCAAGAACGCGGTTGGAGGAGTCGTACACGTAGCGATTCAGATCACGGCAGAATCCGATCTAAGCACCGAACAACGGTGCCTCCGCGTTCAACACACGTGCAGCCCGGTGACATCTCCCGCGCCTTGATCCGGCAAGGAGGAGGGATAGGTTGAGGAAGAAGGCTCCAACAGCAGCACGACGGCGTGGTGGTGATGGAGTGGCAGTTCTCCGGCAGGGCTTCACCAAGCTCACGTGGAGGAGGAGAGGTGTTGGGGAGGGGAGGGGCCGCCTTGGGTGTGGTGTTGCAGCCCTCCCCTCACCCCTCTATTTATAGGGAGAAGGGGGAAGGGGCCGGCCCCTCTAGATGAGATCTAGATGGGGGCGGCGACCAAGGGGGAGGGGGCTTGCCCCCCAAGAAAGGGGGCGCCCCCCTTTTGTTGGGGAACATTGCAGAAAACAAATTTTTCCTACGGTTTCACCAAGATCCATCTAGGAGTTCATCTAGCAATGAGTGATCGGATTGCATCTACATACCTTTGTAGATCACGCGCGGAAGCGTTCAAAGAACGGGGATGAGGAAGCCGTACTCGACGTGATCCAAATCACCGGAGATCCTAGCGCCGAACGGACGGCACCTCTGCATTCAACACACGTACGGTCAGCGTGACGTCTCCTCCTTCTTGATCCAGCAAGGGGGAAGGAGAGGTTGAGGAAGATGGCTCCAGCAACAGCACGACGGCGTGGTGGTGGTGGAGCTGCAGTACTCCGTCAGGGCTTCGCCAAGCTCTATGGAGGAGGAGGAGGTGTTGGAGAGGGAGAGGGAGGCACCAAAGGCAAAGGTAAGAGGTCCTCCATCCCCACCACTATATATAGGGGGGCCTAGGGGGGCGCCGGCCCTAGGAGATGCAATCTCCTAGGGGGGCGGCGGCCAAGGGGTGGGGGGCTTGCCCCCCAAGCAAGGGGGCGCCCCCCCTTTAGGGTTTCCCCCACCCTAGGCGCATGGGCCCTAGGGGAAGTGGCGCCCCAGCCCACTTTGGGCTGGATCCCTTCCCACTTCAGCCCATGGGGCCCTCCGGGATAGGTGGCCCCACCCGATGGACCCCCGGGACCCTTTCGGTGGTCCCGGTACAATACCCGTGACCCCGAAACTTGTCCCGACGGCCGAAATAGCACTTCCTATATATATAATTCTTTACCTCCGGACCATTCCGGAACTCCTCGTGACGTCCGGGATCTCATCCGGGACTCCGAACAACATTCGGGTTACTGCATATACATATCCCTACAACCCTAGCGTCACCGAACCCTAAGTGTGTAGATCCTACGGGTTCGGGAGACATGTAGACATGACCGAGATCGCTCTCCGGTCAATAACCAACAGCGGGATCTGGATACCCATGTTGGCTCCCACATGCTCCTCGATGATCTCATCGGATGAACCACGATGACGAGGATTCAAGCAACCCCGTATACAATTCCCTTCGTCAATCGGTATGTTACTTGCCCGAGATTCGATCGTCGGTATCCCAATACCTCGTTCAATCTCGTTACCGGCAAGTCACTTTACTCGTACCGTAATGCATGATCCCGTGACCAGACACTTGGTCACTTTGAGCTCATTATGATGACGCATTACTGAGTGGGCCCAGTGATACCTCTGTGTCAAACGGAGTGACAAATCCCAGTCTTGGTCCGTGTCAACCCAACAGACACTTTCGGAGATACCCGCAGTATACCTTTATAGTCACCCAGTTACGTTGTGGCGTTAGGTACACCCAAAGCACTCCTACGGTATCCGGGAGTTACACGATCTCATGGTCTAAGGAAAAGATACTTGACATTGGAAAACTGTAGCAAATGAACTATATGATCTTGTGCTATGTTTAGGATTGGGTCTTGTCCATCACATCATTCTCCTAATGATGTGATCCCGTTATCAATGACATCCCCATGTCACAAGCCAGGAAACCATGACTATCTGTTGATCAACGAGCTAGTCAACTAGAGGCTCACTAGGGACACATTGTGGTCTATGTATTCACACATGTATTACGTTTTCCGGATAATACAATTAAAGCATGAACAATAGACAATTATCATGAACAAGGAAATATAATAATAATCCTTTTATTATTGCCTCTAGGGCATATTTCCAACAGTCTCCCACTTGCACTAGAGTCAATAATCTAGTTACATTGTGATGAATCGAACACCCATGGAATTCTGGTGTTGATCATGTTTTGCTCTAGGGAGAGGTTTAGTCAACGGATCTGCTACATTCAGGTCCGTATGTACTTTACAAATATCTATGTATCCATCTTGAACATTTTCACGAATGGAGTTGAAGCGATGATTGATGTGCCTTGTCTTCTTGTGAAACCTGGGCTCCTTGGCAAGAGCAATAGCTCCAGTGTTGTCACAGAAGAGCTTGATCGGCCCCGACACATTGGGTATGACTCCTAGGTCGGTGATGAACTCCTTCATCCAAATTGCTTCATGCGCTGCCTCCGAGGCTGCCATGTACTCCGCTTCACATGTAGATCCCGCCACGACGCTCTGCTTGCAACTGCACCAGCTTACTGCCCCACCATTCAAAATATACACGTATCCGGTTTGTGACTTAGAGTCATCCAGATCTGTGTCGAAGCTAGCATCGACGTAACCTTTTACGATGAGCTCTTCGTCACCTCCATAAATGAGAAACATTTCCTTAGTCCTTTTCAGGTACTTCAGGATATTCTTGACTGCTGTCCGGTGTTCCTTGTCGGGATTACTTTGGTACCTTCCTACCAAACTCACGGCAAGGTTTACATCAGGTCTGGTACACAACATGGCATACATAATAGAACCTATGGCTGAGGCATAGGGGATGATACTCATCTCTTCTATATCTTCTGCCGTGGTCGGACATTGAGCTGAGCTCAATTTCACACCTTGCAACACAGGCAAGAACCCCTTCTTAGACTGATCCATATTGAACTTCTTCAATATCTTATCAAGGTATGTGCTTTGTGAAAGACCTATGAGGCGTCTTGATCTATCTCTGTAGATCTTGATGCCTAATATATAAGCAGCTTCTCCAAGGTCCTTCATTGAAAAACTCTTATTCAAGTAGGCCTTAATGCTGTCCAAAAGCTCTATATCATTTCCCATCAAAAGTATGTCATCTACATATAATATGAGAAATGCTACAGAGCTCCCACTCACTTTCTTGTAAACGCAGGCTTCTCCATAAGTCTGCATAAACCCAAACGCTTTGATCATCTCATCAAAGCGAATGTTCCAACTCCGAGATGCTTGCACCAGCCCATAAATCGAGCGTTGGAGCTTGCACACCTTGTCAGCATACTTAGGATCGACAAAACCTTCCGGCTGCATCATATACGATTCTTCCTTAAGGAAACCATTAAGGAATGCTGTTTTGACATCCATTTGCCATATTTCATAATCATAGAATGCAGCAATTGCTAACATGATTCGGACGGACTTCAGCTTCGCTACTGGTGAGAAAGTCTCATCGTAGTCAACCCCTTGAACTTGTCGATAACCCTTAGCGACAAGCCGAGCTTTATAGATGGTCACATTACCATCCGCGTCTGTCTTCTTCTTAAAGATCCATTTATTTTCTATGGCTTGCCGCTCTACGGGCAAGTCAGTCAAAGTCCATACTTTGTTTTCATACATGGATACTATCTCGGATTTCATGGCTTCCAGCCATTTGTTGGAATCCGGGCCCGCCATCGCTTCTTCATAGTTCGAAGGTTCACCGTTGTCTAACAACATGATTTCCAAGACAGAGTTGCCGTACCAATCTGGTGCGGAACGTGTCCTTGTGGACCTACGAATTTTAGTAGGAGCTTGATTAGAAGTATCTTGATCATCATCATCAACTTCCTCTCTAGTCGGTGCAGGCACCTCAGGAACATTTTCTTGAGTTGCGCCATTTTCCGGTTCAAGAGGTAATACTTCATCAAGTTCTACTTTCCTCCCACTTACTTCTTTTGAGAGAAACTCCTTCTCTATAAAGGATCCATTCTTGGCAACAAAGATCTTGCCTTCGGATCTGAGGTAGAAGGTATACCCAATAGTTTCTTTAGGGTATCCTATGAAGACGCATTTTTCCGACTTGGGTTCGAGCTTTTCAGGTTGAAGTTTCTTGACATAAGCATCGCATCCCCAAACTTTTAGAAACGACAGCTTAGGTTTCTTCCCAAACCATAATTCATACGGTGTCGTCTCAACGGATTTCGACGGAGCCCTATTTAAAGTGAATGCGGCAGTCTCTAAAGCATAGCCCCAAAAAGATAGCAGTAAATCGGTAAGAGACATCATAGATCGCACCATATCTAATAGAGTGCGATTACGATGTTCGGACACACCATTACGCTGAGGTGTTCCAGGCAGCGTGAGTTCTGAAACTATTCCACATTTTCTTAAGTGTGTGCCAAACTCGTGACTCAAGTATTCTCCTCCACGATCTGATCGCAGGAACTTGATTTTCCTGTCACGTTGATTCTCAACCTCACTCTAAAATTCCTTGAACTTTTCAAAGGTCTCAGACTTGTGTTTCATTAAGTAGACATACCCATATCTACTCAAGTCATCGGTGAGGGTGAGAACATAACGATAGACACCGCGAGCCTCAACACTCATTGGACCGCACACATCAGTATGTATGATTTCCAATAAGTTGGTTTCTCGCTCCATTGTTCTTGAGAATGGAGTCTAGGTCATTTTACCCATGAGGCATGGTTCGCACGTGTCAAATGATTCGTAATCAAGAGACTCTAAAAGTCCATCAGCATGGAGCTTCTTCATGCGTTTGACACCTATGTGACCAAGGCGGTAGTGCCACAAGTATGTGGGACTATCATTATCAATCTTACATATTTTGGTACTCACACTATGAACATGTGTAGCATTACACTCGAGATTCATTAAGAATAAACCATTCACCATCGGAGCATGACCATAAAACATATCTCTCATATAAATAGAACAACCATTATTCTCGAATTTAAATGAGTAGCCATCTCGAATTAAACAAGATCCTGATACAATGTTCATGCTCAAAGCTGGCACTAAATAACAATTATTAAGGTTTAAAACTAATCCCAAAGGTAAATGTAGAGGTAGCGTGCCAACGGCGATCACATTGACCTTGGAACCATTCCCGACGCGCATCGTTACCTCGTCCTTCGCCAGTCTCCGCTTATTCTGCAGCTCCTATTTTGAGTTACAAATGTGAGCAACCGCACCGGTATCAAATACCCAGGAGCTACTACGAGTACTGGTAAGGTACACATCAATTACATGTATATCACATATACCTTTCGTGATGCCGGCCTTCTTGTCCGCTAAGTATTTGGGGCAGTTCCGCTTCTAGTGACCACTTCCCTTGCAATAAAAGCACTCAGTCTCGGGCTTGGGCCCATTCTTTGGCTTCTTCCCGGCAGCTTGCTTGCCGGGCGCGGCAACTCCCTTGCCGTCTTTCTTGAAGGTTTTCTTACCCTTGCCCTTCTTGAACTTAGTGGTTTTATTCACCATCAACACTTGATGTTCCTTTTTGACTTCTACCTCTGTTGATTTCAGCATTGCAAATACCTCAGGAATGGTCTTTTCCATCCCCTGCATATTGAAGTTCATCACAAAGCTCTTGTAGCTCGGTGGAAGCGACTGAAGGATTCTGTCAATGACCGCGCCATCCGGGAGATTAACTCCCAGCTGAGTCAAGCGGTTATGCAACCCAGACATAGTGAGTATGTGCTCACTGACAGAACTGTTTTCCTCCATCTTACAGCTGAAGAACTTGTCGGAGACTTGATATCTCTCGACCCGGGCATGAGCTTGGAAAACCATTTTCAGCTCTTCGAACATCTCATATGCTCCGTGTCTCTCAAAACGCTTTTGGAGCCCCGACTCTAAGCTATAAAGCATGCCGCACTGAACAAGGGAGTAGTCATCGGTACGTGCCTGCCAAGCGTTCATAACGTCTTGTTCTGCAGGGAGAAAAGGTGCGTCACCTAGCGGTGCTTGTAGGACATAATCTTTCTTGGCAGCTATGACGATGATCCTCAGGTTCCGGACCCAGTCCGTGAAGTTGCTGCCATCGTCTTTCAGCTTCGTTTTCTCTAGGAACGCGTTGAAGTTGAGGACTACGTTGGCCATTTGATCTACAAGGCATATTGTAAAAAATTTAGACTAAGTTCATGATAATTAAGTTCATCTAATCAAATTATTCAATGAACTCCCACTTAGATAGACATCCCTCCAGTAATCTAAGTATAACATGATCCGAGTTAACTAGGCCGTGTCCGATCATCACGTGAGACGGACTAGTCAACATCGGTGAACATCTTCATGTTGATCATATCTTCTATACGACTCATGCTCGACCTTTCGGTCTTCTGTGTTCCGAGGCCATGTCTGTACATGCTAGGCTCGTCAAGTCAACCTAAGTGTTTGCATGTGTAAATCTGTCTTACACCCGTTGTATGTGAATGTTGGAATCTAACACCCGATCATCACGTGGTGCTTCGAAACAACGAACTGTCGCAATGGTGCACAGTTAGGGGGAACACTTTCTTGAAATTATTATGAGGGATCATCTTATTTACTACCGTCGTTCTAAGTAAACAAGATGCAGAAACATGATAAGCATCACATGTAATCAAATAATAAAAGTGACATGATATGGCCAATATCACATAGCTCCTTTGATCTCCATCTTGGGGCTCCATGATCATCTTGTCACCAGCATGACACCATGATCTCCATCATCGTGTCTTCATAAAGTTGCTCGCCAACTATTACTTCTACTACTATGGCTAACACGTTTAGCAATAAAGTAAAGTAATTTACATGGCATTTCTCAATGACACGCAGGTCATATAAAATATAAAGACAACTCCTATGGCTCCTGCCGGTTGTCATACTCATCGACATGCAAGTCGTGATTCCTATTACAATAGCATGAACATCTCATACATCACATATATATCATTCATCATTCATCACAACTTTGGCCATATCATATCACAAAGCACTTGCTGCAAAAACAAGTTAGACGTCCTCTAATTGTTGTTTCAAGTTTTACGTGGCTGAAATAGGGTTCTAGCAAGAACGTTTTCTTACCTACGTGAAAGCCACAACGTGATTTGTCAACTTCTATTTACCCTTCATAAGGACCCTTTTCATCAAATCCACTCCAACTAAAGTGGGAGAGACAGACACCCGCCAGCCACCTTATGCAACTTGTGCATGTTAGTCGGTGGAACCGGTCTCACGTAAGCGTACGTGTAAGGTTGGTCCGGGCCGCTTCATCCCACAATACCGTTGAAGCAAAATAAGACTAGTAGCGGCAAGAAAGTTGACAACATCTACGCCCACAACAAATTGTGTTCTACTTGTGCAAAAGGAACTACGCATAGACCTAGCTCTGATACCACTGCTGGGGAACGTTGCAGAAAACAAAATTTTCCTACGGTTTCACCAAGATCCATCTAGGAGTTCATCTAGCAACGAGTGATCGGATTGCATCTACATATCTTTGTAGATCACGCGCGGAAGCGTTCAAAGAACGGGGATGAGGAAGCCGTACTCGACGTGATCCAAATCACCGGAGATCCTAGCGCCAAACTGACGGCACCTCCGCGTTCAACACACGTACGGTCAGCGTGACGTCTCCTCCTTCTTGATCCAGCAAGGGGGAAGGAGAGGTTGAGGAAGATGGCTCCAGCAGCAGCACGACGGCGTGGTGGTGGTGGAGCTGCAATACTCCGTCAGGGCTTCCCCAAGCTCTATGGAGGAGGAGGAGGAGGTGTTGGAGAGGGAGAGGGAGGCACCAAAGGCAAAGGTAAGAGGTCCTCCATCCCCCCCACTATATATAGGGGGGCCTAGGGGGGGCGGCCCTAGGAGATGCAATCTCCTAGGGGGGCGGCGGCCAAGGGGTGGGGGGCTTGCCCCCCAAGCAAGGGGGCGCCCCCCTGTAGGGTTTCCCCCACCCTAGGCGCATGGGCCCTAGGGGAAGTGGCGCCCCAGCCCACTTTAGGCTGGATCCCTTCCCACTTCAGCCCATGGGGCCCTCCGGGATAGGTGGCCCCACCAGGTGGACCCCCGGGACCCTTCCGGTGGTCCCGGTACAATACCGGTAACCCCAAAACTTGTCCCGACGGCCGAAATAGCACTTCCTATATATATAATTCTTTACCTCCGGACCATTTCGGAACTCCTCGTGACGTCCGGGATCTCATCCGGGACTCCGAACAACATTCTGGTTACTGCATATACATATCCCTACAACCCTAGCGTCACCAAACCTTAAGTGTGTAGACCCTACGGGTTCGGGAGACATGTAGACATGACCGAGATTGCTCTCCGGTCAATAACCAACAGCGGGATCTAGATACCCATGTTGGCTCCCACATGGTCCTCGATGATCTCATCGGATGAACCACGATGTCGAGGATTCAAGCAACCCCGTATACAATTCCCTTCGTCAATCGGTATGTTACTTGCCCGAGATTTGATCGTCGGTATCCCAATACCTCGTTCAATCTCGTTACCGGAAAGTCACTTTACTCGTACAGTAATGCATGATCCCGTGACCAGACACTTGGTCACTTTGAGCTCATTATGATGATGCATTACCGAGTGGGCCCAGTGATACCTCTGCGTCAAATGGAGTGACAAATCCCAGTCTTGATCCATGTCAACCCAATAGACACTTTCGGAGATACCCGCAGTATACCTTTATAGTCACCCAGTTACGTTGTGACGTTAGGTACACCCAAAGCACTCCTACGGTATCCGGGAGTTACACGATCTCATGGTCTAAGGAAAAGATACTTGACATTGGAAAACTGTAGCAAATGAACTATATGATCTTGTGCTATGTTTAGGATTGGGTCTTGTCCATCACATCATTCTCCTAATGATGTGATCCCGTTATCAATGACATCCCGACGTCACAAGCCAGGAAACCATGACTATCTGTTGATCAACGAGCTAGTCAACTAGAGGCTCACTAGGGACACATTGTGGTCTATGTATTCACACATGTATTACGATTTCCGGATAATACA
This sequence comes from Triticum dicoccoides, assembly GCF_002162155.2. Classification (NCBI taxonomy): domain Eukaryota; kingdom Viridiplantae; phylum Streptophyta; class Magnoliopsida; order Poales; family Poaceae; genus Triticum; species Triticum dicoccoides. The sequence continues at coordinate 86,450,300 of NC_041386.1, forward strand.
ATTAAAGCATGAACAATAGACAATTATCATGAACAAGGAAATATAATAATAATCCTTTTATTATTGCCTCTAGGTCATATTTCCAACACCTTTAGGGTTCCCCCAAAACCCTAAGCGCATGGGCCCTAGGGGGGAATGGCGCCCAGCCCACTAGGGGCTGGTTCCCTTCCACCTACAACCCATAAGGCCCTCCAGGGCAGGTGGACCCTTCCCGGTGGACCCCGGGAACCCCTCCGGTGGTCCCGGTACAATACCGGTATACCCCCGGATATTTCCGGTGACCGCATGATGACTTCCCATATATAAATATTCACCTCCGTACTATTCCGGAACTCCTCGTGATGTCCGGGATCTCATCCGGGACTCCGAACAACATTCGGTAATCACATACAAATCTTCCTAATAACCTTAGCGTCATCTAACCTTAAGTGTGTAGACCCTACGGGTTCGGGAACCATGTAGACATGACCGAGACAACTCTCCGGCCAATAACCAACAGCGGGATCTGGATACCCATGTTGGCTCCCACATGTTCCACGATGATCTCATCAGATGAAACACGATGTCGAGGATTCAAGCAATCCCGTATACAATTCCCTTTGTCAATCGGTATGATACTTGCCCGAGATTCGATCGTTGCTATCCCAATACCTCGTTCAATCTCGTTACCGGCAAGTCACTTTACTCATTGCGTAACACGTCATCCCGTGACCAACCCTTAGTCACATTGAGCTAATTACGATGATGTCTTACCGAGTGGGCCTAGAGATACCTCTCCGTCATACGGAGTGACAAATCCCAGTCTCGATTCGTGCCAACCCAACAGACACTTTCAGAGATACCCGTAGTGCACCTTTATAGTCACCCAGTTACGTTGTGACGTTTGGCACACCCAAAGTATTCCTACAGTATCTGGGAGTTGCACAATATCATGGTCTAAGGAAAAGATACTTGACATTAGAAAAGCTTTAGCATACGAACTACACGATCTTGCGCTATGCTTAGAATTGGGTCTTGTCCATCACATCATTCTCCTAATGATGTGATCCCATTATCAATAACATCCAATGTCCATGGTCAGGAAACTATAACCATCTATTGATCAACGAGCTAGTCAACTAGAGGCTCATTAGGGACATGTTGTGGTCTATGTATTCACACATGTATTACGATTTCCGGATAACACAATTATAGCATGAACAATAGAAAATTATCATGAACAAGGAAATATAATTATAACCATTTTATTATTGCCTCTAGGGCATATTTCCAATAGTCTCCCACTTGCACTAGAGTCAATACTCTAGTTACATTGTGATGAATCGAACACCCATAGAGTTCTGGTGTTGATCATATTTTGCTCGAGGAAGAGGTTTAGTCAATGGATCTGCGACATTCAGGTCCGTATGCACTTTACAAATATCTATGTCTCCATTTTGAACATTTTCACGAATGGAGTTGAAGCGACGCTTGATATGCATGGTCTTCCTGTGAAACCTGGGCTCCTTGGCAAGGGCAATAGCTCCAGTGTTCTCACAAAAGAGAGTCATCAGGCCCGATGCTTTGGGAATAACTCCTAGGTCGGTAATGAACTCCTTCATCTAGATTGCTTCTTGTGCTGCCTTCGAGGCTGCCATGTACTCCGCTTCACATGTAGATCCCGCCACGACGCTTTGCTTGCAACTACACCAGCTGACTGCCCCACCATTCAAAATATACACGCATCCGGTTTGTGACTTAGAGTCATCCAGATCTGTGTCGAAGCTAGCATCGACGTAACCCTTTACGACGAGCTCTTCGTCACCTCCATAGACGAGAAACATATCCTTAGTCCTTTTCAGGTACTTCAGGACATTCTTGACTGTTGTCCAGTGTTCCATGCCGGGATTACTTTAGTACCTTCCTACCAAACTCACGGCAAGGTTTACATCAGGTCTGGTACATAGCATGGCATACATAATAGACCCTATGGCCGAGGCATAGGGACGACACTCATCTTTTCTCTATCTTTTGCCATGGTCGGGCATTGAGCTATGCCCAATCTCATACCTTGCAATACAGGTAAGAACCCCTTCTTGGACTGATCCATATTGAACTTCTTCAATATCTTGTCAATGTACGTACTTTGTGAAAGACCAATGAGGTGTCTCGATCTATCTCTATGGATCTTGATGCCTAATATATAAGCAACTTCTCCAAGGTCCTTCATTGAAAAACACTTGTTCAAGTAGGCCTTTATGCTTTCCAAGAATTCTATATCATTTCCCATCAATAGTATGTCATCCACATATAATATGAGAAATGCTACAGAGCTCCCACTCACTTTCTTGTAAACACAGGCTTCTCCATAAGTCTGCGTAAACCCGAACGCTTTGATAATCTCATCAAATCGAATGTTCCAACTCCGAGAGGCTTGCACCAGCCCATAGATTGAGCGTTGGAGCTTGCACACCTTGTCAGCATTCTTAGGATCGACAAAACCTTCCGGCTGCATCATATACAATTCTTCCTTAAGGAAACCATTAAGGAATGTTGTTTTGACGTCCATTTGCCATATCTCATAATCATAGAATGCGACAATTGCTAACATGATTCGGATGGACTTCAGCTTCGCTACGGGTGAGAAAGTCTCATCGTAGTCAACCCCTTGAACTTGTCGATAACCCTTAGTGACAAGCCGAGCCTTATAGATGGTCACATTACCATCCGCGTGTGTCTTCTTCTTAAAGATCCATTTATTTTTTATGGCTCACCGGTCATCGGGCAAGTCAGTCAAAGTCCATACTTTGTTTTCATACATGGATCCTATCTCAGATTTCATGGCTTCCAGCCATTTGTCGGAATTTGGGCCTGCCATCGCTTCTTCATAGTTCGAAGGTTCACCATTGTCTAACAACATGATTTCCAGGATAGGGTTGCCGTACCACTCTGGTGAGGAACGTGTCCGTGTGGACCTATGAAGTTCAGTAGCAACTTGATCTGAAGTTTCATGATCATCATCATTAACTTCCTCTCTAGTCGGTGCAGGCACCTTAGGAACATTTTCTTGAGTTGCGCCACTCTCCGGTTCAAGAGGCAATACTTCATCAAGTTCTACTTTCCTCCCACTTACTTCTTTCGAGAGAAACTCTTTCTCTAGAAAGGATCCATTCTTGGCAACAAATATCTTGCCTTCGGATCTGAGGTAGAAGGTATACCCAATAGTTTCTTTAGGGTATCCTATGAAGACGCATTTTTCCGATTTGGGTTCGAGCTTTTCAGGTTGAAGTTTCTTGACATAAGCATCGCATCCCCAAACTTTCAGAAACGACAGCTTAGGTTTCTTACCAAACCACAATTCATACAGTGTCGTCTCAACAGATTTTGATGGAGCCCTATTTAAAGTGAATGTGGCAGTCTCTATAGCATAAGCCCAAAATGACAGCGGTAGATCGGTAAGAGACATCATAGATCGTACCATATCCAATAGAGTGCGATTATGACGTTCGGACACACCATTACGCTGAGGTGTTCCAGGCAGCGTGAGTTGTGAAACAATTCTGCATTTCCTTAAGTGTGTGCCAAATTCGTGACTCAAATATTCTCCCCCATGATCTGATCGTAAGAACTTGATTTTCCTGTCACGTTAGTTCTCAACCTCACTCTGAAATTCCTTGAACTTTTCAAAGGTCTCAGACTTGTGTTTCATTAAGTAGACATACCCATATCTACTCAAGTCATCAGTGAGGGTGAGAACACAACGATAGCCACCGCGAGCCTCAACACTCATTGGACTGCACACATCAGTATGTATGATTTCCAATAAGTTGGTTGCTCGCTCCATTGTTCCGGAGAACGGAGTCTTGGTCATTTTGCCCATGAGGCATGGTTCGCACGTGTCAAATGATTCATAATCAAGAGACTCCAAAAGTCCATCTGCATGGAGTTTCTTCATGCGTTTGACACCAATGTGACCAAGGCGGCAGTGCCACAAGTATGTGGGACTATCATTACCAACCTTACATCTTTTGGCATTCACACTATGAATATGTGTAACATCACGTTCGAGATTAAATAAGAATAAACCATTGACCAGTGGGGCATGACCATAAAACATGTCTCTCATATAAATAGAACAACCATTATTCTCAGATTTAAATGAGTAGCCATCTCGCATTAAACGAGATCCAGATACAATGTTCATGCTCAAAGCTGGTACTAAATAACAACTATTGAGGTTTAAAACTAATCCCGTAGGTAAATGTAGAGGTAGCGTGCCGACGACGATCACATCGACCTTGGACCATTCCCGATGCGCATCGTCACCTCGTCCTTCGCCAGTCTCCGTTTATTCCGCAGTTCCTGTTTTGAGTTACAAATATGAGCAACTGCACCGGTATCAAATACCCAGGAGCTACTACGAGCGCTGGTTAGGTACACATCAATAACATCTATATCACATATACCTTTGGCATTGCCGGCCTTCTTATCCGCTAAGTACTTGGGGCAGTTCCGCTTCCAGTGACCGTTTCCCTTGCAATAAAAGCACTTAGTCTCAGGCTTGGGTGCATTGTTTGGCTTCTTCCCGGCAGCTTGCTTACTGGGCGCGGCAACTCCCTTGCCGTCCTTCTTGAAGTTCTTTTTACCCTTGCCTTTCTTGAACTTAGTGGTTTTATTCACCATCAACACTTGATGTTCCTTTTTGATTTCCACCTCCGCTGATTTCAGCATTGAATATACCTCAGGAATGGTCTTTTCCATCCCCTGCATATTGAAGTTCATCACAAAGCTCTTGTAGCTAGGTGGGAGCGACTGAAGGATTCTGTCAACGACCGCATCATCCGGGAGATTAACTCCCAGCTGAGACAAGCGGTTGTGCAACCCAGACATTTTGAGTTTGTGCTCGCTGACGGAACTATTCTCCTCCATCTTACAACTGTAGAACTTGTCAGAGACTTCATATCTCTCGACCCGAGCATGAGCTTGGAAAACCATTTTCAGCTCTTGGAACATCTCATATGCTCCGTGTTGCTCAAAATGCTTTTGGAGCCCCGGTTCTAAGCTGTAAAGCATGCCGCACTGAACCAGGGAGTAATCATCACTACGTGTCTGCCAAGCGTTCATAATGTCTTGTTCTGCTGGGAAAACATGTGCTTCACCTAGCGCTGCATCAAGGACATATGCTTTCCTGGGATCTATGAGGATAATCCTTAGGTTACGGACCCAGTCTGTGTAGTTGCTGCCATTGTCTTTCAGCTTGGTTTTCTCTAGGAACGCGTTGAAGTTGGGGGCAACATTAGCGTGGGCCATTTGATCTACAAGACATATTGCAAAGAATTTTAGACTATGTTCATGATAATTAAGTTCATCTAATCAAATTATATAATGAACTCCCACTCAGATAGACATCCCTCTAGTCATCTAACTGATACATGATCCGAGTCAACTAGGCCGTGTCCGATCATCACGTGAGACGGACTAGTCATCATCGGTGAACATTTTCATGTTGATCATATCTTCTATACGACTCATGTTCGACCTTTCGGTCTTTCGTGTTCTGAGGCCATGTCTGTACATGCTAGGCTCGTCAAGTCAACCTAAGTGTATTGCGTGTGTAAATCTGGCTTATACCCGTTGTATGCGAACGTTAGAACCTATCACACCCGATCATCACGTGGTGCTTCGGAACAATGGACCTTAGCAACGGTGCACAGTTAGGGGGAACACTTTCTTGAAATTATTGCGAGGTATCATCTTATTTATGCTACCATCGTTCTAAGCAAATAATATGTAAAACATGATAAACATCACATGCAATCAAATAGTGACATGATATGGCCAATATCATTTTGCTCCTTTTGATCTCCATCTTCGGGGCGCCATGATCATCATTGTCACCGGCATGACACCATGACCTCCATCATCATGATATCCATCATTGTGTCTTCATGAAGTTGTCTCGCCAACTATTACTTCTACTACTATGGCTAACGGTTACACTACAAAAAAATACACTTCCGTGATGATACGTGTTTGTCACAGTAGGTCGCATTTTCTGTCATGCATGTACATCCATGACAAATTTATGACAGAATCAAGATAGTCATACCTGTGCTGTCGTAGAAGTGTTCCATGACATTGCCAAAATTATCATCACGGAAGTGTCCACTTCCATGACGATAAATCGCGCGTCACAGAAGTGCTTTCATCAAGGGTGACCGACACGTGGCATCCACCGTAACGGAACGTCGTTAAGCTATCTGGTCGGATTTTGGATCCGATAACCCGTTAACAGCCACGACCAATGCTGATTTTCCACGTGTAAAATTCTCATTGGCTGATGGGTCCACGCGTCAGCTCCGCGTTGGCACAGGTGTCACTCATTCAATGGTCGAGATGGGCCTATGATATGTTGACACGTGGATCGGCCCAAAAGTGGCCCACAAAGATTAAATGGACCGGCCCAACCGAAGGCCCATAAGATTTAGCGGACCATAATGGGCCGGCCTAGCTAAAGGCCCACAAAATTTAGCGGACCATAATGGGCCGGCCCAGCTAAAGGCCCACACGATTTTGCAGACCATAATGGGCCGGCCTAGCTAAAGGCCCACAAGATTTTGCGGACCACAATGGGCCGGCCCAGCTAAAGGCCCACTAGATTCTGCCGACCATAATGGGCCGGCCCAGCTAAAGGCCTAACATTCTTTGTCAAATCGGCCCATCAACGGCCTGTCCTAAACTTGTCATCAATGCGGCCCATGGTCACTTCTGGCCCGTTAACAGTCCGCTAAGTAATTGGGCCGAATTACGGCCCAGTGTATTTCCGGCCTGTTAGAGGTCCGGCTTCATTTGGGCCCATTTATAGGCCATCAAAACTTTCGGCCCATAAACGACCGTGAAGGATTTGGGTCATATTCGACCATGTCTGACATTCGGCCTGTTAGAGGCCCACTATAGCTTTGGGCCACTTTCGGCTTGTTGTCATTTTCGGCCTCTTAACACCGGACCTAAACCATGGGCCATATGTGGCCCAACATCATATCGGGCCCATTAACGGCCCATATAAAAATGACGATAATCTAGCCCGACCGAAGTTCCGGCCTGTTAAAGGCCCGTGTATTAGGTCGGCGCATTTACGGCCCGTCCGAATTTCGGCCTGTTAAAGTCCAGTGGGTTATTTAGCATAATCAGGGCCCAATCTCACTTTCGGTCTATTAAAGGCCCATGTATTTTATGGGCTCAAGATATTTACACCTGTAAATGGCCTATTTTTACTGAGGGCCCAAATTATGCTTAGGCCTGTTAAAGGCCCACTATGGGCACAGGCCTACCAAAAAAATATGAAAGCTTATGCTGATTTAGGCCCAGCTATTTTTAGTGGGCTACATGCCAATTTCGGCCCATAATCGTTTTTAGCCCAATTGGAATGGGCCCGACGAATGTTGGCATGTTGGGCTCCTACGAAGCTTTAGGTCGAATACATTACTAAGATAAACCTACACTATACAAAAATAGCATCGTAATTACTGCAGCCTGAGGCTGCATCATAAATGTTGTATCACAACAAAATAAATTCCAACCATACAACAAAAGGCCTGTTGGCATAAAGTTTGCAGTCCTTCAAGATAAAAGCACCATCAGATGTATAGAAGCACAAATCATTTGACCTAAGTGCTAATGTTTCAGGCTATAGAATCTGATGGAGCAGCACGATCTCCACCTTTTTTCCGCCATTGCTCTTGAACAACGAAGCGAATGTCTCATAGTCTGGTTTCAAAACCATTCATATCTTGACGACATTTCTCAACCACTATTCTTGTTTCCGAAACAACGTCCACTAGGGATTGGACTTGTGTCTAGAGCACAGATATATCACTCTGTCTAGCAGGAAGATTTTGTTCAGTAGGCGATTTGGACGAGGTTACCTTGACAACCAACCCAGAATTACGCAGGAAGGTGCTTTTTGCACTGTTAGTGGAGAGATACTGACGCACTGCAGCAAGAGGTGACATTGTGCCTGTAGTAGCCTCGTCACCTTCAGGTGGTTGTGGCTGTTCAATCATTTGTTCCATAGCTTCCTGAAAGTTTGAACTTGTATATTAGTGTACCAGATAAGTTACTAATGAGACAAAAACAAACAAAGTAGGTTAAACGTTTATACATAACTTATTTTGGTGAACTATTGTAATACATTAGCATGTATTGTAGTGCCAACTACATAATAAAATCACTTTCGGAACATATCTCCATGTAGCATGCCTACTATATTGTCTATTTCCTCACATTCGTTGACATCTAAGGATAAAGAGACATGGTTTAAAGTAGGATGAACATAGTATGACATCATTCATATCATGGGCAAACAGATATAAAACAAACATGCTATTTTATCATTGTGTGCATATGTGAACATAACAACTAGATTACAGATCAAGACCAAAAGAATATCCTTCCTCTCTTTTAATCCATGTAAGGTGGAATGATACGTTAAGACAACTATGAATAAAAGTGAATAGAGTAACTGACATTGGCTGCAAACCAAGTAGTTAAATGAACACATCACAGTACCAATCGGTTCAAGGCATGAGGAGTAAGGACTTACAACAGCGGCTTGAACTGGTGTGCTCATGCCTTTCATCTTGCTGGTGTGGCAATCCTTGAAGATTTGCACTGCATTCGGTTCAAGTTCTTTTTGGTCCGTACGGGATTTCCTCTGTATTTGGAACAAGTCAATATAGATACGATAATATGGCACAAAAAAGAAGGAAGTAGCAGCTATTTACAAGAGCCTCGCAGTGTGCAATATAGCTACGAGATCCAGTGGTCTGTTGGAATTTCACTTTAGAACAGTTGGTTTTGTTCTTCAAACAGTTAGACTAGAAGAAGATACACTTGTAAGGCACATACATAAATACAAGTTCAATATGTGGTCTGATCAAATACATATAGCCTACCTGATACTTTGGATCAGACCAGTGTTTAACGAGGGCTGTCCAGTCTTCATCTGTAATATATTCCACTAGAGATGTTTGGGCGATTTCATTGTTAGCCTTGCCTTCAAAGTGAGATTTTTTAAGGTGGTACTGATATTGTCGCAAAGCAAACTGAAAAACATGAGTGCATGCTTGTCTAGTTGCATCATCTTTCAGATCCAACTTGAACCTCATCTGTTGAAAAAAGAATGTAAGTCTTATTAGGAGGAAGCTAGAAAGTATGGGACAGAGCAAGACAATATTACTAATTGCGATGAATAACATTACTTACGGATAAATGGTCAAGGAAGGTGTTAAACTGGGTATTGTCTTTCTCATTCGTGTACTGGATCCACGTTGGGAGGATATGTGCATGACACCTAACGGCAACGGCTGCCTCTGATACTAACTTGGTTGACTCTGTAGCATCACGTGGCCTTTTTAAACCTGCCTCAAAATGGATCTCCATTCTTCCTCCTTTAGATTTTGTTAATCTGTCAAGCATTATCCCTGATGTTTGTTTCCGCTTGCGCCGTGGTGCTAGTTCAACAACGAATATGGAAAGTGTTAGTGTACATCAAACTGTGAGGGTACATATAAAGGAGCATGCAACTGCAACTTGACTCGGTCAGGTACCGTCTTGGTGTTGATGCTCATGAGGTTCATCCGATGTTGCCAAGTCCTATTGTGTCAGTAGTGCTTCGGAAGTAGTGTTAGGTGTGAAGGCAGCTTGGGAACTGGCCAGTTCTGGAGCAAACGAACGAGTAACTGGTTGAGATGCTGGTACAGTTGAAGCGGATGCTGCAGCTGGTGGAGCAGGTGATACTGTGTTTGTAGATTTAGCCGGTGGACTTGGACCTTCTACTGCACTATAAGTACCAGCAGAATCTCGACGGCAGAACCTTTTCTGTTTCACCCGACGAGTAACAGCACTCCCTACTATATTATTTTCCTTGCTCTTTTTTGACTTTGCCATGTCAAGCTGTACCCACAACACAAAAGAATAAAATCACTCTTCAGAACTCATTGATGCATGATACAAACAAGCAATACTTTGATGTAAGACAACCATATGAGGATGGAATATGTAAGAAAAACAGGAAGGCATGACATATTCACAGCTACGATGTGCAAACTAAGCAGAAGGATTTTCAAGAAAATAGAAGTAATGCAAGCTAGACACCATATGAAAGATGCAACCAATATTACTCTACCAAGTTAAAAGTGTCTTGTCATAAGTGGCAATTCGAAAAATTAGAAGCAGTACAATGTAGAAATCAATGCAAGATGCAACCACTATCAAACTGCCATGTTAGAAGCGTCCAATCATGAGTGACTGATGCGGGATACACAACAACAGTACTTTGATGTAAGAACATGGTATGACAGATAGATGCAGTGTATTCTAGACACAGAAAGCCATGTCATATGCACATGTATAACGTATAAACTCAGCAGGTGCAATTTAATCAAAATAGAAGAAATACAGGCTAGACAACATATGTAACATGAAACCAATTATCACACTGTCAACTTAGAGCAAGCACCTGCGATGGTGGAGTACGGGAGATGAACTCGTCATGTAGACTTGGGACTTCAACTTCATTAGCAGTAGCAGTGGAAAATCTAGAGAGTCTCTGTTTGCGTTGGTGCGGAGGACCACCAACATCCCCTAACTTACTCTTTTCCTTCCTATTTTCTGATATTGCCTTATGAAGTCAAAACCACAAGAAGCTGAATAAAATTAGCTCTGCATAACTGGTTGATGCATGATATAGACGAACACTACTTTGATGTAAGGCAAGCGTAGGATAGGAGGATGGAATATATACAAAAAAATACAGCGTTTCATATTCACACATACGATAGGAGGATGGAATATGTATGAAAAAACAGTAAGCGGAAGGCATTTCAACAAAATTAGAAGAAATGAAAGATAGGCTATGAACATGCAACCAATATCACTCTATCAGGTAAAAAGTGTCTCGTCGTAAGAGCCATTTCAAGAAATTAGAAGCAGTACAAGCTACAAGACAATGCAAGATGCAACCTACATCACAGTCCCAAGTTAAATGTGTCTTATGGGTAAGTGATCATTGCAGGTATAAGTTGTAAGCTACGCAGATGCAATTCAACATAATCAGAAGCAATACAAACTAGACATCATACGGAAAACGCAACCACGTATAACAGTTCCAAGTAAGAGCCAGCACCTGTGATGGTGGAGTAGGGGAGATGTGCTCATCATGTACACGTATGTTCTAGAAACAGGAACACATGTCATATTCACAGGCATTATGTGTAAAGTAAGCAGATGCAATTCAAGTTAGAAGCAATACAAGCTAGACATCATACACAACATGCAACCACATATAATAGTGTCAAGTTAGAGCAAGCACCTGTGATGGTGGAGTAGAGGAGATGTGCTCATCATCTACACAACTACATTGACTGTCCAGCCTTGTGTTGTCTTGCGAATCTTATTGGGAGGATGGCGGAGTAGAATCTGTAGAGACCCCCTGTTTGAGTTGCTTCGAAGGACCACCATCATCCACTGCCGGACTAATTTCCTTCAGCTGTAATGATTTTGCATTGTGAAGTCAAACCGATAAGAAAAAGGAATAAAATTCGCTCTTCAGAACTCATTCATGCATGATACTGACGAACACTACTCGGATGAAAGGCAAACACATGATGCGAGGATGAAATATGTATGAAAAACAGGATGGTGTGACATATTCACACCTATCATGTGGTAACTAAGCAGAAGGCATTTCAACAAATTAGAAGCACTGCAAGCTAGACACCATATGAAAGATGCAACCAATATCACTCCGCCAAGTTCAAACTGTATGGCGTTTCAACAAATTAGAAGCAGTACATGCTAGAAATCATATGCAAGACACAACCAATATCACAGTGGCGACTTAAAGGTGCCTTATCATAAGTGACTGATGCGGGATATGCAAGAATAGTAGTCTGATGTAGAAACAGGAACACATGTCATATTCACAGGCATTATGTGTAAAGTAAGCAGATGCAATTCAACAAAGTTAGAAGCAATACAAGCTAGACATCATACGCAACATGCAACCACATATAATAGTGCCAAGTTAGAGCAAGCACCTGTGATGGTGGAGTAGGGGAGATGTGCTCATCATCTACACAACTACGTTGACTATCTAGCCTTGCGTTGTCTTGAGCAACTTGTTGGGAGGATGGTGGAGTAGAATCTATAGAGGACCTCTGTTTCAGTTGCTCGGAAGGACCACCATCATCCAATGCCTTGCCAATTTCCTTCAGCTTTATTGATTTTGCATTGTGAGGTCATACCGACAATAAAAAGGAATATCATTCGCTCTTCAAAACTCATTCATGCATGATACTGACGAACACTACTCTAATGAAAGGCAAAGTCATGATACGAGGATGCAATATGTACGAAGAAATGGACAACTTGACATATTCACACCTATGATGTGGTAACTAAGCAGAAGGCACTTCAACAAATTAGAAACACTGCAAGACACCATATGGAAGGTGCAGTCAATATCACTCTGCCAAGTTAAAACTGTCTCGTCATAGGTGGCGTTCATCAAACTAGAAGCAATACATGCTAGAAATCATATTCAAGACGCAAACCAATATCACACTGCCAACTTAAAAGGTGTCCCATCATAAGTGACTGATGTAGGATACACAAGAAGAGTAGTTTCATGTAAGAACATGGTGTGATAGACAGATATAGTATGTACCAAAAACAGGAAAGCGTGTCATATTCACATGTATCATGTGTAAGCTAAGCAGATGCAGTTCACACTAATTAGGAGCAATACGAGCTAGACACCATATGCAACATGCAACCAGATATCACACTGCCAAGTTAGAGCAAGCACCTTGGATGGTGGAGTAGGGGAGCGGAGACTTGGACCTTGTAATGCACTATCACTACAAGGAGAAATGGTACAAATGCTCCGTTTACGTTGCTGCAGAGGACCACGATCATCGCCTTCCTTACTATTTTCCTTCCTCTTTCTTGATTTTGCCTTGTCAAGTCAAACCCACAAGAAAAAAGAATAAAATTTGCTCTTCAGAACTCATTGATGCATGATACTGACGAACACTACTTTCATGTAAGTCAGCCGCATGATAGGAGGATGGAATATATATGAAAAACAGGACGGCGTGACATATTGACATGTATGATGTATAAAGTGTAAACTAAGCACAAGGTGCTTGAACTTGTTAGAATCGATGCAAGCTAGAAACCATATGAAAGATGAAACTAATATCACTCTGCCAAATTAAAAGGGTGCCCTAACAAATGTATTTGACCAAATTAGAAGCAATACATGGCAACAAGCTAGAAATAATATGCAATATGCAACGAATAAAGGCGACTCATCATAAGTGATTGATGCAGGATACAGAAGAGAGGTAGTTTCATGTAAGAACAAGGTTAACACATAGATGTAGTGTGTACCAAAAATAGGAAGGCATGTCATATTCGCAGGTATAGTGTGTAAACTAAGCAGATGCAATTTACCCTAATTAGAAGCATTACAAGCTAGACACCGTATGCAACATGCAACCACATATCACACTGCGAAGTTAGAGCAAGCACATGTGATGGTGGTGTAGGGGAAGTGCGGTCTTCAGGTACAGAGCTACGTTCAATATCTTCATTTAGGCTTGCTGTTTCTTGAGAATCATGTGGAGAGGATGAAATTGCATTCTTTATAAGAGTATTGCATCTCATATTAACCCACGCGCGTGACTGTCTCATCATAAGCTATAGACGCAGGATACACAAGAACAGTAGTTTGATGTAAGAACATGGTGTGATAGGCAGATGTAGTATGTACCAAAAACAGGAAGGCATGTCATATTCACATGTATACTGTGTAAGCTAAGGAGATGCAATTTAACAAATTAGGAGCATTGATGAGGGATACACAAGAAAAGTGTCTTAGCATAAGATATAGTATGTACCAAAAACAGGAAAGCGTTTCATATTCACATGTATCATGTGTAAGCTAAGCAGATGCAGTTTACACTAATTAGGAGCAATACGAGCTAGACACCATATGCAACATGCAACCAGATATCACACTGCCAAGTTAGAGCAAGCAACTTGGATGGTGGAGTAGGGGAGCGGAGACTTGGACCTTGTAATGCACTATCAGTACAAGGAGAATCGGTACAGATGCTCCGTTTACGTTGCTGCAGAGGACCTGTTGGAAATATACCCTAGAGGCAATAATAAAATGGTTATTATTATTCCTTATTCATGCTATAATTGTGTTATCCGGAAATCGTAATAAATGTGTGAATATATAGACCACAACATGTCCCTAGTAAGCCTCTAGTTGACTAGCTCGTTGATCAACAGATAGTCATGGTTTCCTCACTATGGACATTAGATGTCATTGATAACGGGATCACATCATTAGAAGAATGATGTGATGGACAAGACCCAATCTTAAGCATAGCACAAGATCGTGTAGTTCGTCTGCTAGAGCTTTAATAATGTCAAGTATCTTTTCCTTAGACCATGAGATTGTGCAACTCCCGGATACTGTAGGAATACTTTGGGTGTGCACAACGTAACTGGGTGACTATAAAGGTGCACTACGGGTATCTTCGAAAGTGTCTGTTGGGTTGGCACGAATCGAGACTGGGATTTGTCACTCCGCATGACGGAGAGGTATCTCTGGGCCCACTCGGTAAAACATCATCGTAATGAGCTCAATGTGACTAAGGGTTGGTCACAGGATGATGTGTTATGGAACGAGTAAAGTGACTTACCGGTAACGAGATTGAACGAGGTATTGGAATACCGACGATCGAATCTTGGGCAAGTAACGTACCGATTGACAAAGGGAATTGAATACGGGATTGATTGAATCCTCGACATCGTGGTTCATCCGATGAGATCATCGTGGAATATGTGGGAGCCAACATGGGTATCCAGATCCCGCTGTTGGCTATTGGCCGGAGAGTTGTCTCGGTCATGTCTGCATGGTTCCCGAACCCGTAGGGTCTACACACTTATGGTTCGGTGACGCTAGGGTTGTAGAGATATTAGTATGCGGTAACCCGAAAGTTGTTCGGAGTCCCGGATGAGATCCTGGACATCACGAGGAGTTCCGGAATGGTCCAGAGGTAAAGATTTGTATATAGGAAGTCCAGTTTCGGCCACCGGGAAAGTTTCGGGGTCATCGGTATTGTACCGGGACCACCGGAATGGTCCCGGGGGGTCCACCGGGTGGGGCCACCTATCCCGGATGGCTCCATGGGCTGAAGTGGGAAGGGAACCAGCCCCTGGTGGGCTGGTGCGCCCCCTCCATGGGCCTCCTCCTGCGCCTAGGGTTGGAAACCCTGGGGGTGGGGGCGCCCCACCGAACTTGGGGGCAAGTACCCCCCCTTGGCCGCCGCCCCCCTCATCTAGATGGGATCTAGAGGGGCCGGCGCCCCCTGGCCCCTATATATAGTGGAGGGGAGGGAGGGCAGCCGCACCCAAGTCCCTGGCGCCTCCCTCTCCCCCCGTGACACCTCTCCCTCTCGTTGGTGCTTGGCGAAGCCCTGCCGAGATCCCGCTGCTTCCACCACCACGCCGTTGTGCTGCTGGATCTCCATCAACCTCCCCTCTCCCCTTATTGGATCAAGAAGGAGGAGACGTCTCTCCCAACCGTACATGTGTTGAACGCGGAGGTGCCGTCCGTTCGACGCTTGGTCATCGGTGATTTGGATCACGACGAGTACGACTCCATCAACCCCATTCTCTTGAATGCTTCCGCTCGCGATCTACAAGGGTTGTAGATGCACTCCCCTCTCCCTCGTTGCTAGATGACTCCATAGATTTATCTTGGTGATGCGTAGAAAATTTTAAAATTCTGCTACGTTCCCCAACAGGACCACCATCATCGCCTTCCTTACTCTTTTCCTTCCTCTTTCTTGATTTTGCCTTGTCAAGTCAAACCCATAAGAAAAAGGAATAAAATTTGCTCTTCAGAACTCATTGATGCATGATACTGACGAACACTACTTTCATGTAAGACGAACACTACATATCACACTACCAAGTAAGAGCAAGCACCTGCGATGGTGGTGTGGGGGAATTGCGGTGATCAACTAGAGAGCTACATTGACTATCTTCATTTAGCCTTGCTGTTTCTTGAGAATCATGTGGGGAGGATGACACTGCACTCTTTAAGCGAGTATGGCGTCTCACAGAAACCCACCCGGGTGACTGTCTCACCATAAGTGATTGACGAGCGATACAAAAGAGCATTAGTTTGATGTACAAACATGGTTAATAGACATATGTAGTATGTATCAAAAACAGGAAGGCATGTCATTATCAAAGGTATAATGTGTAAAGTAAGAAGATGCAATTTAACCAAATTGGAAGCAATACAAGCTAGACACCATATGCAACATGCAACCACATTTGACAGCACGAAGTTAAAGCAAGCACCTGGGATGGTTGTGTGTGGCAATTGAGATCATCAACTGCAGAGCTAAGTTTACTGTCTCCAACTGCTGACACTGCACCCGTTAGAGCGCTAGAATGCTTAGTGCTTATCTTTGAATTACATTGGAGCGACTTTTGTCTTTTCTTTTCTGCATTCATCAACACCGCGTCAGAGTCTGAGATACCCATGCAAAAAAAACGATAGTGTGAGTATGGGTGAAGTGTGTGCACAATTAGTACAGTGTAAAGGTAGCAGATAGCAGGTCGGTGAGAAATAAATGACGAGAGACATATGATAGCTCTACAACATGCATGGCACACTAAATTACTATAGGATTCTATGAAAATAACAGTCGACTGAAAGCAAATAGGTCAGTCCATTTTTTTGCACCGTCCAATGTACAAAGAACGGGAAGATTGCCTTCATCTACCTCCAGCGAGTCAGTGTTGACGATCTTCCTCGAAACGCCAGCGACCACCAGCCCAGTATTCCTCCCCTACCTGCGCACTCCCCTCGACCTCACCGCACCGCCGTGCTTGGCACCGCCCCCCGGCCATCCATTCAAGCCCCGCTGACCTCCAGATCGGGCGCAAGCAGCTCCTGCGCCCCACACCCCTATGATAGACACCGATGCGCCGCTTCCTCGGGGAACAGGCGGACTAGGTGCTCTGCGCGCCTAAGCGGGTGTTGCTTCTTTTAATTGCGGTTCCACTGACCCTGAATTGAAATCCAGGCGGGCTACTGACCTCTAGAAAAGGTGAAATAGTAAAAGGGAGGAAACCTTATGCATTTAGTATCACGAAGAAGATGCAGTAAGAAGCGCTCAACTAGTTTCTTTCGTGGGATGAATACGGTGTGAGCGGAGACGTAAGATTTCCATGAATAAGGGGAGAGGAGTACCTCTTTCTGCTGGCAGTGATGTGTCCTCCTTCTGTTTTTCCGACGATCTTCTTGTTGTTCGCCGGAAACCAGAAGTTGTGGAGGACAGTGCAGCCTTGGACGAACCCATGGCCAAGTTGTTGAGTGTGGTGCGGTGTCTGTCTGTCGGCGGCGGGGAAGCAGATCCGAGGCGGCGAACGACGGTGTAGCGGGAACAGCTCCGGTGCGGTGGACGGTTGCGACAGTGGAGCCGCAACAGTGATGCGCAGGACGGCGTGGTCGGAGTGGTTCTGGTACGGCGCACGTCGGCGTCGGCGTCGTGGAGGCAGCTCTGCCTCGGCTTCAGCTGCTAAGTCCTTGAGGGCGTTGCGGTTGCGGTTGCGTTGGACGATGATGTCGGGGTACCGGCTCCGGTGTGATGGAGGAGGGCGGCGGTGGATTGGCCTCTATGGGGTGGAGGACGGAGGAGGCTGGGGTTTCGCGGCTGGTGGAGAGGGCGTTTTCGCGCCCACGGAGTATGAATGGGGAAACGGAGGGAGGCGGGGAAGTAAGGGGGAACAATGTTTCGGTTTGAGAAGCGCTTGTTTGAAATTTGGGGAAAGTTACAAACTTTCCCCCCATCTAAAATTTCAGACATATTGCGGGTTGGATAATATGAAACCCCCCTATCCATGCAAGTGACAAATGTATAAAGTGCTTCACACTAACAACATGGAGTGCACTAATTATTGTTTATATATGAATTGCAAAAGCATCCATTGCCTGTATTTCAAACTGCTCTCACTCTATGGATCGATAATATGAAATAAACACATGCACATGCTAGAATTCAATTGCAGTTGAAGAAAGAGCCTACTCCTAGTACTGTATATTAGTGATAGGGGTGTGTACAAAGTACACGTGAATACCAGGCATTGTGCGTGTGTGTGTATACTATCGACAAACTAGCCCCCAAGCTTGTATAACATACTAAGGGCCTAGGGTTACAAATCATATATAGTCGGCTTATCACCAGTGGGGATAGAGTCCTCCGCAACTCTGGTAGCTTCATGTTGTACTCCGAGTCCTCCACATGGGTCTTCGTATAACACGTCTCGGTCCAACCTATATGTGGCGCAGGATGGAACCGACCCATGAGTCTTCATGTTGACCCACCACAACTATAAATTATGTGCCCACCACACCACACACGCAATCGGCCACTAAGAAAATAAGCATATACAATAGTACAACGGTATCTACCTCATGATACGTCTCCATAATTTGTTGATGACACTGGCGGACTTTGCATTTGATGCGTGCTCCGTATTTTGTTGATGACACTTATGGTCATTGTATTTGAAGCGAAAGCACGATATGGTCACTGGACTTCAGAATAAGCTCATCATGGTCACCACATACATTTTGTCGTGCTAACCAACATGTGGTTGGATGGTTAGAGGACAGTGGTTTCTCGAGCCCACCAAGGTTAAAGTCCCGGTGCTCGCATTTATCTTGTGTTAATTTCAGTATTTTCCGGCGATGTACGTCCAGTGGGAGGAGACGTTCCACCCGACTACGAGGCACCTATGGTGACTTCGTAAAATCTCATGATCATATATGCTGGCCCACTCTCTCGAAGGTGCTCATAGGGGTAGGGTTCGCGTGTGTGCGCTTATAGCGGTGAGTGCTTGCGCGTATATATGAGCCCTTGCGTCTGTACTGTGTTAGACAAATACATATCATGATTATACGGTCACTGGCTCACCCGTACAACTCCATATTTTGTTGATGACACAATCAATTGACCAATCAAACATTCCACGCGGCGCAACTAGTGTTGCACCATCGAGGCACGTAACCGGGGGGCCCACCTGTCAGCCCGTATATGAAAGAAAGAAATGGTAGTTTGAGTCTGTACTGTGTTAATAAAATAGGAGTGCATTTTAGGGTGATCATACGGTCACTGGCTCACCATACAGCTCCGTAATTTGTTGATAACACGATCAATTGACCAGTCAAACGGTCCATATTCAGCAGCGCACATTATCATAGGGCCCACCCATCAGCGCGTATATGAAGGACAAAAATGGTAATAAATGAGTGGTTCCGGGGAGGGCGGGCCAGCCGCGGGCGGCGGGGGCTGGCAGTTCGGCCGGTGGTGGCTGGCGGCTCAGGGGGGGTGGAGTTTGATGATAAACTGGAGGCCCTTCATTTCGTATCCAACGGCTGGAAAATCTAATGACCAGGGATCAAAAAGTCAGCCGACTAACATGTAGCCTCACCCCGCACGTACACATGCACGCACACAAGACACGCACGCAAGACACGCAAGCAAGTAGGCATGCAACAGTGACACGTACACACGCAGGCATGCCCGCGTGCAACACTGACACGTACACATGCACTCACGAACACACGCACGTACGCACCCATGCATGCAACACTGAAACGTACCCTTGCACGCAAGCAACACTCGCACGCCTGCATGCACACAACACACGACGCAAGACACACGTTCAACCTATACGTGCATGCACCCTTTGTTAAGGACATGGATTGTTACGGGTATTAATCAATCTTATATGTGATAAGCAGAACATTGATGTTTGCAGCGGTCTTTATGAATCAGAACGTATCGAACGGGCTATCAACATAGTAGGCTTATCTACATGAAAAAGATGACATCACACTCAATGAACAATCATCGGTTTATGAAATGCCCACTTCTGATCGCCCTGGCCCACCAAAGGTTCCTCTGCTGTGCGCTGCCTGCGTTGGGTCACTGACATGCATGCCATGCACCCAAAGAGCCCACATGTCAGTGGAAGAATGGCACGGTGTCCTAGGTCAGAGTCGAGGGCGCCACTCGCGGCACGCCCGGCTGAACACACCTCCGTGCCGCATTCAAACGCCTCCATGAAACCCGCCCGTGTGGAAGCCGAGAAACCCACTCTGGACACACGTCCATTCATGACCGAGCCGCTCCCCTATCTCCTCCACCATTTTGTCCACTCTTACAATGGCTTATGAAGAGTAGTTATTCCGCATCCAAGCTGGCTGGGTAGCCCGCCGGATACGAGCTATGCAGCTCGTTGATCCACCTCCCTCCCCTCGCCCGATGGAGCCAGTTGCCGCCCCAAGCCGTGGAATTTTGCCATGTGTTGTTTTCATGGACTAGCAAGATGCCCGTGCATTGCACGGAACATCAAGATGCATTTTTTACAAACCCCCGCATGCATGCAAGGGATAATTAATGTCCTCCTTTGCTAGTACCACGAGGAAAACACCATTAATATTGCATCGATTAGTGTTAGTGGCCTTGTATATCTGCAAATTGTAATTTTGATAGTGGCCCCTTGTATATAAAAATGGAGGGAGAAAGATGAGAGACAAGGTGAGGAGGAGTGGGGCGTGGTGGTGACTGGTGGTCGGACTGGGCGGAGGCATGGGGATGGATGGCGCATTATGTCTAGGTTTGTATCTCTCACACCCACCCACGTAGGTGGGGGACGTGCACGAAGAGAAGAGGTGCACGCACGGCGCACGTACTCCGGTATCTTTCCCAACCACACCCACGCGGGTACACGGTGGAGCTCATTTTTGTCGAAAAAGGCAGCCCACGTGGTAATTTGGCACGTGTACTGGTTGTCCACTTGGTGGAGGGAGGATCGTCAACCACGGGTGAACAAACAAATTGCGAATTGACGCGTTATGTTAAATTAAAAAAAGAGGCAAACCATGTGGGGCCTACCTTAGAGGCAAGGCTCTATACACTGGAGTACTTTTGATGTGTCCCGTCAACTCCCAGAACGAGGAGAAGCTTGCTTAGTACACCGTCTCCCCCGCCCACGGGCGCGGTGGCTCGCAGGATGAGGTGAAGCTTGCTTACTAGTAGGCCTTACGCCTGCTCCCTCGCCCACGCGCGCGGTGGCTCGCAGCACGAGGAGAAAATTTTACTACTCCCTCCGTTTACTCCTCGTCCCTACTACGTACTTTGGTTAGTACTCCCTCCATTTACTTATACAAGGCCACTATAAAAAAATACATTTTGCATCTATACAAGGCCACAAATAGTAATCGAGACAAAAGTTACTACTCCCTCCTTTCCAGTTTATGGCTCAATTTCAAAATCTCTCCAACCAAGGTAGACGGTGAGTGGTCGAATTAATTTCATATTTTGCACAAGTAATTAGTACGCTCGTTTTTCTCAAGAAGTTATGTTTACCGAGGCATTAATTAGAACGAATGCATGAATGACAACTAAATTTCCCTGAACTTGTACATGCATTGGTTAGTTTCCTCTTGACACTGCTTGTGTCGGGTGATCTAACGCACCTCGAAATCCAACATGTAATGGTACTACTACTAGTATAGTAGAATTGAGACTTATCAAACGGAAAAACGAATGTTTTTTAGATGAGCCCTATAAACCCTAGTTGGTACGTACTCCGTAAAAACAGATTTTTCCAAAACTAAGTCGCTCCCTTTCATGAATTCTTTAGTATACTCCTCCGTCGACGCTCCCTTTCATGAATTATGTACTTCCTATCGCCAACATGTGGGACATATAGCAACCGGGTCAACGTGCCAAGCACCAAATAACAGTGCAGAACAGCAGGGGGGACGCACCCCACTTGTACCGGCCCAGTAGTAGTAATGAGCAACGAGACGTCAAATCACAATGCCGCACTTTCCCAGACGGACGAAGCAACCATTATTTCACACTTCAGTTCGCCATCATCTCAAACCACGTACTATTATTGCTTCTGCCTCAAGAGGGACACGCGCATCGCCTTGGTACATCATGACACGTGGGACCGCATGACAAGCCATGCTCCCCCGCTGATCGCTCGGTAAAATCACCTCATTTTTACTATACTTCCTCCGTATCGGTTTACTACATGGCATGCATGTCGTTCTAGGTTGAGAATTTAACTGGCTATATATGTGATGAACAGTACTCTAGCCTTTTAAAAAATGTATACTTTTGTACAGCAGTACTATCGATGGATTGCGCCATGGAGAAAAAATTGAAATTTAAAAAAAGGTCGTACATATAGAGAGCGCTCGTCGCCAAATTATGCATATAGTACTATTAAAAAGGCTAGTCACAATAATGGTGTCCAGCACAACCCACCCCTCAAATAAAACTAAGAGGGTGCTTGGATATGTTTTAGTCCCATGACTAAAAGTAGTGGGACTAAAACATGCTAGCCTCACCCATGCTTGGATACAAATACTAAAAAGGCTAAAATCAAGTTAATGAGCATTTATTATCCTCCAAACCCTCTGAGGGAGTCCTGGATTAGGGGGTCTCCCGACAGCCAGACTATAACCTTCGGCCGGACTGTTGGACTATGAAGATACAACATTGAAGACTTCGTCCCGTGTCCGGATGGGACTCTCCTTGGCGTGGAAGGAAAGCTTGGCAATACGGATATAAAGATCTCCTTCCTTGTAACCGACTCTGTGTAACCCTAGCCCCCTTCGTGTCTATATAAACCGGAGGGTTTAGTCCGTAGGACACAATCACAACAATCATACCATAGGCTAGCTTCTAGGGTTTAGCCTCTCCGATCTCGTGGTAGATCAACTCTTGTAATACTCATATCATCAAGAATAAATCAAGCAGGACGTAAGGTTTTACCTCCATCAAGAGGGCCCGAACCTGGGTAAAACATCGTGTCCCCTGCCTCCTGTTACCATCCGCCTTAGACCCACAGTTCGGGACCCCCTACCCGAGATCCACCGATTTTGACACCGACAGTGGTGCTTTCATTGAGAGTTCCTCTGTGTCGTCATCATTAGGCTTGATGGCTCCTTCGATCATCGTTAGCGAAGAAGTCCAGGATGAGACTTTTCTCCCGGACAGTTTTTTGTACTCAGCGGCTTTGCACTGCGGGCCAATTCGCTTGGCGATCTAGAGCAGATTGAAAGCTACGCCCCTGGCCATCAGGTTAGGTTTGGAAGCCTAAACTACACGGCCGATATCCGCGGAGGCTTAATCTTCGATAGATTCGAGCCCTTGCCGAGTGCGCCGCGCTGTCACGATGGGCATGATTTAGCTCTGCCACCGAACAGTGTCCTAGAGACCGCACCAGCAGCCGCTCCGACCTTTAATTCAGAGCCAACTGCGCCATCCGAGGGCGGGTGTTTAGACCCCGCCGCAGAGGCAGCAGCCTCAACGGAGATCGAACCGAGCACAAACCTTATCCTTCGCAAGGCTCGTGACTCCCCATCGCCGGACTCTCCTCCGGTCTCTGGACTATCCGCGCCCCTGCCAATCGAATTCGATTGGGCGCCGATCATGGAGTTCACTGTCGCGGATATCTTTCAGCACTCGCCCTTCGGCGACATACTCAATTCACTAAGGTCTCTCTCTTTGTCAGGAGAGTCCTGGCCAGATTATGACTGGCAGGATTGGGATGCGGACGATAAAGAAATTCGACACCCACCCACCACCCACTTCATAGCCACTATCGATGACTTGATCGACATGCTCAACTTCGACTCTGAAGACATCGACGGTATGGACGACGATGTAGGAGACGAACAGGAACTAGCGCCTATAGGGCACTGGAAAGCCACTTCGCCGTATGACATATATATGGTGGACACACCCAAAGAAGGCAATGGCGACGGAACAGCGGAGGATGACCCCTCCAAGAAGCAACCAAAGCGCTGGCGTCAGTGGCGCCGCTCTAAGTCCCGCCAAAGCAAAAACGGTGATTCCGGCACAGGAGATAATAACACCCCAGACAGTGCCGAAGACAACCCCCTCCAGCAAGATTTAGCACAGGAGGATGGAGAGGCCAGCCCTCCAGAGAGAGCGGAGGATGGAGAGGCGGAGGATGATAATTACATGCCCCCCTCCAAAGACGAGGCAAGCCTCGACGATGACGAATTCGTCGTGCCAGAGGATCTCATCGAACAAGAGCGCTTCAAGCGCCGGCTTATAGCCACGGCAAATAGCCTTAAGAAAAAGCAGCAGTAGCTTCAAGCTGATGAAGATCTGCTAGCTGACAGATGGACTAAAGTCCTCGCGGCCGAGGAATATAAACTCGAATGCCCCTCCAAGAGTTACCCAAAATGCAGGTTGCTACCCCGACTGGAGGAAGAAGCATATGACGCGGCTGATCGGCCACCTCGTGGCCGCGATAGAGAGGCATTCCAGCAAAAAGCTCAGCCTGCACCCCAACGCCATTCAAATAGAAAGGCATGGGGAAATACGCCAGACCTGCGAGACGTATTGGAGGACAAAGCAAAACATGCAAGATCGATCTACGGATCACAAGGGCGCGCCACTATGCAAGACGATAAACATCACGCCAGATACAGTAAAAGTAAATCCGGCCGGGCCGCACACAGCGGGCAAGACTCATTGGAGCTGCGTCGCGATATAGACCAGTACAGAGGTGCCACACACCCCTTATGCTTCACAGATGAAGTAATGGATCATCAAATCCCAGAGGGTTTCAAACCCGTAAACATAGAATCATACGACGGCACGACAGATCCTGCGGTATGGGTCGAGGATTTCCTCCTGCACATCCACATGGCCCGCGGTAATGACCTACACGCAATCAAATACCTCCCACTCAAACTTAAAGGACCAGCTCCGCATTGGCTCAACAGCTTGCTAGCAAAGTCCATTGGCTGTTGGGAAGATCTGGAAGCCGCATTCCTCGACAACTTTCAGGGCACTTATGTGCGACCACCAGACACCGATGACCTAAGCCATATAATTCGGCAGCCAAAGGAATCGGCCAGGCAATTCTGGACACGGTTCCTAACAAAGAAAAATCAAATCGTCGACTGTCCGGATGCAGAGGCCCTAGCAGCTTTTAAACACAACATCCGCGACGAGTGGCTAGCCCGGCACCTTGGTCAGGAAAAGCCGAAATCTATGGCAGCCCTCACGACACTCATGACCTGCTTTTGTGCGGGAGAAGACAGCTGGCTGGCTTGCAGTAATAACATATCAAAGAACCATGGTACTTCGGATACCAAGGACGGCAATGGCAGAACACGTCGCAACAAACATAAGCGCCGCATTAACAGCGACAATACCGAGGATACGGCAGTCAATGCCGGATTCAAAGGCTCTAAACCCGGTCAGCGGAAAAAGCCATTTAAAAGAAGCACTCCGGGCCCGATCAGTTTGGACCGCATACTCGATCGCTCGTGTCAAATACACGGCACCCCCGACAAGCCAGCCAACCACACCAATAGGGATTGTTGGGTATTCAAGCAGGCCGACAAGTTAAATGCTGAAAACAAAGATAAGGGGCCACATAGCGATGACGAGGAAGAGCCCCGACGGCCGAACACCAGAGGATAGAAGAGGTTCCCCCACAAGTGCGGACGGTGAACATGATATACACAACCCACATCCCCAAGAGGG
The DNA here is from genome assembly GCF_002162155.2 of Triticum dicoccoides. NCBI lineage: Eukaryota > Viridiplantae > Streptophyta > Magnoliopsida > Poales > Poaceae > Triticum > Triticum dicoccoides. The sequence goes on from NC_041386.1 coordinate 86,475,994, forward strand.
AGCAGAAGTGTGCGCTCAGGCACGTATATGCGTTGGAGCCAGTCGCCCCAAAGTTCAACCCATGGTCCTCCTGTCCGATCACCTTCGATCGCAGGGACCACCCCACTAGTATCCGTCATGGCGGATTCGCCGCACTGGTCCTAGACCCAACCATTGACGGATTTCACCTCACTCGAGTCCTTATGGATGGCGGCAGCAGCCTTAACCTGCTTTACCAGGACATAGTGCGCAAAATGGGTATAGACCCCTCAAGGATCAAACCCACAAAAATGACCTTTAAAGGCATCATACTAGGTGTAGAGGCCCATTGCATAGGCTCAGTCACACTGGAAGTGGTCTTCGGATCCCCGGATAACTTCCAAAGCGAAGAGTTAATCTTTGATATAGTCCCGTTCCGCAGTGGTTATCATGCACTGCTCGGGCGAACTGCATTTGCGAGATTCAATGTGGTACCACATTATGCATACCTCAAGCTCAATATTCCAGGACCTCAGGGGGTCATTACAGTTAACGGAAACACAGAGCGCTCTCTTCGAACGAAGGAGCACACTGCGGCCCTCGCAGCGGAAGCGCAAAGCAGTCTCTTAAGGCAATCCACTAGTTCGGCGTTTAAGGACCCAAACACCTTCAAGCGCGCCCCGAGTAATCAGCAACAGGACCACCTGGCACATTCCGAGCTCGCATAGCAATGCGGCCCCCACCCTGGCCCAAGCCAAACGGCAAAATTCATGCCACGCGTACATAATTACGCATTAAAAATACCATGGGCATAGGCGGGGAGGGGGCATGACTACGGCACGCCCCAAGACGCGGCTTAAACCGCACTAGGGGCTTCCTGTTTTGTTATTTTTTTTCTTTTCAGGACTTTAATCTCTGGAAACCCGGTCCGTTAGCATGATTGCCGAACATATGATGCAGCAACCAAGAAGGCAGAAAGCTACGTCACACCACGGAACTCCGAGGCGGATTACGATAACGAGTGTAATACTTGCCTTAATACTATTCTTCATCTCGCCCTTGGAGGGGACATAGTCCTACTTTTTGCTTATTGCACCGCATGTATCATTCTACTTTAACGCACCTTTTTGAATAAACAATTCATAGCATTAAGACTATTATTCCATTCTTCTTTATATATATATATATATGTTCATTCATGACATCCAGCACCCGTACACTCTGGTACGGCCAATACGCTAGGGGCTTAAGCATACCCCACAATATGGCGTGAGAAGTCCGGACACTTTCAACAGTGCGGCACCCCGAACTTATAGCATTATATGCATCAGCTCTGAATCATGTCTTGGGTCAATAGTTGGGTTTACCCGGCTCCCATGTTTTGGTACCTTATGTTCTGCTATATCGGATAAGGTAGCACTGGGAGAACTACTGCGATTGTGCCCCGGTTCTGCTGGGCTAAGCACCTCAGTAGAGAAAGCTAAAACTGACTGTCATGAAAAGGCGAGAGACTGGTCGCTGTTCGAGAGGTTTTCGAGTCCTTAAAGACTTATGCCGCTTAGAGCGAGGAGTCGGCCCTGTCTGGCTTAAGGCGTGTATCACGCCCCGAGTTCGGCCTTCCGAACACTAGGGGCTTCGCCGAAATTTAAAATTATATAATTCTATGGCTAAGTGAGAGTGATAACGCATTATAGTCCGATTGCCTTGTTCCTTGTGCTGAGCACCTCCCTCGAAGGACCCAAAAATGGGAACAAGAGTGCTCAGGTTTATCCCGAACACCCCAGCACTCGTGGCATGGGGGCAGAAGCCGACGACTAGCCATCTCTCAGATTTGATAAACAGCCGAACAAAAGGTAATATTTTAAATTCAAACAAGCATTGCATAGCGCATATGAACAAGTTTTCATGAACACAGGATTACACGAGCGGGTTTACTCAAATATTGTATCTTTGGTACACTCGTCCGCTATGAGACGGGCACCCTTCAGGACAACCTCATAGTACATCTCGGGGTGGTGATGCTCCTTGCCCTTCGGTGGCCCTTCCTTCATCAGCTTCATGGCGTCTAGCTTGGCCCATTGCACCTTCACACGGGCGAAAGCCCGGCGTGCACCTTCGATGCAGACGGACCGCTTGACGACTTCCAGCCATGGGCAGGCATCCACAAGCTGCCTCACCAGGCCGAAGTAGCTGTTCGGAAGGGCGTCGCTAGGCCACAACCGGACTATAAAGCCCTTCATGGCCTGTTCGGCCGCCTTGTGTAGCTCGAACAGCTGCTTTAGCTGGTCGCTCATAGGCACCGGGTGTTCGGTCCTAGTATATTAGGCCCAGAACAACTTCTCCATTGAGCTTCCCTCCTCGGCCTGGTAAAACGTTGCGGCATCCGACACGCTACGGGGCAAATCTGCGAATGCTCCTGCAGAGCTCCGGATTCGGGTAAGTAACAAGTAATTTACTTTCACATGCTTACTTTGCATATAGAATGCCTTACCCGCCGCTATATTCTTCATCGCATCAATCTCCTGGAGGGCCTTTTGGGCTTCGGCCTTGGCATTCTTTGCGCTCTCGAGGGCCGCGGCAAGCTCGGACTCTCGCATCTTCAAGTCAAACTCCAATGCCTCGTGCTTTGTCACAAGAGCGTGGAGCTCTTGTTGCACCTCGCCCACCCGAGCCTCCTGCCTTTCCCGCTCGATGCGCTCCTTGGTCGCTTTTTTTCGGCCTCGGATAGCGCTTGCTTCAGGGTCGCCACCTCGGCCATGGCCCCTGGCAAATTCATGATGATCCTATCATTTTGCAATCACATCCCTTTCATATATGTCCATAGACTAGGTACTACTTACCTTTGTTCTCCTCGAGCTGCCTCTTGGCAAGGCCGAGCTCTTCCTTGGACCCTTTGAGGTCCTGCTTCAGTGCAGCGACCTCCGTAGTAAGTGCGGCAGAGGCCAGCAGTGAAGCCTGCATACGCATATAGACATACTTATATTAGACTCCTGCAATATTGGTTGATCCTCTGTTCGGCTTTTCTTTGTGAACACCGAACAGAGCATCAGGGGCTACTGTCTATGCGGTAATATTTTCCCCATATTTCAAATACTTACCTCAAAGCCTGTTAGAAGGCTGGCACAGGCTTCAGTCAGTCCGCTCTTGGCGGATTGAATCTTCTGGACCACCGGACTCATAATAGTGCGGTGCTCCTCGTCATGGAAGTGCTATGAAGCGCTCCCACCAGATTGTCCGGTGCCTCTGGATGGACAGCGGTCACCGGCACAGGCGTCTTGCCCCTCTTGGAAGGAGGCTGCCTGCCCGAGTCCGGAACCACTAGAGGTTCCAGCGCGGTGTTCGGCTGAGGGCCGAACTCGGAGTCCTCGGGGGCCTTGTTCCCTCTGCTCCCGGAGTCCGGAAGGTCGCCTTGAGGCACCTCCGGGACTGTCTCCCCTCGACCCGGTGCCTCTTGAGACAACACCTCGGCGTTGTCCGTAGGACAAGGGGAGGTGGCGGTCGGAAGTGGATCGCTATCCATATCCGACGAGTCTAGGGAGCCGTCCGATGAGGATACATCGATACGGGCTCGGGGCGGTCTACATAATCACGATTCGGCGTTAGGAGAAGCAGTGCGACAAAGGAATGCTATGAGTTACTCTGGTATCCGAATACTTACGACTTCGCCAGGGGCTTGGCCCTAGGCAGCCACTCGTCTTCGCCTTCGGCGGCCGTGGTGGAACTGTCCGGAAGGAGAGTCCTTGCCTTCTTGGACCCTTCGCCCCCCCAGTTGGGCGGCCTTCCTTTTCTTGTCTCCCCTGACTGGAGGGGGAGTGTCTTCATGTTCCTCCTCGTCTTCGTGGGAGGAGTGAGTCGAGGAGTCCTCGGACGATGAGTCCGATATCACCTGGCGCCGGGAGCTCTTTCGGGTTCCCTTGGCCTTCTTGGTCTTCTCCGGCACCTTGTAAGGAGCCGGAGTCAGCATCTCCGTCAGGAGAGCGTCCGCAGTGTCTTCGGGCAGTGGGGCCGGACAGTTAATCTGCCCCGACGTCTCCACCCAGTCCTGTCAAAGGCATGGAGCTCAGACCCCGCACATGGTTAAGCTAGGGGAAATAAATATCCTACCGGATGTATAGAACTCACCGAATGCGCTTGGCGCTTCGCGCTTAGCCCGCGGTCCTCGATGAGGGAGGGAGGGACCTCGGCACCCTTGAACAGCACCTTCCAGACGTCCTTGTGCGTCGTGTCGAAAAGCTCGCTCAGAGTCTGGTGTTGGGCCGGGTCGAACTCCCACAAGTTGAAGTCCCATTGTTGGCACGGGAGGATCGGGCGGATGAGCATGACCTGGACTATATTGACAAGCTTGAGCTTCTTGCCGGCCATATTCCGCATACATTTCTGGAGTCCGTCCAGCTCTACCGATGAACCCCAGGACAGGCCCTTCTCTTTCCAGGAGGTGAGCCGCGTGGGGATTCCAGATCAAAACTTGGGGGCAGCCACCCATTTGGCGTTGCGCGGCTCGGTGATGTAGAACCACGCCGATTGCCACCCCTTTATGGTCTCCACGAAGGAGCCTTCAATCCATATAACATTGGGCATCTTGCCCACCATGGCTCCGCCACATTCTGCTTGTTGGCCGCCCACCACCTTCGGCTTGATATTGAAGGTCTTTGAGGGAGTCCTGGATTAGGGGGTGTTCGGGTAGCCGGACTATACCTTCGGCCGAACTCCAGGACTATGAAGATACAACATTGAAGACTCCATCCCGTGTCCGGATGGGACTTTCCTTGGCGTGGAAGGCAAGCTTGGCGATGCGGATATTCAAGATCTCCTACCATTGTAACCGACTTTGTGTAACCCTAACCCTCTCTGGTGTCTATATAAACCGGAGGGTTTTAGTCCGTAGGACAACTTCATCATACAACAATCATACCATAGGCTAGCTTTTAGGGTTTAGCCTCCTTGATCTCGTGGTAGATCTACTCTTGTACTACCCATATCATCAATATTAATCAAGTAGGACGTAGGGTTTTACCTCCACCAAGAGGGCCCAAACCTGGGTAAAACATCGTGTTCCCTGCCTCCTGTTACCATCCGGCCTAGACGCACAGTTCGGGACCCACTACCCGAGATCCGCTGGTTTTGACACCGACATTGGTGCTTTTTCATTGAGAGTTCCTCTGTGTCGTCGCAATCAGGAAGGATGCCTCTTCCTGTCTTTAAAGACGGTGCCGTTACTAAGGGAGCCTTAGCTGTTGGCCAAACTCTCCGGCTAGGCGGTTTTCTCATGACCGCCTGTTCGGCCGTTGCGCCGATGGTGACCTCTCGGGTCATCAAAAGCAATCTTCACGTCATCTCGGAACTCGTCGAGCAGTTAGATCCAATGGAGCTCTCTTCCGTAAACGAGCTCTTGGATCGCATCGCCGCCTTGGGGGTCACTACGGATTATGACCAGGTTGGGCTTAAAACCCGATCTAAGAGAAATTAATTCTCCCCAAGTCACCCATCACGTTGCCATAGTAGAGGCACAGTGCGTCATCTATCTTAAGGACTAGCTACGTCCGGATTCCAGATCCCTCCAAGCCGGATACCCGCGGAGGGGAGGATGTAACTCAAGACCTGAACTTAGAATCAGGCAATGGGCTAGATTCACTGGACAACATCCAAGAATCCGAACCTCAGAGTTCGGAAACTCCTTGGCCTCTGAGTCTGAGATTGGGTGAAGTTTCAGATTTAATTCCACCCACCCACCCGAACATAAGCGATCTATCCCAAATCAGGCAAAAGCCTGAAGAAACAGTACATCATTACTGGGCAAGGTTCCTCCTGGTTATGAATAGGATAAAGGACTGCCGCGAGGAAAACGCAATCTCAATCTTCTGCAATAATTGCACGGACAAGGGAATCCTAAACGCCACAGGTCGTCGTGATCTTACACGCTTCACTTACTTGGCGTCCATAGTACAAAAGTACTGTGCGATGGAAAGCGCCCGAAAAACCGAAACTAAATTTTGGGACAATCCGGCCCTGAATAGAAACCTCGTCCGAAATAAAAGGGTGCATCATCATCAGACACTCGGGTTAAAAACCAAAAAACCAAAACCCTCTACAAGTCATGGAACCGTACTGGAGGGATGGCTTAATGGACCCTGTAAAATTCATAGTACAGAGGACGCCACACGAGTCAGCATCTCCGTCAGGAGAGCGTCCGCAGTGTCTTCGGGCAGTGGGGCCGGACAGTTAATCTGCCCCGATGTCTCCACCCAGTCCTGTCAAAGGCATGGAGCTCAGACCCCGCACATGGTTAATCTAGGGGAAATAAATATCCTACCGGATGTATAGAACTCACCGAATGCGCTTGGCGCTTCGCGCTTAGCCCGCGGTCCTCGATGAGGGAGGGAGGGACCTCGGCACCCTTGAACATCACCTTCCAGACGTCCTTGTGCGTCATGTCGAAAAGCTCGCTCAGAGTCTGGTGTTGGGCCGGGTCGAACTCCCACAAGTTGAAATCCCATTGTTGGCACGGGAGGATCCGGCGGATGAGCATGACCTGGACTATATTGACAAGCTTGAGCTTCTTGCCGGCCATATTCCGCATACATTTCTGGAGTCCGTCCAGCTCTACCGATGAACCCCAGGACAGGCCCTTCTCTTTCCAGGAGGTGAGCCGCGTGGGGATTCCAGATCAAAACTTGGGGGCAGCCACCCATTTGGCGTTGCGCGGCTCGGTGATGTAGAACCACGCCGATTGCCACCCCTTTATGGTCTCCACGAAGGAGCCTTCAATCCATATAACATTGGGCATCTTGCCCACCATGGCTCCGCCACATTCTGCTTGTTGGCCGCCCACCACCTTCGGCTTGATATTGAAGGTCTTTGAGGGAGTCCTGGATTAGGGGGTGTTCGGGTAGCCGGACTATACCTTCAGCCGAACTCCAGGACTATGAAGATACAACATTGAAGACTTCATCCCGTGTCCGGATGGGACTTTCCTTGGCGTGGAAGGCAAGCTTGGCGATGCGGATATTCAAGATCTCCTACCATTGTAACCGACTTTGTGTAACCCTAACCCTCTCTGGTGTCTATATAAACCGGAGGATTTTAGTCCGTAGGACAACTTCATCATACAACAATCATACCATAGGCTAGCTTTTAGGGTTTAGCCTCCTTGATCTCGTGGTAGATCTACTCTTGTACTACCCATATCATCAATATTAATCAAGCAGGACGTAGGGTTTTACCTCCACCAAGAGGGCCCGAACCTGGGTAAAACATCGTGTTCCCTGCCTCCTGTTACCATCCGGCCTAGACGCACAGTTCGAGACCCACTACCCGAGATCCGCCGGTTTTGACACCGAAATTGGTGCTTTCATTGAGAGTTCCTCTGTGTCATCGCAATCAGGAAGGATGCCTCTTCCCGTCTTTAAAGACGGTGCCGTTACTAAGGGAGCCTTGGCTGTCGGCCAAACTCTCCGGCTAGGCGGTTTTCTCATGACCGCCTGTTCGGCCGTTGCGCCGATGGTGACCTCTCGGGTCATCAAAAGCAATCTTCACGTCAGCTCGGAACTCGTCGAGCAGTTAGATCCAATGGAGCTCTCTTCCGTAAACGAGCTCTTGGATCGCATCGCCGCCTTGGGGGTCACTACGGATTATGACCAGGTTGGGCTTAAAACCCGATCTAAGAGAAATTAATTCTCCCCAAGTCACCCATCACGTTGCCGTAGTAGAGGCACAGTGCGGCGACTCTTCATCTATCTTAAGGACTAGCTACGTCCGGATTCCAGATCCCTCCAAGCCGGATACCCGCGGAGGGGAGGATGTAACTCAAGACCTGAACTTAGAATCAGGCAACGGGCTAGATTCACTGGACAACATCCAAGAATCCGAACCTCAGAGTTCGGAAACTCCTTGGCCTCTGAGTCTGAGATTGGGTGAAGTTTCAGATTTAATTCCACCCACCCACCCGAACATAAGCGATCTATCCCAAATCAGGCAAAAGCCTGAAGAAACAGTACATCATTACTGGGCAAGGTTCCTCCTGGTTATGAATAGGATAAAGGACTGCCGCGAGGAAAACGCAATCTCAATCTTCTGCAATAATTGCACGGACAAGGGAATCCTAAACGCCACAGGTCGTCGTGATCTTACACGCTTCGCTTACTTGGCGTCCATAGTACAAAAGTACTGTGCGATGGAAAGCGCCCGAAAAACCGAAACTAAATTTTGGGACAATCCGGCCCTGAATAGAAACCTCGTCCGAAATAAAAGGGTGCATCATCATCAGACACCCGGGTTAAAAACCAAAAAACCAAAACCCTCTACAAGGCATGGAACCGTACTGGAGGGATGGCTTAATGGACCCTGTAAAATTCATAGTACAGAGGACGCCACACGAGTCAGCATCTCCGTCAGGAGAGCGTCCGCAGTGTCTTCGGGCAGTGGGGCCGGACAGTTAATCTGCCCCGACGTCTCCACCCAGTCCTGTCAAAGGCATGGAGCTCAGACCCCGCACATGGTTAAGCTAGGGGAAATAAATATCCTACCGGATGTATAGAACTCACCGAATGCGCTTGGCGCTTCGCGCTTAGCCCGCGGTCCTCGATGAGGGAGGGAGGGACCTCGGCACCCTTGAACAGCACCTTCCAGACGTCCTTGTGCGTCATGTCGAAAAGCTCGCTCAGAGTCTGGTGCTGGGCCGGGTCGAACTCCCACAAGTTGAAATCCCATTGTTGGCACGGGAGGATCCGGCGGATGAGCATGACCTGGACTATATTGACAAGCTTGAGCTTCTTGCCGGCCATATTCCGCATACATTTCTGGAGTCCGTCCAGCTCTACCGATGAACCCCAGGACAGGCCCTTCTCTTTCCAGGAGGTGAGCCGCGTGGGGATTCCAGATCAAAACTTGGGGGCAGCCACCCACTTGGCGTTGCGCGGCTCGGTGATGTAGAACCACGCCGATTGCCACCCCTTTATGGTCTCCACGAAGGAGCCTTCAATCCATATAACATTGGGCATCTTGCCCACCATGGCTCCGCCACATTCTGCTTGTTGGCCGCCCACCACCTTCGGCTTGATATTGAAGGTCTTTGAGGGAGTCCTGGATTAGGGGGTGTTCGGGTAGCCGGACTATACCTTCAGCTGAACTCCAGGACTATGAAGATACAACATTGAAGACTCCATCCCGTGTCCGGATGGGACTTTCCTTGGCGTGGAAGGCAAGCTTGGCGATGCGGATATTCAAGATCTCCTACCATTGTAACCGACTTTGTGTAACCCTAACCCTCTCTGGTGTCTATATAAACCGGAGGGTTTTAGTCCGTAGGACAACTTCATCATACAACAATCATACCATAGGCTAGCTTTTAGGGTTTAGCCTCCTTGATCTCGTGGTAGATCTACTCTTGTACTACCCATATCATCAATATTAATCAAGCAGGACGTAGGGTTTTACCTCCACCAAGAGGGCCCGAACCTGGGTAAAACATCGTGTTCCCTGCCTCTTGTTACCATCCGGCCTAGACGCACAGTTCGAGACCCACTACCCGAGATCCGCCGGTTTTGACACCGACATTGGTGCTTTCATTGAGAGTTCCTCTGTGTCGTCGCAATCAGGAAGGATGCCTCTTCCCGTCTTTAAAGACGGTGCCGTTACTAAGGGAGCCTTGGCTGTCGGCCAAACTCTCCGGCTAGGCGGTTTTCTCATGACCGCCTGTTCGGCCGTTGCGCCGATGGTGACCTCTCGGGTCATCAAAAGCAATCTTCACGTCAGCTCGGAACTCGTCGAGCAGTTAGATCCAATGGAGCTCTCTTCCGTAAACGAGCTCTTGGATCGCATCGCCGCCTTGGGGGTCACTACGGATTATGACCAGGTTGGGCTTAAAACCCGATCTAAGAGAAATTAATTCTCCCCAAGTCACCCATCACGTTGCCGTAGTAGAGGCACAGTGCGGCGACTCTTCATCTATCTTAAGGACTAGCTACGTCCGGATTCCAGATCCCTCCAAGCCGGATACCCGCGGAGGGGAGGATGTAACTCAAGACCTGAACTTAGAATCAGGCAACGGGCTAGATTCACTGGACAACATCCAAGAATCCGAACCTCAGAGTTCGGAAACTCCTTGGCCTCTGAGTCTGAGATTGGGTGAAGTTTCAGATTTAATTCCACCCACCCACCCAAACATAAGCGATCTATCCCAAATCAGGCAAAAGCCTGAAGAAACAGTACATCATTACTGGGCAAGGTTCCTCCTGGTTATGAATAGGATAAAGGACTGCCGCAAGGAAAACGCAATCTCAATCTTCTGCAATAATTGCACGGACAAGGGAATCCTAAACGCCACAGGTCGTCGTGATCTTACACGCTTCGCTTACTTGGCGTCCATAGTACAAAAGTACTGTGCGATGGAAAGCGCCCGAAAAACCGAAACTAAATTTTGGGACAATCCGGCCCTGAATAGAAACCTCGTCCGGAATAAAAGGGTGCATCATCATCAGACACCCGGGTTAAAAACCAAAAAACCAAAACCCTCTATAGGGCATGAAACCGTACTGGAGGGATGGCTTAATGGACCCTGTAAAATTCATAGTACAGAGGACGCCACACCAACTCATAGCCTTAGAGCATGTTGGATACTCCGGTAGGTGGCCAAAAGGGGTGAAGATCTCCTAATTCCGGAGGCCGCAGAAAGCCACCTCAGGGACTCTAGTACAGTCTTAACAGTCTTCAAGACTTTCGCATCAAATAAAATGCGAAAAAGAACACTCTACAGCTTCGCTGAAGTCTATCAAGTAGCAACAATAAACCCATGGAGTGACACAGCTATTACCTTTAATGCCAGCGACGAACCTAAATTCCGAACATCTCGAGCACCAGCCGCATTGGTAATCAGTCCTATAGTGGACGACTTTCGCCTCACCAAGGTACTCATGGATGGAGGCAGCGCATTGAACCTCATTTATGAGGAAACCCTTCAAAAAATGGAAATAGACTGGAACCGCATTGAGCGAAGCAGCACAACCTTCAGAGGAATAATCCCCAGTCGGGAAGCACGCTGTACAGGAAAAATCACACTAGATGTGGTGTTCGGCACGCCGGATAATTATAGGTCCGAAGAGGTCACATTCCAAGTGGCCCCGTTCAGCAGCGGATACCACGCTCTGCTGGGGCGGGAAGCGTTTACAATCTTCCAAGCAATACCCCATTACGGGTACATGAAGCTCAAGATGCCCGGGCCGAATGGAATCATCACTCTCGCTAGTGATCCGGACATAGCACTCCACGCCGAAAACAAGACAGCCGCACTGGCCCTTGAGGCACTGTCTGAAGCCCTAGCGGCTGAGGAACTGACTACGCTGCGCTCCATGGTAAACAGGGACGATGTGATACTCGACAAAAGATCCAAGTCCACCTCCTTTAAACGAGTGGATGAAATAGCCAGATTCCAGGTCCATCCAACGGACCCCAATAAAACAGCTTCCATCGGGGCACAATTAAACCCCGATGTAGACGCCGCACTGCGAGAATTCCTACGGGAGAACTGGGACATTTTTGTATGTCACCCTTCGGACATGCCAGGAATCCCACGCAGGCTGGCCGAACACAGCTTAAATATCCTAAAGGTATTCAAACCTGTCAAACAAGCCCTTCGGCGTTTCTTGAACCCAAGAGACAGGCAATGGGAGAGGAGCTAGCCAAACTATTGGAGGCCGGATTCATCAGAGATATAAAACATCCGGACTGGCTAGCAAACTTGGTGATGGTACCAAAGAAGGACAAATCCTGGCGCCTGTGCGTTGACTTCAAAGACCTCAACAAGGCCTGCCCAAAGGATCCCTCCCCCCTCCCCCGCATCGATCAAATTATCGACGCCACTGCAGACACGATTCGTTGTGCTTCCTCGACGCATACTCCGGTTACCATCAAATCAAGATGGCCGAGTCAGACCAAGCCGCAACGGCATTCATCACCCCATACAGCCCATTCTGCTTCAACACAATGCCTTTCGGGCTCAAAAACACCGGCGCAACATATCAGCGCATGATTCAGACATGTCTGGCAAACCAGATCGACAAAACAGTAGAGGCATACGTGGATGATGTGGTCGTAAAAACAAGACATGTTGAATCTCTAGTAGACGACTTGAGGCTTACATTTGGCAACCTCCGAGCATATGACATCAAGCTAAATCCGGAAAAATGCGTTTTCGGCGTTCCAGCCGGAAAGCTCTTGGGCTTCATTGTATCCGGTAGGGGAATCGAAGCAAATCCAGCCAAGATCCGAGCTTTGTCACAATTGGATATCCCAAAGGACCTCAAACAAATACAAAAATTAACCGGATGCGTGGCGGCTCTAAGCCGCTTTATCTCCCGGTTGGGAGAAAAGGCGATACCCCTCTATCGCCTCCTTCGGCGCACCGAACACTTCGAGTGGACGTACGTCGCCACGGCCGGACTCGAAGAAATAAAAGCCATATTGGCAACAAACCCCGTCCTGGCCGCGCCAAACATCGGCGAACCAATGCTATTGTACATTGCAGCAACCCATCAAGTTGTCAGCGCAGTACTCGTCGTCGAGCGGGAAATGGACGGACACAAATTCCACCTTCAAAAGCTGGTTTACTATGTGTCCACTGTCCTCACCCCATGCAAATCACGGTACCCACATTATCAAAAGATTGCATATGCGGTATTCATGGCATCCCGGAAGCTACGACACTACTTTCAAGAGTGTTCAATCACAGTAGCATCGGAAGTACCACTCAATGACATTATAAACAACCGTGACGCAACGGGCCGGATTGCAAAATGGGCCATCGAGCTCCTCCCGTTCGACATAACTTATAGGCCACGGCGAACTATCAAGTCACAAGTTTTGGCCGACTTCGTCGCAGAATGGACGGAGGCCGAACTCCCTAAAGAGTACGGCACATATTCAAACTGGATCATGCACTTTGACGATTCCAAAATGTTGGCCGACTAGGGGCCGGCGTCGTTTTGACATCCCCCACAGGAGACACAGTTCAATATGTACTCCAGATTATGTACACGGACTCCAACAATGCAGCCGAATATGAGGCCCTTTTACATGGTCTCCGGATGGCAGTATCCATGGGCATTCAACGCCTAGAGGTGCGTGGGGATTCGAACCTCGCGATATCCCAAATAAATGGAGACTTTGATGCCAAGGATCCAAAAATGGCAGCTTACCGCAACGCCGTCCTCAAAATGTCAGCTCGGTTTGAAGGGCTCGAATTTCACCATATAGCCCGAGAAAACAATCAGGCGGCAGACGTCCTGGCACGCATCGGCGCAAAACGCGATGCAGTCCCCCCCCCCCAACATCTTCCTGGAAAGGCTGTTCAAGCCATCCGTAGTATGGGAAGGGGAACATGGCAATATTAGTCCGGACCCAACCGCACTGTCCGACGCCGAACAATCTGACATAATCGGAGGCTCTGCCAATGAAATAACAACCTCAGCCCATGTACTAATGGCCGTTATCGCCCCGTGGACAGAACCATTCCTAGCCTACCTTACTAGGCAGGAACTCCCAGAGGACCAAAACGAGGCACGCTGTATAGTGCGGCGATCTAAAGCCTATAAAGTCCATGAGGGAGAACTTTACAAGAAAAGCACTACCGGGGTCCTTCAAAGGTGCATCTCCCAAGAGGAAGGGCGGAACCTGCTGACTAAAATTCATGCCGGACTCGATGGCCATCACGCTGCAGCCCGGTCCCTTGTAAGCAAGGCTTTCCGTACAGGCTTTTATTGGCCGACGACCCGGGCGGACGCTCAGGACTTGGTCCATAAATGCATCGGTTGCCAGCTTTTTGCAAACCAAATCCATATGCCACCCACCGCCCTCCAAACTATCCCCATCACTTGGCCTTTCGCGGTCTGGGGGCTTGACATGGTGGGACCCCTTAAAGGTGGAACCCACAAGAAAAAATATTTACTGGTCATGGTGGATAAGTTCACCAAATGGATAGAAGCCAAGCCTGTTAAGACGGCCGAATCCGGACCTGTGATAGACTTTATATCCGGGGTCGTACACCGTTATGGCATCCCCCACAGCATCATCACCGATAATGGCACGAACTTTACGGCCGATGAGGTAAAACTCTGGTGCAAAACATGGGCATCAAGCTCGATTATGCTTCCGTCTATCACCCACAAACTAACGGTCATGTTGAACGTGCAAATGGTCTCATCATGAGCGGCATCAAACCCAGATTAGTGCGGTCCCTCAAGGAATCTAACACGCACTGGGTAGAGGAGCTCGACTCCGTACTCTGGGGGCTACAGACCACGCCGAACCGCACCACCGGATACACACCATTTTTTATGGTGTACGGCGCAGAGGCAGTCTTGCCCTGTGACATAATTCATGACTCACCTCGAGTGTGCATGTACAAAGAAAGGGAGGCCGAGCTCGATCGGCAGGACAGTTTGGACGCCTTAGAGGAGGAGCGCGACGTGGCAAAAGCCCATTCTGCATTCTATCAACAGCAGGCTCAAAGATATCAAAGCAGAGAAGTGCGGGCCAAAAGCTACAACGTTGGCGAATTAGTTCTACGCCTGCCAGACAAGAAAAAGGACAAGCTGAAGCCCAAGTTGGAAGGCCCCTTCATAATCGACCAAATCCTGACCGGTGGAGCATACCGCCTGCGAGATGCGTTGGATAACCGACTCAAGCCGAACCCATGGAACGCAGCCCGTCTCCGAAGATTCTATGCCTAGCGCCGGACTCTGTGTTTGTCTCCTTCCTCTGTCCATTTTTTACATTTTCTGTCTTACATTTCTCTCCTTCCCCTCTTCTCTTTTATAGCCCTTAAAGGCTCCTCAAGTGAAGTGCTACTCACGCTCATTAAACCTGGGGGCTTCTTTAACAGAAGCTTATTTATACGGGCTTCACGCCCACCACATGTGTCAAACTTCCGCATGTACCTTTTCTTCACCATTATATGCATCGATATGACTTAAGTTTTGGCCAAGCTGGGTTGCCTGGCTCCTGTGCTTACCCCTACGTTCCCGATTATTCGGCTAGGTGGTAAAGGGAGCACCTCTGCGATTGTTACTGCCAGATCAGTCGGATGTGTACCTCAGACTGGGTGAAGCCGAAAGCTAGCGTTCTTAAGGGAATATTCGGTCGGTGAACTGAAAGATGACCTTTTTTACTTATTTATGTATATGCCCCCAGATGATTTTCCTGCGTTTGCAGTCCGGACATGCACTTTAGGGCATGCCTCCCAGAGAAAGGAACCCCTAACGGAACTATTCTCTCTGGAAGATGTTTCTTACTAACCATGTAATATAACATAACTAGTTGGGCACTTGTCTGATAAAGCACTAATGACCCCTACGCCTGGTCTCCATGCATACCCCGGTTTTTACATAACCGGTAGGGTATTCGGACACACTCCGGATCGTCAGGTCCTGAGGTTGAAGCGAAAAGGTCGGCAACGACAAACGATCTACAATCCGGCTAGAAGGCATTACACATGTCAATTAAAAATTACATAGTCACTCTGACTGATTGTATTCCTCTTCAATACCATCTAACAGGCTATCTAACTTACAGTCCTGTTGGGAATACTTTGCGGCCAATTCTACTTGGCTGTACACTAAGCTTACAGGGATCTCCTTCCCGTCAGGCCCCACAGGTCCGACCTCGGCCATGTGGTTTGGGTCAGACTTCGTGTACCGCGTCTTCACCATGGCCCAGGCCTCCCTAGCGCCCTCTCGGCAGGCCGATATCTTCCACAACCGGAAGCGCCGCCGAGCTCCCCTAAGCTTCTCCGAAAGCTCTCCAAGGCCCTCGGGCATGGAGTGGGAAGGCCATAAGGCTTGGGCAATGCCTCGCATCGCCTGCCGAACTCGCTCGTGCAGTTGCGAGAGCTCGGGAAGAAGGTCACCCATAGAACCGGGCATCTCCTCTGCAGGACGACCCGTTAGCATACCTACAGACATTACTCTGTTAGTCGACTTCCTCGCCGAACTCTTTTCTTTCAAAGATTCGCTTAAGCACTTACTAAATATGCCGCATCGAAGCCGCTGATTCTCCTTAGTAGAGTCCGACAGCTGGCCACGAACATCTTTAAGTTCAACGTCTAGCTTGGTGTTGGCATCCTGAAGCTCATTCTTCTCCCGCCTCACCCTTGTCAACATACTCTCACCGGCCTTTAGCCGGCGTAAGAGTTGTTGCCTCTCCGGATCCAGTCCGGCGCCATCTGCAATATCATTTGGCAGATTCATACCCACGCCGCACTTTGCAAGATATTAATCTTTCGAAGTGTCTCTTACCAGAGGGGGTCTCCTTAGGCTCCCCTGCCGCGGCTAGTGCGGCCTCCAGTTGGGCTTTGCACTCTTTCAGCTCCTGGGACAGTACGGTATTCTTCTCTATAAGAACCTGCATAACAAATGATCCTTAAACCAGTTACTCTAACTGTTTCAAGTCTCGGGGGCTACTGGTATATACATATATATTTACCAAAATTTTCTTACCCGTATGTCTTTTACGTATTGCTCCGTGGCTCTGGTTAAACCATTTTGAGCGGCACGAAGGTACGCATCTCCCGAATTGAAGGCATCTAATGCCTCTCGGGAGAAACAAGCGTCGCGAAGAACTGTCCGGTGACGCCTGTGGTTCATGGCACTCTCCACCTCGGAATTGGTGGCAGACAGCCTGTCCGCATCCTCTATCGGAGGAGCGTCCGGTGCGCGCCTCGTGTTCGCTCCTGCTTCTGGGCCAGACGTTGGAGCCTGGCTGGTGGAGGCGCGGTTGGCAACCTCTCCGGATGTAATCCGGCGAGGTCTCTTCGTCCTGAAGATAGCACGAACGTTAATATGCCCTGAAGAAATAACACCAAGGAAAAAGAGGATGTGCTATACCTTTGCGCCGGCGTCCCAGACTGGACTACATTCCTTTTTGCCCCACGGGGCCCTGCGGCCCCTCGTTGGCTAGCCGCCGCAGGTTCGGCCTCCCGCCTTGGAAACCTCCCCTGCAAAACACGGTCGTTGTCAGGAAAACTGAAATGCGTGAGAATGGATTCCTTCTCAAAGGGATGAGACTCCGCTCTTTGTTACCTGGGAGGCCGGGATTAACCCTGGGTAATCAGCCGTAATGGCCACCAAGGTATTGTCCTTTCTTAACTGATGAAACACCCCGTCAATCAGCTCCACCGATATATCCGGATCCTCTTCGGAGTACGAATCGAGGGACCGTTCTAGATCCTCGGGTTGTGGGGGACGGCTGTTTATATCCTTTACTTCCTGACGCAGTTCCTGCTTTGAAATCGTTGGACTACATATTTAATCATGGGAATATAAAGCGGATGGGCAGGCACAATTATTCACTTACCCAACTCGGGGGGTTGTACATACTAAATCCGCCCTGCGGGTTGACGCGGAGGAATTCCTCCTCTTCTCCCTTGTACAAAGACGATAAGATCTTTACTAGAGCGGCAGCTGAGGCTGGCCCCTTACGACCGTAACGAGTGGCGTCATCCTCCCCGTTAAAATCCCACATGGGGTGGCCTCTATATTGAAGCGGCTGCACCCCCCGCATAATGCATGCGGCCATGACTCCAATCATGGTTAGTCCGGAATGAGCCAATAGTCTTATCCGGCCCATCAGGTGAAGGACGTCCCTATCGCTTTCTCTCTGAGAGCTCCGCGGACGCCAGCTTAGGCGTTTCTTTAAGGGAGCACTGTTGAATTCGGGGAGACCGACCCGGATAGGGTCCGGTAGCGGGACATCATCTATATAAAACCATTCCAAAGGCCAGTCCTCGGACGCCTTCTTTGGGGTTCCGGATAGATATCTGGTCCCGGCGATACGCCACACTTCGGCTTCGCCCACTTGATATATAGACCCCTCTTGAGAGTGGGGCACCAGACAGAATAATCTCTCCCACAGCACGAAATGAGCCTCAACGCCCAAGAATAGCTCGCAAAGAGCGACGAAGCCCGCGATATGCAATATAGAGGCGGGCGTCAAATCATGCAGCTAGAGGCTGTAGAACTCCAGAAGCCCATGGAGAAATGGATGGATTGGAAATCCAAGTCCTCTTACTAGATAAGGGACGAGGCACACCCGCTCTCCTCTGGAGGGACTGGGGGTGCTCTCCGCTTGCTCTCCACCATTATAGGTGGCGAGTCCGGCTCGGACCGGGACCATATAGGCCTGAGGGAGAAATCCCTTGGCCTGAAGCGACACTAGCTCGCTGTGCGGGATGGAGCACCTCTCCCAGTCTCCAGGTTTAGGACTGGAAGGGCGAGAGGAGGAGCTGCGACGGCTGGCCATGTTGGAATGAACCTTTGCTGGAGGCGCTCTGATGATTACTCGCGGAGAGGAGAAGGTGTGGTTTGGATCTGAATCCCCATCCCAATAAGTAGGTGGCTCGTTTATGCGGCTAGGGGTGTGAATGCAAAAACACCCCGACTTTTCACATTCGTTTGACATGTGGAAGATGGCCATTATTGGGCGTGGAAGCCAAGGTGCGCTACATTACGAAAATCAGACATTATTCAGCAGGTACACGGAATTTGGAGGAGAACCCGCCTTGCAATGCCGAAGACAATCTGCGCGCCGGACTCGTCGTCATTGAAGCCTGGTTTGGGGGCTACTAAGGGAGTCCTGGATTAGGGGGTGTTCGGGTAGCCGGACTATACCTTCAGCCGAACTCCGGGACTATGAAGATACAAGATTGAAGACTCTGTCCCGTGTCCGGATGGGACTTTCCTTGGCGTGGAAGGCAAGCTTGGCGATGCGGATATTCAAGATCGCCTACCATTGTAACCGACTTTGTGTAACCCTAACCCTCTCCGGTGTCTATATAAACCAGAGGGTTTTAGTCCGTAGGACAACTTCATCATACAACAATCATACCATAGGCTAGCTTTTAGGGTTTAGCCTCCTTGATCTCGTGGTAGATCTACTCTTGTACTACCCATATCATCAATATTAATCAAGCAGGACGTACGGTTTTACCTCCATCAAGAGGGCCCAAACCTGGGTAAAACATTGTGTCCCTTGTCTCCTGTAACCATCCGGCCTAGACGCATAGTTCGGGACCCCCTACCCGAGATCCGCCGGTTTTGACACCGACAGTCTTTAACCACATGCCGAAGTGGGGCCGGATGTGGAGGAAAGCCTCACACACGACGATGAACGCCGAAATGTTGAGGACGAAGGTCGGGGCCAGATCATAGAAGTCTAGCCCGTAGTAGAACATGAGACCACGAACGAATGGATGGAGGGGAAACCCCAGTCCACGGAGGAAGTGGTGGAGGAAGACTACCCTCTCGTGAGGTTCAGGGGTAGGAACGATCTGGCCCGCAGCGGGCAGCCGATGCGCAATATTCGCGGCCAAGTATCCGGCTCCGCGCAGCTTCTTGATGTGTCCCTCCGTAACGGAGGAAGCCAACCATTTGCCTCCCGCTCCGGACATGATTGGAGAAGGTTGAGGGGAAGGATGTGGGCTTGGGCGTTGGAGCTCGAGTGCGCAAGAGTGGATCAGCAAGGAGGAAGAAGGCGTGGGTAGAAAAAGGTTAAACCTTGTCCCTTTATAAGGGCGGCCGAAACTATGCGCCCCCACTAGCCTGGTAAAACTCGCTTATCCCCCAAGCGCCGTAATCGATGGCGTGGTTGGATTACCCACGCCCGTATTGATGAGAATCCCGTAATAAGGGGGACACGATCTCTGTTTGACAAGACGTGTCAAAAAACTGCCTTGCGTTATGTGCGGGGCTAGTTAAAGGAAACAGTTCGAATAATCACCGGGCCATGGCTTAATGTCATGTTGCCAAAACAAGTCAGCAGATTAGATTTGTGGAAATATTATTCTCTCTATGGTGGTATGTGGAACTTATTTTGCAGGGTAGGAATCTATCCTTGTATTCAAATTCTTCCGTGGTGTATTCGGAGGAAGAACCCGCCTTGCAATGCGGAAGACAATACTGCGCGCTGGACTCATCGTCATTGAAGCCTGGTTCAGGGGCTACTGAGGGAGTCCTGGATTAGGTGGTCTCCAGACAGCCGGACTATAACCTTTGGCCGGACTATTGGACTATGAAGATACAAGATTGAAGACTTCGTCCCGTGTCCGGATGGGACTCTCCTTGGCGTGGAAGGCAAGCTTGGCAATACAGATATGAAGATCTCCTTCCTTGTAACCAACTCTGTGTAACCCTAGCCCCCTCCGGTGTCTATATAAACCGGAGGGTTTAGTCCGTAGGACACAATCACAACAATCATACCATAGGCTAGCTTCTAGGGTTTAGCCTCTCCGATCTCGTGGTAGATCAACTCTTGTAATACTCATATCATCAAGAATAAATCAAGCAGGACGTAGGGTTTTACCTCCATCAAGAGGGCCCGAACCTGGGTAAAACATCGTGTCCCCTGCCTCCTGTTACCATCCGCCTTAGACGCATAGTTCGGGACCCCCTACCCAAGATCCGCCGGTTTTGACACCGACACCCTCCAATCCAGAACTCGCCTGTGTTAAAGGAGAGGAGTTAAATGAGTAGAGAGAGGACTAATCCACACTTTAGTAGGGGTACCCCTAACTAAAAAATATTAGTCTCAAGACTAGTTTTAGCCCCTCTTTAGGCTGGTCGTAATGGTAGTATCATAACTAGTATCATGCATGCCAACTAGGCAATTTTGATGAGGTGTCATAGTATTAAATGAAGAAAGAGAGGGTGGAGTATCATATCATGATACCGTATCATAATAAATGATATGCTACTTTGTGTCATGCATGGCAATAAATAGAGTACTACATGATACTAATATGTGATACTATGCATTAGGGAGGTAGTATCATACACTAGTATCATATGCATGATACTAGTATATGATACTCCCCATTACAGCCAGCCTTAGTCAGGGGTGCTTGGAACTTTATCCTCTTAAAGAGAATATTTTTAGTCATACTAAAATAAGTCCCTTGGATCCAAGCACCCTCTAAGCATCCTGGAATTCTTTGACAAAACTAAGCACCCTGAAATTCTTTGACAACTAAACTGCTGGCTATATGATGTTGGCCATATATATTGTACGTATATAATGTGAAGAAACGAGTGGTAGTACTATACCAACTAAAAGATGAAATGTAAGAAATACTAGTATGTACGTACTGAAGAGTTAAAGTAACGAGAAGAAACATAACATAGTTCTGCTGGGGGCTCAGCACAACACACCCCTCAAATTAAATTAAGCACACCTGAAATTAAACTTTGCAACTATTCCGGTAGACATTGCATTAGAACCACCATGAGCAACGACACTGCCACCTTACTCGGAGTCCTCGTCCACGTCCTCGACTTCATCCTTGTCCCTCTTCCTCTTGGCCGATACTTCTTTGCTTGAACCGCACACTTGGCTGTTGCTCTTCATCCAACCCTTGTAGATATTGAAGCAAAGGTAGCCATCCATTGCAGCGTAGTGGATGTGGTCTATATCTAGTACATTCCGCTGCCATGCATGACGATGAAACGTGTAATGAGGTTTCTCCAGTTTACCGTACGAAGGATGAACCTTGGCTCTTGCCAGGGTCAGCATTGAAGGCTGACGAGAGGAAACCAGCCGATTCTTCTGGAGGTCGAAGGTGTTGCCTACAACGAGGCCTATCCGATGCAGGACTTCTTTGTCGTTACCAAAGTCTACAGTAACGAATTTGACTAGGTTGCTCTCGAGGAAGTCCTGAAAATCCTGGCACTCAACGTCGGCATGACATATGTGGTAGACCAAGCATAAGTCATGCACGCAAACCTGGATCACGGCGGGCTTCTTCCTCTCTTTGTCCTTTAGATCCTTCTCTTGTCCCAGGAATGTGGTGTACTCAACATCTAACCCAGCGACCCACTCATCATCTGAGTCTTCGAACACGCGTTTGAAGTGAGAAAGGCATCCTTTCACCGTCGCGGAAGAACGGGTGTAGATGACATCGAACTCATCGCCGGTGATGGTTCTAACCTTGTACTCACCGCCGATCGTGGAGATTTGGGACGCCATGGATTTGGGAGGAGGGTTAGGATTAGTGGAACTGCCGTAATGTGAATGGACGGGACGACTAGGAGCAAATTGCCGTAGTATTGAAGGACGTGCGGGGACGAGTAGGAGCGAACTGCCAGCATGCGAATGGCAGGGTAGTGGCTTTCCATTCTCCCATGATACGGGCTTCCGAGAGCCCTTGGATCTGAGATCGAACGGTTGCATGGCGTGATTCTAGACCTATGGGTGAATATCCTATCCTGGAGGGTTATTCTGCAAATTTTCAGCAACTTAGCATGCGACCGTTTGATCTCAGATCCAAGGGCTGCCAGCAGCCCGTATCATGGTCGCGCCTACCACGACCGTCGCGTCGCTCGCGCGGTCGTGCCCTTGGAGATTTAACACGGTGCGTTAGGCTATCTGATGTTGGCATGTCATACATAGTCATCACTTAGTCACTCATACTACAACAAGGTTGGCTATAAGTGTATTTTTTACTCCTCTCTATCTCTTTCTTCGTACTCAAGGAAGAAACGGTGCTAAGTGCGTGTATTTATTGCATTTGCCAAGGAGTGACCTCTTCCAATGAAATGGTGTTGCTAAGTTTGCTTCATTTAATTAGCTATAGACTCAAAATTGTCTTTTCACCTAGGTACACGCGCTTAGCACCATTTCTTCCTTGGGTCACTGAGGGAGTCCTGGATTAGGGGGTGTTCGGGTAGCCGGACTATACCTTTAGCCGAACTCCTGGACTATGAAGATACAAGATTGAAGACTTCGTCCCGTGTCCGGATGGGACTTTCCTTGGCATGGAAGGCAAGCTTGGCGATGCGGATATTCAAGATCTCCTACCATTGTAACCGACTCTATGTAACCCTAACCCTATCTGGTGTCTATATAAACCGGAGGGTTATAGTCCGTAGGCAATCAACTCCATATACAACAATCATACCGTAGGCTAGCTTCTAGGGTTTAGCCTCCTTGATCTCGTGGTAGATCTACTCTTGTACTACCCATATCATCAATATTAATCAAGCAGGACGTAGGGTTTTACCTCCATCAAGAGGGCCCGAACCTGGGTAAAACATCGTGTTCCCTGCCTCCTATTACCATCCGGCCTAGACGCACAGTTCGGGACCCACTACCCAAGATCCACCGGTTTTGACACCGACATTGGTGCTTTCATTGAGAGTTCCTCTGTGCCGTCGCCTTTAGGCCCGATGGCTCCTTTGATCATCAACAACGATACGGTCCAGGGTGAGACTTTTCTCCCCGGACAGATTTTCGTCTTCGGCGGCTTCGCTCTGCGGGCCAATTCGCTCGGCCACCTGGAGCAGATCGAAAGCTACGCCCCTGGCCATCAAGTCAGGTTTGGAAGCTTAAACTACACGTCTGACATCCGCAGAGACTTGATCCTCGACGGGTTCGAGCCACGGCCAAGCGCGCCGCATTATCTCGAGGGGCATAACCTAGCTCTGCCTCCGGACAGTGTCCTGGAGGCTGCACACGCATCGGTTCCGACCCCTAACTCGGAGCCTATTGCGCCAATCGAGGATGAGCAGTTGGACGTCACCTCGGGGGCTTCGATCTCAAAGGCGATCGAGCCGAACGCTAGCCCCGCACTCTACATGATCCGTAACTCCGAGGATCCGGACTCCTTTCCGAACTCCGAACCCCCCGCGCCCCTGCCGATCAAATCCGATTGGGCGCCGATAATAGAGTTCACCGCCGCAGACATCTTTCAGCACTCGCCTTGTGGCGATATCCTGAACCCTCTCAAGTCTCTCTCCTTATCAGGAGAGCCCTGGACGAACTACGGTCTGCGAGGATGGGATATGGACGATGAAGAAATTCAAAGCCCACCCACCACCCACTTGGTAGCCACTGTCGACAATTTAAACGACGTGCTTAACTTCGACTCCGGAAACATCGACAGCATGGATGACGATGCAGGAGATACCGACGAACCAACACCCATAGGGCATTGGACAGCCACCTCATCTCACGATGTGCACATGGTGGATACCCCTAAAGGAAGCGACAACGAGGAAAAAGGGGACGGGATGGGAGATCGACCCCCCGAAAAGCAATCAAAGCGTCGGCGTAAATGCCGACCCAAGCCCCGCCTCGACAAAAACCCAGCCATAGAGCAAGACGAGCCGGTAGACGACGAGCAGGCCTTAGAGCAATCATCCGAACAGGGCAACACGGATAGAGAAACCAAACATCCCTCCTCCGGCAAAAACAGCATTCCGGACGACCTCACGCCGAATAAACCTATGGAGCAGAAGAATCTCCACGAGAGGCTCGTTGCAACTGCACGCAGCCTAAAAAAGTAGAAGCGGAAGCTAAAAATAGCGGAAGATGCACGCCGGATTAGATGGAGCAAAGTAATCAATATCACAGATAAGTATGGCGATAGTCGCCGCACTAAAAGCTATCCGAAAAGAAAGCTACTGCCTGAATTCGACGAAGAGGCCCTAGAGCCCTCGCATTCAAAAAATGAAAAAGCCACACGGTCGGATAGACGACCGCATAAAGCGGCAAGCGGCGCCGCACCTAAATCGGCATGCGACCCACTTAAGGATTCGCATCATGGCCCAGTCAGGTCCATTTATGGGCCAAGAAAGCAAGCTCTCGTAAGCAACGCTATGAAGCCATCATCAGAATCCGGCACACCCAAATACAGGGGCGCCGCACGCCCCCTATGTTTCACCGATGACGTCCTGGACTATGAATTCCCAGAGGGATTCAAACCCGTAAACATAGAGGCATATGATGGAACAACAGACCCTGGAGTTTGGATCGAGGATTATATCCTCCACATACACATGGCTAGAGGAGATGATCTCCACGCCATAAAATATCTACCCCTTAATCTTAAAGGGCCAGCCCGACATTGGCTTAAAAGCCTTCCCGAAAACACAATTGGAAGCTGGGAAGAGCTCGAGGATGCTTTCCGAGCAAACTTTCAAGGGACCTATGTCCGCCCTCCGGATGCAGACAATCTTAGTCACATAACTCAACAACCCGGAGAATCAGCTCGGCAGCTCTGGAATAGATTCCTCACTAAAAAGAATCAGATAGTCGACTGTCCGGACGCCGAAGCCTTAGCAGCTTTCAGGCATAACGTCCGAGACGAATGGCTCGCCAGACACCTCGGCCAACAAAAGCCAAGAACAATGGCCGCACTAACAAGCCTCATGACCTGCTTTTGTGCAGGGGAGGACAGCTGGTTGGCAAGGTGCAGCCCCAGCAACCCAAGTACATCTGAAACTAGGGATGGAAAAGGAAAACCGCGACGCAACAAGGACCGTCGCTGGACTAAGGACAAAAGTCCGAAGAGCACGGCAGTCAATGCCGGATTCAAAGGCTCACGACAAAATCAGGAAAAATCGCCCCCCCCCCCCAGGATAACAGGGACGATCCATCCAACCTAAATAAAGTCCTGGACAGGATATGTCAGATACACAGTACTCTCGGGAAGCCTACTAACCATGCCCACAGAGACTATTGGGTTTTCAAACAATCCGGGAGACTCAATGCCGAACACAAGGGGCTCGACACACCAAGCGAAGACGAGGATGAACCCCAAAAGCAGAGCACCAGGAAACAAAAGAACTTCCCACAAGAAGTAAAACAGTGAACTCACTTCACATAACAAAATGTGCGGCGCCCGTAAAGGTATGCACCACACGGCCCATCCCCAAAGGGTCCCGCCACTGGTTGTCAAAACCGATCATCTTCGATCAGCTAGATTATTCTAGGAATATCAAGAATGTAGGCTGGACTGCCTTGATACTCGATCCAATAATTGGCGGACTCCAGTTTTCAAATGTCCTTATGGACGGCGGCAGTGGACTAAACCTGATATATCAGGATACAATCCAGCACATGGGGATAAACCCAGCAAGAATCCGCCGCAGCAAAACCTCCTTTCAAGGGGTAACACCTGGTCCGGACACCCATTGTATGGGTTTTCTCTGGCTCGAAGTCATATTCGGCTCTGCCGATAACCTCCACCATGAAAAGCTGACCTTCCATATCGTCCCGTTCTCAAGTCGCTATCAAGCACTACTGGGACGCGAAGCTTTCGCTCGCTTTAATGCAATACCGCATTATGCATCTCTTACGCTTAAGATGCCCAGTCCACGAGGCATCATCTCTTTGAAGGGGAAGCACTAAAGTGCGCCTCCCCAAGCGGAGGACTGTGCGGCCGCTTTGACAGCCCCACAGCAAAACGGCCTCACCGCCAAAAAACTCCAAAATAGGTCATTCAAGACCACGAACGCGGATAGACGAGGTCGGTGCAAAATCATCATTGATGCAGGCCTAGAAGCCATATACCCCCGCACTAGGGGCTCCACGCATATACAATAAGAGACAATAAAGCTCAATCTTATATATCTTACTTTATACTTTGCTTATTTTAAACTTTTTCGGCACGACCCGTTTCCAACTCAGTTCCTCTCTTTTACAGATGAACATCGTGTGGCGCCCGTCCAGGATACGGCACAATGGAGACACAGGCGCAGACGTGCAGTAGGGACCCGTCCTAAAGGATTCTTTTCAGATTAAGACCCTGCGTAAACCTTTTTTACTGTCTCTTGTTGCTACACATCCCCTGGTTTTTTCTTTCTGATATAACCAAGGAGGAGGCTGGCGTCTTGGCATGTGGCCACGTCAGAAATTTTGCACGTACCTGGACACTAGGGGCTTTTTTAATAAAGAGTGTTGTTTCGCCCGCACTCATAAAAGACCGAACACCTTAGGGAGTGTTCGGTGCCGCGAGTTTTGGCATTATATGCATCAGCTCCGAATCATGTCTTCGGTTAAATGTTGGGTTGCCCGGCTCCTGAGTTCGGCTACCTTACGTTCCGCTCTATCGGCTAAGGTAGCACCAGGAGAACTACTGCGATTGTGCCCCGGTTCGGCCGGGCGAGCACCTCAGTAGAGAAAGCCGAAAACTGACTGTCATGATGTAGCGTGAGACTGGTCAGCCACTCGATGACTTATCGGAATCTATCAGATTTCTCCGCTTTAACGAAGGGCCGCTTCCCGGTCAGGCACATACGCGCCCCGAACTCGGACGAGCGCAGTTGCCACCAAGGGACTACCTAAATAGTCTCACTGTCAAACTCCTATGGCTAAGTGAAAGTGTTAAAGCATTATAGTCTGGTTGCCTGGCCCGCTGCGCTATCACCTCCTTTGTAGGACCAAGACGTTGGGTTAAGTGTGAAAATGCGTCTTCTGCGAGCACCCCCGCACTATGTGCGTGGGGGCTGAAGCCAACGACTGCCATCTTTCAGATTCTATATATATCTTAAAACGGCCGCACAGGAGGTGTTCCCAATACTTGGAGGCACAAGTATAAAAAAGGCCACTACAGTTTATCAAAATACTACTTTATAATTACATATGCTGTCATAACATGGCATCTTTCGAGCACTGCGTCTCTATTACACGAGCGCCTTCAAGAACTTCCTGAAAATAGTGCTCGGAGGGTACTCGGCTTTTGTTCGAATCTCGGGACGCAACAACGGTGGTCTCCATCTCTGCCCAGTATGTCTTAACACGGGCAAGAGCCATCCTAGCGCCCTCTATGCATGCTGACCTCTTCATTGCATTTATACACTGCACCGCGTCAAGGAATTGCTGCACCAAGCTGAAATAACTCTTCGGCTCCGATCTCCCCGGCCACAGGTGACCCATGACGTACTTCATGGCGAGTCCAGACAACCTATTCAGTTCGGCCCATTGAGCCAAATGATCATCCACTGCCAGTGGACGCTCTGGATTGTGAAACTGCGACCAGAAAAGGTTTTCCACTTTGCAATCTTTCTGATCTCGAAAGTGTTCAGTCGCATCAGCAGCACTCGCTGCCAAGTCCAGATAGGTATCCTCCACACTCCACATCCGGTCCAACGGAGCAAACTTCGGATCACAAAATTTCCTTCGCAGCATAAAGGGCTTTCCAGCCGCAATCTGTTCGGCCTGACGCAGCTCCTCCTTCGCAGCTCTCATCGCAGAGCGCGCGTCCTTGGCATTGGCAACGGCCTTCTCTAAGTCCGTCTGTTTTGCCTGGTCTTCTTTTTCAAGAAGTCTGCAACGGTCTGTAGAGCTTTTTAACTTTTCGGCCATCTTGGCCATCTCTTCCTTGCTTCGGCAATGAGCAGCCTGTTCGGCTCTCAGCTCTTCAAGGGCTTTCCTGGTGGCCGCATCACTTTCGCTGGCTTGTTCTTTAGCTCGGGCAAGTTCTGCCCTAAGACTCTCCACGGCGGCCGCACCATCTGTGTCAAGCACACACATCGTAAGACACAGGCATAAAACTATTCTTACCTAATGCCGCCCGAGGAATTACATACCTTGAGCCTCATCAAGCCGCTTATTGACAAGCGTGATGTCGGCATCTGCCACGTCCAGTTGCCGCTTTAGTTCGGCAAAATCGTCAGTTCGGCTCGATTCCGGACACCTTGCCGCCTACATTCAAAGGCGACATCTTAGACATGGGATTATGATCCTCCGCGTGCCGTCATTTCTTGACGACGCGCAGAGTCTCAGGGGCTACTATCTACACAGGGCGCATCTTACTCATGCGTAACTGACAAAATTATACATTATCTAATGTACCTCGAAACCCGTCAGTAAACTTTTGACGGCCTCATACAATCCGCTCTCTACGGATGAAATCCTTTCAATCACCGTGCCCATCAATGCGCGGTGCTCCTCTGAGATAGAAGCTCGCCCCAGCAGAATCTTTAGCTCCTCCGGCCGAGCACCAGACGGCGCCGGGCTTGTCCCATGACCTCTTCCAAAGGCCGGACGCGGAGAACCTCGGGGGGGGGGGGGCATAGCCACCTTCCGCCCCTGCCGGATTTGGAGAAACCCTCTGCAACGACACCTCAGGGTCGCCCGCCTCGCTAGGCGGCACGGCAGGGGGAGGCGTCCCGCTCTCCATTATCTCCGGAAGGAGATCCCCCGAAGACGAGCTTTGCTGAGAAGGGCTAAGGTCCGAGCTACAAGATAAAGGTTTGGTTAATCTTCTCATATATAAATCAAGGACTTCCCTCATCCCTCAAAAGGAAAATCTTTTCTCCACTTACGGCTCGCTGGAGTGCTGATCCCCTTGAGGGTGTAGTCCGGCCGAGGAACTCCCCGGCGTCGGACCCTCTGACGAGGATTTTCTCCCCCGTTTCGAGACCATGGTTTTCGGGTCGTCAGAGGCGGCTCTCTTCTTCCCCTTAGGGGAGGAATTGTCGATTCCTCCCTTCGGAGCAGCCTCCTTCGAGGAGGCCATAGCTTCCTTGTCCTCCCCCTCCAAAGGCATTATCTCCAGCATCCTGACCAGCACAGGATCCGGCCTGGTTTCAGGAAGGGGAGCCGGACACCTGATCA
Organism: Triticum dicoccoides; assembly: GCF_002162155.2. Classification (NCBI taxonomy): domain Eukaryota; kingdom Viridiplantae; phylum Streptophyta; class Magnoliopsida; order Poales; family Poaceae; genus Triticum; species Triticum dicoccoides. Next base: position 86,505,328 of record NC_041386.1, read on the forward strand.
GCTTTTCCTTCGCTATCCATTCCTATTTAAAAGTACGGCTCTTTTAGGGGCAAGTTTATGACAATTATACGGATAGAAGGTCCAGGCACAAGGTTGCTTACTTGAGTATCCGGGCGATTGCAGCTTAGGCCTGCGTCCTCGGTTAAATCCGGACACATCTCTTGTGATCCGAAGAACAGTCTATACATCTCCGCGGGCATTCCGCCCATAAAGTTCTGGAGAGCTCGCGGTCCCTCTGGATTAAACTCCCACAGGCGAAGGGGGTGACGTTTGCCGGGCAATATTCGGTGAATCAGCATGACCTGCGTCACCTTGACCAAGCTGAGGTCTCCTTCCAAGAGATCCTTAATTCGGCCCTGTAACAGGGGCACATCTTTGGGCAAACCCCAATCTAACCCTCTGTTAACCCATGACACTAGCCGTGCTGGGGGACCCGAGCGAAAGGCAGGAAGCGCCACCCACTTGGTGCTCCGGGAAGCGGTGATATAAAACCACTCTCGTTGCCACAAGCCTAGCTCCTCTTGAAAAGAGCCCTCGGGCCATGGAGCATCAGCATTTTTGTTTATAACAGCGCCTCCGCACTCTGCGTGCCGTCCCTTGATCATCTTCGGCTCCACTTTGAAAGTCTTGAGCCATAATCCGAAGTGAGGGGTAACACGGAGGAACGCTTCGCATACAACGATAAACGAGGAGATATGGAGGACGGACTCTGGAGCTAAGTCGTGGAATTCCAGCCCGTAATTAAACAGCAGTCCCCTCACAAAGGAGTCCATCGGGAAGCCTAACCCCCGAAGGAAGTGAGACACGAACACTACGCTCTCACCGGGCTGGGGACTGGGGATAGCCTGCCTTTGAGCAGGCAACCTGTGCGAAATTTTGGCGGTCAAGAACTTAGCCTCTCTCAACTTTAGCACGTCCTCCTCCATGACGGAGGAGGGCATCCATCGGCCTTGAAGGTCGGAACCGGACATTGTCGAAGGTCTAAGGTGCCCAGAATCTGGAGCCTAGGGTGTTGGAACTCGAGGCGATGGGCGAACTTGTTTTGGGATTGGAGACAAGGAGTCAGGCCCTGGTCTCTTTATAAGAGGTTGAATACCAGGAGCCCTCTCCGTAACCGTTTGGGACTCGCCTTTAATCGAGAAAACATGCTAACGGGCACGATTGGGTTACCCACGTCCGTATTGATGAGAATCCCGTAAAAGGGGGGCACACGATCTCTGCTTTGACAAGACGTGCCAAGGAAACCGCCTCGCAAAACACGCTGAGGTGGAAAAGTGAAAACGATTTGGATGAAGGACTTGGTTGTAGTGTGATGACGCACTGCGGAATACGTCAGCAGATTTTATTTGTGTTAATATTACTCTCTCTAGGGCAATATGTGGAAGCTTATTTTGCAGAGCCGGACACTACTCTTGGTGTTTACAATCTTCTATGAAGAACTTGGAGGAGGAACCCGCCTTGCAATGCCGAAGACAATTTGCGTGTCGGACTCGTCGTCATTGAAGCCTGGTTCAGGGGCTACTGAGGGAGTCCTGGATTAGGGGGTGTTCGGGTAGCCGGACTATACCTTCAGCCGGACTCCTGGACTATGAAGATACAAGATTGAAGACTTCGTCCCGTATCCGGATGGGACTTCCCTTGGCGTGGAAGGCAAGCTTGGCGATGCGGATATTCAAGATCTCCTACCATTGTAACCGACTCTATGTAACCCTAACCCTATCTGGTGTCTATATAAACCGGAGGGTTATAGTCCGTAGGCAATCAACTCCATATACAACAATCATACCGTAGGCTAGCTTCTAGGGTTTAGCCTCCTTGATCTCATGGTAGATCTACTCTTGTACTACCCATATCATCAATATTAATCAAGCAGGACGTAGGGTTTTACCTCCATCAAGAGGGCCCGAACCTGGGTAAAACATCGTGTTTCCTGCCTCCTGTTACCATCCGGCCTAGACGCACAGTTCGGGACCCACTACCCGAGATCCGCCGGTTTTGACATCGACAGTCACCAAACTAGTCTCTCTCTTCTTGATTAACTTGCCACATCAGACTTTATGCTTATGTGGCAAGCTTAAACACCTGTAGGAGCAAGTAAAAGTGTCACAGCCCCAGATCAGCCCTTGTTTGTTTTTGCTTTAGCATCCATGCAACATGTTTAAATTTTATGAAATTTGAAATGGGGATTGCTCAAACCCTAGCATTAAAGGAATTCACTAGGTTCACCTAAAATACTTTCAAGTAAGTCCAAATGGCTTTCAAAAATGTTCATGATTTTTGACAAAGGTGAAAAACCTCTACCAAAAATGATGCCAATATTTTTGGGCCATTATGGATTTTTGAATAATCCATATTGTATTTGAATTGGGGCATTTAAATACTATTAATATTTTTAAATGCTCCAACAATTCTGAAAATAGTTAAGGGCCTCTGTAATAATTCATTTAATGGCCACAATTATTTGCAGGATTTATTAAAATGATTTGGGCTATAAACTAAATCAGAAACAAAACTACAGAAATAGAAAAGAGAAACAAAATAGAAAAAAAAGGGGAGAGAGGCCACCTGGGCCACTTACCTGCTTACCTGCCCGGCCCAGCTCCCCCAGCGGCCCAGCCCACCTGGCCCCCTTCTCCTGTCTTCTTCCCGTGCCAGCGCACGAAGCAGCTGCGTGCTAGACGCACGCGCGCCGACGCCGGCCACCTCCTGCTTCGCCGTGGCAGCCTCCCCGACCCCCTCGCGACGCCACGGAGACGGCCTCGACCCCCCTCGACCGCCTCTCTCTCTCTGGACCCCCTCCTCCTCCTCTGTTCTCCCTCCCTCTCGTCACCGAACGCACCTGAGAGCGCCGCTCGCCGTAGCCATGGCCACCGGGCCTCCCTCGCTCCCCCGACTAGCCCAGAGGCTCCGCCTCGACCCCCTCTTCCTCTCCACCAAGCCACGAGGCCCCGGACGCCCTGCATCGCCGCCCACGTCGCCGTTCCCCTCCTCGGCCACCGGAGGTCGTCGCCGTCGATTCGCTGCACTCCGGCCGCCCCCGAGCCCACTAACCCTCCCTACAGCTCCGCGGTGAGCCTCCGTGCAGAACCCCTCTCTCTCCCCTCGCGTTTGCGAGCTCTAGGCCATAGCTCCGCCGCGGCCGAACTCCGGCCGCCGCTGACCTCGTCACCGCCGTCACTACAGCCGCTTGAGCTCGTCTCGGAGCGTGTCACCGCACTCAGGAAGCCACCAGGAGTCTAACGCCTATCCTAACTCGCCCTCCCGTGCACCACAGCGCCAGCCCCACACTCACCGAACTCCGGCGCCGCCGCGAGCTCCGTTCCGACGAGCTCCGTCGACCCCACGACCTCCCACTCGGTCCTCTGGATGCGCGGGAGCAAGGGCCATCCCCTGGTGCCCTCAGCGCGCCAAACTGACGCCTCTAGCGCAAGTCCGGCGTGCCCCGCTGTGTTCTATGGTCACCGGCGACTCATCGCCGGCGTATCTGACGTGGCGTCGTCATTAGCGCTAATGACCCCACTAACTAACCCCCCAGAGCCACTGACAGCCGGGCCCCACGGCCTAACTAACCGGCTAACTAAAATAGATTAAGTTTAATCTAATTGCAGTGGCCCCACGCGTCGGCGTTGACCTCGCTGACGTGGCCTTTGACCGGCCCCACATGTCTGTGACTCCAGCCAGCACTGTGTCACTGACGTGTGGCCCCCACACGTCAGGTTTGACCCGAGCCAGCCCAGTTCACCCTGCTGACGTCACTGTGACGTGGTGCTGACGCCATAATCATTTTTGGATTTAATATTATTCAGGAAATTCCAGAAAATGCCTAAAACTTCTAAAATTCATAGAAATTCAACCGTAACTCCAAATTAAATAATTTATATATGAAAAATTATCAGAAAAATTCAAGGAATCCATCTGTACCATTTTCATGCATGTTAGAACAACTTATAGCTGCTGTTTAGCACAAATCAATTAAATGGCATTTGAATAATCACATATGGAGTTTGAATTTGAATCTTGTATTCAAACCAACTTCATTTAATCTGTTGCTAGTTGCATTAGCTCAAAACACATTCATATTGCCATGTCATGAGCATGCATCATATTGTGCATTGCATTGATTGTATTTCTTCTTTGTTGCCGGTATTTGTCCCCTCTCGATAGACGTGATACCGATGATGTGATCGTTGACACTGATGAAGACTCAATGTTATCTTCAGAAGTGCCAGGCAAGCAAAACCCCCTTGTTCATTCCGATAAAATCCCACTCTCTCGCTCCTGCTCTCTTTTACTACATTAGGACAACAACGATTCATTTGTTACTTGCTGCGGTAGCTGAACCCCTTTATCCTCTGCATGACCTGTCATTCCACAGTAAATAGATGAAACCCACTAGCATGAGTAGGAGTTGTTTGAGCCCTGTTGTGCCTACTCATTCATGCTTGTTTGTCATGCCTGCTACTGCTTAGAGTTGAGTCGGGTCTGATTCATCGGGGATGAATCAGAGGTGTGTGAACATGTCCTACTGTGTGTGAGCTAAGTGTGTGAACACGATTTGGTAAAGGTAGCGGTGAGAGGCCATGTAGGAGTACATGGTGGGTTGTCTCATTGCAGCCGTCCTCAGGAACTGAGTTCTGTGTTTGTGATCCATGATTCAGCTACTACCACACATTGGGCCCGAAACCAATGGACCCTCTCGGCTTCTTAATCACCCTTGTCCTCTGTCCAGGAGTTGCAAGTAGTTTCTGGTGTTTGTAGTATGCTGGAGGCCGTGCGCAGCGCTGACCGTAGGGGTGGGCTGTGATGCGGTAGGCACGTGGCCGGGTAAACCGGGCGCCCGTTTGGTGTCACGGAACCCTGTTCACATCGTTTGGGGCTGTGAGCGAAACTCCGGCCGGATCTCCTCATGGATGGAACCCGAATAGGCGATAAACCTGGACTAGAGACTTGAGTGTTTAGGCAGGCCGTGGCCGACACCCACGTTGGGCTTCTGCTTGAAGGTTGCCGAGTACATGTCGTGTAAACGGCGGTAAGTGGTGAGAGCGTGTGTGAAGAAGTACACCCCTGCAGGGTTAACCTAATCTATTCGAATAGCCGTGTCCGCGGAAAAGGACTTCTGGGTTGCTTATATCAGTTCATAGACAAGTGAAAGTGGATACTCTAAAATACGCAAGATAAGCGTGAGTGCTATGGATGGCGTTCTCGTAGGGAGACGGGAGCGGATCCATAGTGGTGTATTGATATGGTGAATATGTGGACTCGTGTGCGCCACCTCAAAAGAGTTATTTGCAGTCGTAGTTCAGGATAGCCACCGAGTCAAAGATGGCTTGCTGCAGTTAAACCCCACCATCCCCTTTGTTGATAATGATGCATATGTAGATAGTTCTGATGTAAGTCTTGCTGGGTACATTTGTACTCACGTTTGCCTATTTTATGTTTTTGCAGAGAGACTTCGGTCTCACTAGTAGTTCCACGTGGACTTCAACGTTTAGCTTGTTACCTCAGCTACGATCTTGTGCCTCGGCAGGATTGGTAGATAGTCAGGCTTCTCAGCCTTTTTCATTTATAGATGTCTGTACTCAGACATGTTAAGCTTCCGCATGTGCTTTGACTTGTATGCTCTGATTGTTGGGTCATAAGACCCATGTTTGTAATATCTCGCTCCTCGGAGCCTATTGAATAAATTACTTGAGTCGTAGAGTCATGTTGTGATGCCATGTTGTATTTGCACATATCGAGCATATTGTGTGTATGTTATTGAAATGCTTGGTATGTGTGGGATCTGGCTGTCTAGTTGTTTATCCTTAGTAGCCTCTCTTACCGGGAAATGTCTCCTAGTGTTTCCACCGAGCCATGGTAGCTTGCTACTGCTCCGGAACACTTAGGCTGGCCGGCATGTGTCCTTCTTCGTTCCTGTGTCTGTCCCTTCGGGGAAATGCCACGCGATGAATACCGGAGTCCTGTTAGCCTGCTACAGCCCGGTCCACCGGAGTCCTGCTAGCCCAGTGCTACAGCCTGGATTCACTCGCTGATGACCGACACGTTCGATGCTGGGTCATGGCTGCCTGTCCCTGTAAGTTTGTGCCACTTTGGGTTTACGACTAGCCATGTCAGCCCGGGCTCCTTATCATATGGATGCTAGCGACACTATCATATACGTGTGCCAAAAGGCGCAAACGGTCCCGGGCAAAGGTAAGGCGACACCCGTGGGAATACCGTGCATGAGGTCGCAAAGTGATATGAAGTGTTACATGCTAGATCGATGTGGCATTGAGTCGGGGTCCTGACAGCGTTGGTATCAGAGCTTGACTGCCTGTAGGATTACCAAGCCAAACTGGTCGAAGTTGAGTCTAGAAATTCTTTAGTTATATGTAGGGGAATTGATTGTGGGATGGAACGTAAGGCTCTTTTTACTCCTTATACCTCATGGCCTTCTGATCTGAGTCATCATCTTCTCTTCTACGGGGATTAAGAACTAGGCTATCTTTTCTTTCTATCAGGATCACGTGTTACTAATCCGTAGACTTATAAGATTGTTGGATTAAGCCTCAGTTCAGTTTCTACCTCTGTATGTTAATTGTTGATCTCGAAACCTTGATATTGTGCTTCTGAGTGGTTATGCCACCATTTTTGTGAATGTCTCAAATCTTTTCTGAGCATTTACAGCCGTTATGCTGTCCGAGTCATCCCAGGTTTCTATACAATCTGATGCAATTTGCAAATCCTTTCTTCCCGTTTCGATGTTCCTTTGGGCCAGATTAGCCACACTAGTCAGTGAGTTGAGGTACTTTATTGCCTTGACATATATGTTGGAGCTAGTATTATGACCCTAGGTGTCTTAGGGGATCATCTAGTAATTTAGCCATGATTTGTGCTCCCAGTGTGAGGATTCTGGCCATCATTCTCGAAAGCATTCCGTGATGCTACTTAGTAGTAGGTATTCTATTCCTGGGTTCTTGAACCCGAGATTCACTCTACCTACTTCATGTTGATAGTAATTGCTAGTGCCTTTAGGATATTAGTAACCTTTGCGATAGTCCTTGAAGTCCGTGGTATCTTCTTCTTCCAAATACCATGAACTACTTATGGCAGAAGTTCCTCGTTGAACTGAAATATCACAACAGGATTATTCTTGATGAGTTCTCCATTATATATTGTGGCTCTGCCAGTTCTACCTTTCTGCATGGGTTATCCGGAAGAAATATGTTGAACTTCGTTCGACATGCTAATCCATGCATCCACAACTCAGAAAATCATATGTTCTTTTGAGTTGTCCCATCTTAGTTGTTTCTGACCTTCGTCTATCAATTGATAGTCAAGAGTATGCGTGTATTCGTTCGTCGATGCCTATTACCCTTGTGGTCCGCCAAGCCATTCTATTTCAGAATGAATAGGAGAAACAAACTCCAGAATCTCATCCATATCTAGGTTGGGTCAAAGAAGTTGTGCTCCGCAGAACAAATTGCTAATCCAGCTTTTGTTCTGCTCTACCTTGGAGTATTACATATTTTATATCGAGATTGTTATAGGAATTGCACACCATCCTATAAACTCTTGGTACAGTGATACTTCTTGCCATCATTGTTCATTCCTCGGTTCCTGTGTTATTGTAACCGGAATGCCGACAAATGAATCATGGTGTGTGAAATCAATACTCCTAGCAACCTCGTTGCTTGGTAGTTAAAGGACAATAATTTCATTCTTAGCGTGTTGGTTTTTGAATCATCCTTCTAAGACTGATCGTGCTACCTAGTCCTTATTTTGGTGCACCCTTCGATTGATGAGTTAGGATTTTGTCAAGTCCTCACCCATTTGATCATATCGTCTTGCCCTGAAAAGCAAGATTGATCTCGAGCTTAGTAACATATCGGTGGTTCGTGATTTTCCGAAGATCTTCTCGGAAGTATTACCAGGTTGTCACCTGACCGCTGTGTTGAGCTCGTGATCAAGTTGGTTTCTTGTGAACCACCTTCTCTCCAAGAATCGGTGTTAGATATCCCTGAGCTAGTTGGTTAAGCTAAACGACAACTTGGAGGGTTGGAAGATAAAAGCTTGCCTGACTTAGTTCGTTCCAAAGGGATATTCTTGTGTAGTGTGTGTTGGAGAAAGATGGTATCTTCATCGATTGGTCCCTGTGATCAGTTGCTGGACCTATCATTTTTATCTAACCTTTGATTGGAGTATGGGCTATCATCCAATCAGACCAGAACCAACGATATTCGTAATGTTGTCTTACTCGTGGTTGATCCCTCGAGCATACACCATTATATCTTTTGGGTATGACCATTGCTATCACTTGTTCACTTAACTATGGAATTCCTTTTAAAAGGAAACCCAGATGAATTGTTGTTGAGCCCATTGACAACATCCTTATCTCCTCCATGATTTTGTTGGACATTAAGCTAGTGTTGGAAACTTTTGAAAGCATTTTCTTCATGCTAGCTCATGAAGTATTTGTTTGATGAAAGGAGTGACTTCCTCTTATACACGTGCATTTGGTGAAAGTTGCCGCCGTGAATTTGAGAAAGTTAGTTTTGCTTCCTCTGGAATCATCCCAAGTCAGTCATGCATACGTGCGAAGTATTCTGTGGTCTGGAGATTTGCAACCTCCATTCTATATGTATATCCTAGCACACCAAGCCACTGATTGACTTGTTCAAGGAAAAGAAGTCTATGCTTGGGATCTAATCCATGGACTTGCGTAAAGACTTCGATATCCTCGATTATGGTTCCCCACCCGAACTCGGTAGTGTTTTATTATAAGACTACTTTGTGGTCATGCTTGTCTTGGACAACATGTTCACATGTTTATGGCAGAACCAGCTCATGTTTTGGAGCTTGCTGTCGTAGTTCATCTCCCGAGAATCTCACAACGCCGTCTCATCGATTTGTGTTGTAAACTTTCATTTTTCTTTCTAGACTTGATGAGTCTGGAATATTCTGACACCAACCAGATCTGAATCTCAGGCAGATGTGATGGTTGGAACATTTCCCAAGAACTATAATATTGGTGTCGCGATAACCGGTAAAGTGGATGTCGTGGCCAACACACCCAACCGGAAGACCTCCTGTTGTAGTATCTTGATTTGAGGAAGTTGGCCACCTCCCCATAGGGATTTCGTAGGATTTACTCCCTAGTTGCCCCTATGGATTTCTGTGTTCCGAAGTCCGACCTTTTTACTTGATGTTCTAGATATCAAACCATATCTATGAATGGGTTACACTAGCACATCAAGGAGAACATTAGAAGCGGAGTGCTAAATGTCTCTCGGTCGATCATCCAGATTTTGTTTCCTTGGCCTCGCTAAGGTGAAATCTGAGAAGGTGTTATCTTCCTTTGCATCTGCATCATCCATCATTAGCCATCATGGTAGTATGTTGTGTTGTCAGCACCCTTGACACGGATGTTGATAAAACCTTGATGATTATGGAAATGCTCAAGTTCTTGAGAGCACGCACAAGCGCTAGGTGTTATCATCGACACTAATTGGGATGCTCTCAGTTTCCTCGGCAATGCTATGATCTTTTCAAACAGCGAATTCACTCCCTATTGTTGGGTTCTTCCCCAGTTACCAGAATCATTTCCAGCATTTGCATTTTGTTCCCAGCTTGCACCACCAATGTGCCATTCTACCATGGGTCTCATCCATTTCTGGTGATAAGCAAATTCATCCATTACGTTGTCTTCAACAAGGTAATCCACATCATCCAAGTCCGAGTATGCCATTCTACCGACCCCGCCAATCGATTGCTTGTGATTGCCTTAGGCTGGTATAAAGAGTTTCAATGATCTTTGAATCAAAGGTAATTCTTTTTGCCACTTAAGGGGATATATCTACGAGTCACCATCCCTAAGATGCCTCGTTGTGGTATCATGGCAACCCAACTCCTCGCTATGTTGACAACCGATCGCCACATTCTTAAGTCTGGAATTGTTGTCTACTTAGCGAACCCTCGTCATTTGTCTTACTCCATTTCTTCGGATCTGTGCTTCGTCTCTCAGCTCAAGAAATGTTGCTATATCTCATCCCATGAGTTGATCCTAAGTTGTTCGGTCTTCTCGAAGATCGATTGTTCTAGAGTTTTCCTTTCCTCTTCTTGTCATGATTAGCTGAAGTTCTCAGAGCAAGACGACAAGACAATGATGGTGTTCAAATCAACGTTCATTTGAAGTGCACCCTGGATCATGAAGATTATACTAGTTTGCGTTTCCCCTTCACCTTACCCTACGCTTGAATCTCGGGACGAGATTTTTGTTTAGTGGGGGTGAGCTGTCACAGCCCCAGATCAGCCCTTGTTTGTTTTTGCTTTAGCATCCATGCAACATGTTTAAATTTTATGAAATTTGAAATGGGGATTGCTCAAACCCTAGCATTAAAGGAATTCACTAGGTTCACCTAAAATACTTTCAAGTAAGTCCAAATGGCTTTCAAAAATGTTCATGATTTTTGACAAAGGTGAAAAACCTCTACCAAAAATGATGCCAATATTTTTGGGCCATTATGGATTTTTGAATAATCCATATTGTATTTGAATTGGGGCATTTAAATACTATTAATATTTTTAAATGCTCCAACAATTCTGAAAATAGTTAAGGGCCTCTGTAATAATTCATTTAATGGCCACAATTATTTGCAGGATTTATTAAAATGATTTGGGCTATAAACTAAATCAGAAACAAAACTACAGAAATAGAAAAGAGAAACAAAATAGAAAAAAAAGGGGAGAGAGGCCACCTGGGCCACTTACCTGCTTACCTGCCCGGCCCAGCTCCCCCAGCGGCCCAGCCCACCTGGCCCCCTTCTCCTGTCTTCTTCCCGTGCCAGCGCACGAAGCAGCTGCGTGCTGGACGCACGCGCGCCGACGCCGGCCACCTCCTGCTTCGCCGTGGCAGCCTCCCCGACCCCCTCGCGACGCCACGGAGACGGCCTCGACCCCCCTCGACCGCCTCTCTCTCTCTGGACCCCCTCCTCCTCCTCTGTTCTCCCTCCCTCTCGTCACCGAACGCACCTGAGAGCGCCGCTCGCCGTAGCCATGGCCACCGGGCCTCCCTCGCTCCCCCGACTAGCCCAGAGGCTCCGCCTCGACCCCCTCTTCCTCTCCACCAAGCCACGAGGCCCCAGACGCCCTGCATCGCCGCCCACGTTGCCGTTCCCCTCCTCGGCCACCGGAGGTCGTCGCCGTCGATTCGCTGCACTCCGGCCGCCCCCGAGCCCACTAACCCTCCCTACAGCTCCGCGGTGAGCCTCCGTGCAGAACCCCTCTCTCTCCCCTCGCGTTTGCGAGCTCTAGGCCATAGCTCCGCCGCGGTCGAACTCCGGCCGCCGCTGACCTCGTCACCGCCGTCACTACAGCCGCTTGAGCTCGTCTCGGAGCGTGTCACCGCACTCAGGAAGCCACCAGGAGTCTAACGCCTATCCTAACTCGCCCTCCCGTGCACCACAGCGCCAGCCCCGCACTCACCGAACTCCGGCGCCGCCGCGAGCTCCGTTCCGACGAGCTCCGTCGACCCCACGACCTCCCACTCGGTCCTCTGGATGCGCGGGAGCAAGGGCCATCCCCTGGTGCCCTCAGCGCGCCAAACTGACGCCTCTAGCGCAAGTCCGGCGTGCCCCGCCGTGTTCTGTGGTCACCGGCGACTCATCGCCGGCGTATCTGACGTGGCGTCGTCATTAGCGCTAATGACCCCACTAACTAACCCCCCAGAGCCACTGACAGCCGGGCCCCACGGCCTAACTAACCGGCTAACTAAAATAGATTAAGTTTAATCTAATTGCAGTGGCCCCACGCGTCGGCGTTGACCTCGCTGACGTGGCCTTTGACCGGCCCCACATGTCTGTGACTCCATCCAGCACTGTGTCACTGACGTGTGGCCCCCACACGTCAGGTTTGACCCGAGCCAGCCCAGTTCACCCTGCTGACGTCACTGTGACGTGGTGCTGACGCCATAATCATTTCTGGATTTAATATTATTCAGGAAATTCCAGAAAATGCCTAAAACTTCTAAAATTCATAGAAATTCAACCGTAACTCCAAATTAAATAATTTATATATGAAAAATTATAAGAAAAATTCAAGGAATCCATCTGTACCATTTTCATGCATGTTAGAACAACTTATAGCTGCTGTTTAGCACAAATCAATTAAATGGCATTTGAATAATCACATATGGAGTTTGAATTTGAATCTTGTATTCAAACCAACTTCATTTAATCTGTTGCTAGTTGCATTAGCTCAAAACACATTCATATTGCCATGTCATGAGCATGCATCATATTGTGCATTGCATTGATTGTATTTCTTCTTTGTTGCCGGTATTTGTCCCCTCTCGATAGACGTGATACCGATGATGTGATCGTTGACACTGATGAAGACTCAATGTTATCTTCAGAAGTGCCAGGCAAGCAAAACCCCCTTGTTCATTCCGATAAAATCCCACTCTCTCGCTCCTGCTCTCTTTTACTACATTAGGACAACAACGATTCATTTGTTACTTGCTGCGGTAGCTGAACCCCTTTATCCTCTGCATGACCTGTCATTCCACAGTAAATAGATGAAACCCACTAGCATGAGTAGGAGTTGTTTGAGCCCTGTTGTGCCTACTCATTCATGCTTGTTTGTCATGCCTGCTACTGCTTAGAGTTGAGTCGGGTCTGATTCATCGGGGATGAATCAGAGGTGTGTGAACATGTCCTACTGTGTGTGAGCTAAGTGTGTGAACACGATTTGGTAAAGGTAGCGGTGAGAGGCCATGTAGGAGTACATGGTGGGTTGTCTCATTGCAGCCGTCCTCAGGAACTGAGTTCTGTGTTTGTGATCCATGATTCAGCTACTACCACACATTGGGCCCGAAACCAATGGACCCTCTCGGCTTCTTAATCACCCTTGTCCTCTGTCCAGGAGTTGCAAGTAGTTTCTGGTGTTTGTAGTATGCTGGAGGCCGTGCGCAGCGCTGACCGTAGGGGTGGGCTGTGATGCGGTAGGCACGTGGCCGGGTAAACCGGGCGCCCGTTTGGTGTCACGGAACCCTGTTCACATCGTTTGGGGCTGTGAGCGAAACTCCGGCCGGATCTCCTCATGGATGGAACCCGAATAGGCGATAAACCTGGACTAGAGACTTGAGTGTTTAGGCAGGCCGTGGCCGACACCCACGTTGGGCTTCTGCTTGAAGGTTGCCGAGTACATGTCGTGTAAACGGCGGTAAGTGGTGAGAGCGTGTGTGAAGAAGTACACCCCTGCAGGGTTAACCTAATCTATTCGAATAGCCGTGTCCGCGGAAAAGGACTTCTGGGTTGCTTATATCAGTTCATAGACAAGTGAAAGTGGATACTCTAAAATACGCAAGATAAGCGTGAGTGCTATGGATGGCGTTCTCGTAGGGAGACGGGAGCGGATCCATAGTGGTGTATTGATATGGTGAATATGTGGACTCGTGTGCGCCACCTCAAAAGAGTTATTTGCAGTCGTAGTTCAGGATAGCCACCGAGTCAAAGATGGCTTGCTGCAGTTAAACCCCACCATCCCCTTTGTTGATAATGATGCATATGTAGATAGTTCTGATGTAAGTCTTGCTGGGTACATTTGTACTCACGTTTGCCTATTTTATGTTTTTGCAGAGAGACTTCGGTCTCACTAGTAGTTCCACGTGGACTTCAACGTTTAGCTTGTTACCTCAGCTACGATCTTGTGCCTCGGCAGGATTGGTAGATAGTCAGGCTTCTCAGCCTTTTTCATTTATAGATGTCTGTACTCAGACATGTTAAGCTTCCGCATGTGCTTTGACTTGTATGCTCTGATTGTTGGGTCATAAGACCCATGTTTGTAATATCTCGCTCCTCGGAGCCTATTGAATAAATTACTTGAGTCGTAGAGTCATGTTGTGATGCCATGTTGTATTTGCACATATCGAGCATATTGTGTGTATGTTATTGAAATGCTTGGTATGTGTGGGATCTGGCTGTCTAGTTGTTTATCCTTAGTAGCCTCTCTTACCGGGAAATGTCTCCTAGTGTTTCCACCGAGCCATGGTAGCTTGCTACTGCTCCGGAACACTTAGGCTGGCCGGCATGTGTCCTTCTTCGTTCCTGTGTCTGTCCCTTCGGGGAAATGCCACGCGATGAATACCGGAGTCCTGTTAGCCTGCTACAGCCCGGTCCACCGGAGTCCTGCTAGCCCAGTGCTACAGCCTGGATTCACTCGCTGATGACCGACACGTTCGATGCTGGGTCATGGCTGCCTGTCCCTGTAAGTTTGTGCCACTTTGGGTTTACGACTAGCCATGTCAGCCCGGGCTCCTTATCATATGGATGCTAGCGACACTATCATATACGTGTGCCAAAAGGCGCAAACGGTCCCGGGCAAAGGTAAGGCGACACCCGTGGGAATACCGTGCATGAGGTCGCAAAGTGATATGAAGTGTTACATGCTAGATCGATGTGGCATTGAGTCGGGGTCCTGACAAAAAGCAAGTACAATAGTGCGCTTTACATGGCATTTTTGCATATGTGGAGGAAAGAGAGGCAAGGAAAAAGTGGATAAGTGGGCTCTCATGCAAGAGCCAGCCTCTACTACATGGTGGAGCATTGGGATAGGCACCTGTATGGAGGTGGTCAGGAATCTGGGAGAGTCACGCCGGCCGTAGCGCCGCAGTTAAAATGATAATGACAAGTCAAATAACGGGGGCCCACCTGTCCAGCAGTAACTCGCTGTCAAATCACACAGCCCTATGTTTGCAACAGCCTACTCCCTCGTCTTCTCGCGTCTCTGTCGAACCGACTAGGCGGAACTGCCCCGCCGCCTACCGCGCAGGAAAAGCCCCGCCCTAGACTTTTAAATACAACTACATCCGCTTAAGAATCCAATGATATACTTTTTGTGGCATAGTAACTCATATTTAGTTAGTCAAATGGATGACCTAGAACTACGTGCAGGCCCTGTAAACCGAGACGCCTAAAAATAAAAAAACAAGACAGAGAGGGTAGTTCAGCATGTATCTTTTTAGATCAATATAGTCGGGATTCACCAAGGAGCAAAACCAAGTGGTAGGCTGCTCCTGTCGTGTTGGCGTAGCAACTCAAGCAGGGTCAGTCCGCACACGAAATGGCGACACACTTAACAGGACCCCTTTGGCCGACATGTGGCTCATCCACCGTCTTGTTCCACGTGCGATGCACCAAATTACAGTTCGGAGCAGCGGTTGGAATTGGAGGCACCCCGGTCGTAGCGCCGCAGTAGTAGAAAATGAGCGACGAGGGGTCAAATCACAAAGCCCCACCTTTCCCACATTAAGCTGGACGAACGAAGCAACCATCATTTCACTCTAGGGCGCAAGAGCATAAAGAAAAGAGAAAACAATGATGCGTGCGGCAGCTACCTAGGGCACCCTAGGGTAGGGGTCTCCACTGCAGATCCTTTTTTTGAAAGCGCCTCCACTACAAATCGGCTTCTCCCTCGTCCTCTTGAAGAAAACCGATGATGATTGCGGTGGTAGGGTTTGTAGGAGTACTACGGCATGCGGGGACACGTCGTAGTAAACGGGTTCGAGCCAACACCTTAAATATGTGTGGGCCGCTTGGTTTTACGGGAACGAGGCAGCATTTTGGGTTCGGGGACAAGTGGAGATACAGTACGTACAAAAAATTGTGGACGTAGGTTCGACCGAAAGGCAATGATGCATGGGCCCTGCATTTTGATATACCCGGGGCTGCATGAAATTTGCTACTCTACTCAAAACTAGTAAGGTACACATGTACTGAACGCATGAGATTTCAAAACCAAATTATGAATAAATACACACGATACGATGTAAAGTTTTGAGTCATATATGCATGATGTAGATGTTTGTTTAGTTCTTATAGTTCATCTCATTCAAAATCAATAAGTTTTATAAAAATGTTAAGATTCATGGGGTTGTGCATTGTACTCCCTCTGTTCCAAAATAGATGACCCAACTTTGCACTAACTTTGTACAAAGTTAGTGCAAAGTTGGGTCATCTATTTTGGAACGGAGGGAGTAAATCATAAAGTAAAAAACAAAAATAATGGCAATTCATTTAGAAAAATAATAATCAATTATGATACAGAAGATTCTAGAACAAAGGAGAAGTGCTTGTGTTTTGAGGTTTGTGCATTATGCTTAAGTTCAACCATGGAGTCTTCTAAATTGTACACGTGGCAGATCTGGTGGAATGTTGATGATATCCAACAACCGGTAGTGCTCGGATTTGCCTATCTCTGCACTGTCGGGTTAGCTTCATCTAGCAACCATCTTTCAAAGTTATTGGCACACTATATAGTTCTTGTGCCATAGTTGCATGTTTTGGAAAAAAGCTACTAGTGGGTTGTACTATCTATTTAGGAATAGAAGATGTATACATGGAAGTTGTAGGGAAACAGATGACATGGAGCATCTCAATTCCTATGAGTAGGGATTGGAAAAGAGATGTCATTTGGTTCAAATCATAGGAACTTTTCTATTGAATATAGAGATGACATGTTTCTCAATTCCTATGAGGAGGGATTAGAAAAGAGATGTAATTTGGTTCATATCGTAGGAACTTTTCTATTGAATATACGCTAATGTTTATTTTTCTTTGAAATTAAGGGAGTATAGGAATCCATTCATATGAACCAAGTGGCTCTAAAGCTATAGAAATGATATCATGTTTATTTCCTTTGAAATGTGGAGTATATGAATCTATTCCTATGAACCAATTGGCTCTAAAGGAAAAAATCCTATAAAAATCATATCATATAGAGTTCCTATGATATTCCTCGTCACTGAAGGATGCTTGAAATTGCTGCGGGTGATACGATGGTCTTTCTTTGTAGACTCCTCACCCAACTTTATAGTTACCTCTAGAAGATGAATGAAATGATATATACATGGTATTCTACATGTGCAATTTGGTACACGAAAACTCGGTAAAAGTTTGCGAGGTTCGAATTTTCAATAAAGCTATATGCACTGCATTTCGGAACAGAGGGAGCATACGGCAGTTGCTAACACTCACGTGGAAGATTTGTGTGTAGGAGGAGTGGCTGTTCTGTTAAATGACATGGCAAAACTGACACTGTCAGATGCCGATCTAACGGTCCTTACGGCGTTCGTCAGGAAAAGGCCTGTGGCGAACGTTTGTCGGATAATGATTTATGGACACATGCATTGCATTGATATGTGCCCCCCTCTCTCTCACGCACACGCACCCTCATGAGTCACGACTCTCCTGAGTCCTCTCGCAGACTCGCACATCGCACCCACCATCTATCTGCAGGTAGATGTCACGCACATATGTGCTCTTCACACCCTACCCTCAGAACTTCTAAAAAACAAAAGACGGCGCGCACATTTTATTTTAGCTCACACGTCACACACTTGTACTATTACTCTTGCGGCGAACGTTCTTTGGACATAGTATATTGTACTCTCACGAAGAGAAGCGGTGCACGCACGCACTAGTTCTCTCACACCCACTCGCGGGTACACATAGGAGCGCATTTTTTTGAAGCTGGTACAACAAAATCACTCCACTATATATAAAAGTAGGAGCCTTAGCGCTTGCTTTACTAGGGTTCCTCTCGTTCACTCTCTCATGCTCTCCAGATCTAAACAACACATAGGTGGCCACACACTCTCTCAACTCATGGCTGGTCACAAATCCGGCCGGACAACCTCGACCGGGGCAGGGGTGTAGGTGCATCGTTCACGCTGTTGTCGGCGGCGAGGGAGGAGACCAACGGCTACCCGCGCGTCCCAATCGGCGGCCGTGTTGTCCTCTCCGAGAGAGCGCCGGCTCGGGAGGGCCTCCGACCCCTTCTTCCTCCCTGTGATATTGTGGCCAAGATGCGGCCTCCCGACGCCGTCTTTGCGACATGCCGACGACCCTCAGGTATATATTCCTTCGAAACCTGCCTTGCTCTACTGCCCCATCTCCCTTCGTGTGGATCCTTTTCTACTTCCGTCCGTTGTTCCAAAGCCACCTAGACTTCTACTAAGGCACGTGCTTTGCATCTATATTCTGTATGATAGATACTCATATACCTTATTTTTAGAGAGAGAAATGGGTACTCGTATCTTGAGTAGATATCATAGTGTGTTTGTTTGCATGATCTAAGGACTATTCTGAAATAAGAAGCAAATCACTTGCACAAATCAAACTGAGTTCCAAGTAAGAATTTGATTACAAGATAAAAGTTGTAGTTTTATTATATGTTGTTTCCTGGGTTCCACTGATGTATAGTTCCAGAGTTGTTTGACGGTTTACATGCATGTTTATGGACTATTTTGTGCAACTAAATAAGTCATTTAGGTCTGACAGACACTCATGTCCTGTATTAGCTTGAGGTATAGCTTATGTATGACTGAAATAAAATATTAAACTTTTTCTGCAAATAATAAAAATATTACATTTCTCGATGAAGCAGAATAAAACTTTAGCTAGCATCAGCCATGAAATGTTATGTTATGTGAACAGTGTAGTAGAGTGTTTATTTCCCAGGTGACAATGGGGAACCAAAATGTGCTAGCTATTTGCCAACTTGTCGTACTTGCATGTGAGGAGGTGGCAACAGTTTCTAGACATTTCTCAACTTCAGTAGGTGCAATCCAGATTCAACGGGGACTTCTTTATTTGTTTACTTGGAGAGCAGAGTCGGCCATGTGCACAAGGAGCCGGAGCGAATCCGGCAGCTCTTAGCCATCAGATCATGTCATCCTTTGTTTGATGGACGGCAGTGATATGCATGAGAGGGGAAACGAGTGGTGGATTTTGAGCCAATGCTTGTTTGGGTGGGAGAACCGAAGATGGAGTGGTAAATCCAATTTCAAAACTGCCGCATTATAGTAGTAGTAGATTAGAAGTAAAGCTATTTCATACAGTCGACTCAAAGCGTTGGTTCAAATAGGGAAGAAAGTGGGAAAGCTATAGCATGAATCTAGGACTTGGTTCTAACAGGAAACGGGGGAAAGTAGTAATATCTGTCACTTTTTAAATAACCGTATATCTTATTTGCGCAAACAGGGATGTCTGTCTCCATATTGTTTCGGGATGTCTATCTCCGTATCGTTTCTATCCGCGCAATCAAAAGCACACACCTCAGTTTTAGTACAAATGCGCAAAATGAGATGTCTATCCCTCGCTGTCATCGTCTAACCTCCCGTCTTCAAGGTATCCCTACATTAGTAGTAACTAAGGTAGAATGACCAACGCAATCTAAAAGAAGCTGATTTGTATGTTTTACTTCCTGATTGCAGTGCAGGGACGAGCGAAAACAACTGCATCCTAGTCCAGAATGCACTTTCTACCAGTTCATCCATGGACCAAGGACTAGCTGGCACGGCTGCACGGCGGTTTTTTGGACAGGTGCGCGGACAAGAGGCATTGTGGTCTGCTTATTTCTGCAAATAGCGGTGCTTAAATTTAGTGGAATGCACAAGCATTTCCGCTGGTCAGTACACTGCATGGTTCAGTTCAGCATTCCAGCTGATACCACAATTATAATTGGTTATTCTGGAATGAGAGAACCTAACCCTGAATGGTGGCAACAAGAAAAAACCAGAGTGAACTCCAGGAAATTTAAGCCTGCCGGGAGGCCCTTTGCTCAGAGAGAAACCTTGCTTGTTTTTTCCTGATTTGTAAACCTTCTCACAACTTTGTCTTTTGCTGTGAACTAGTATATGTTTGTTATGTTCTATGAATCATTGAGATGTATAAAATTTCTTAACTTATGCTTTTCAAGTTTTTTATGAAGACGAGTTTAATGTGAGTGTTCCACATGAGAGCTGGACTAGCGTGTGAACGTTTTTACATTGTGGCCTCAATTAACTGCATGAACCACTGTAACAAGATACATAGTTGCTTATATGTCAGACAATAGATTGTTGATTGTTAGCTGGTCGATAGCCTAGTGTTGAAGCGAGCTGAGCCAATGTGCCGTGTTTTGCACAACTGCTTACAAGTGGGGTAGCACCAACAGTGTTTACAAGTACTTATGTATACGTTGGTGCACGGTTCTCGAACGAGTGCTCTATTTCATCAAAACACACACTGCTCGTATGATAAACCGTGACAACTTATGTCTTACCATGCCATATTCATGGAAAAACTAGTGAGGACGCATCTGTTTCGGCAAAAATTACGATGGTTATCACATGATTCACGGGCACACAAAAGTAGCAACAGTTCCCATAGACGGATTCAAACAGAGTACTAGCCCCAGAGGGGTCGATAATAGGTAAGGTTCGGATAATTAGACACAATCCAAACTACTATTAAACACTAGCTGGGGCAACGATTTCATGCCTCGATCTAATTTGGGCTGGACACAAGACGGACCTTGCCATGAACATCATCGAGGACGTCCCACAGCAGCTCAATCCTGTGAACCTTCATGAAGACAACCTTGTGGCCTTGCCACTGTTAAACTTGTTTGTGGAGGCATGCCACGTCATCTTCCTGCGTAAGCTTGACAACAACAGTATTCCTCACAAACGAAGGAGTAGCTTTGAACTTCTTGTGCTTTAGTACACCCTGGACAACACGCCTGACAACAGTGAGGCTGGAATTCAACTCTTCATTGGTATAACCGCAAATGGCTTCCAGGATCCAACAGCCTAAGAACTCTGTTTTCCCAGTGCGTATATTCAGGTCGTCCGCCTCATAGCGAGTGACATGTACAACCACACAATCCTTGTCTGCATCAGGGCTCTAATTGAAACAGAAACAAATTCTGAATTACTTTTCAGTATAAGAAACACAAGTTATTTAAACCACTACGTATACCATGGCATCGAAGCTAATAAAATTGTGCATTATTAATCACCACATACTTCCTTTTCTAAAAAAATCACCACATACTTAGATGAAAAACCACAATCGAGATCGGCAAAGAAGGAAATCACCTTGGGCAGCTCAGTGGGGGGGACACATCCTTGAAGGGGGAAAACTGCTCCTGCGATGCCACGGGGGCTGTAACCTCAAACGGGGCGTTGACCATCTCAGTATCTGGGGTCGCCTCGGTGGTTGTCTCCATCTTCTTGGAGCTCTTTGTCTCGTGGGGATCAGCCTCCCACGTCTGCTCCAATATCGGCAGATCTTTGCCTGGTTCTCCTTGGTCCATCATGAAACTGATGAATACTAGGAGTCCACTAAAAGGAAAACACAATCGCAATGACAATGAAACAAAAAAGAGAGTGGGGATTGGTTACTGCTTTGCAAAAGTTCTTTTTTTCCTCTGAACGAAAATATACCAACATCACGGATCCGCTTACCTTCCCTTCATTCGGAGAGAAGAACAGTGGCAGATGCAAGTGTTGCCTTTCTTGAAGACGGTGAGGGAGAAGGGGATTCAGCGAAGAGTGAAATGATGGTTGCTTCGTCCGTCAAACTTAGACTGTGGGGAGGTGGGGTTTTGTGATACGACGGCTTGTTACTGCCGCGCTACGACCGGGGTGACTCTCCGCCTGCATACTGCCTTCTAATTTGGTGGATGTTATTTGGGCCCGCGCGCTGCATGGCCCGCATGTCGGTGAACAAAAGTATAACGGCATTCAGTAGAGGGAGACGTTTCAATGACCTAGGAGGAGCCAGAAGCGGTAGAGTGTCTCCACTGTACTAGTAGTAATTGTTTTTCTCGGTAGCTGTAGAGTGTCTCCACTGTACTAGTAGTAATTGTTTCTCAGGTCCCAAGACAAAACAGCCCATCCACACTAGTAAATAGTAAAATCAATTCAAAAACCTGGGTGCTCTTCTTCCTCCTCGCTCCCACCCACCTCACGTCAGCTTGCTCCACTCGTACCCTCAAATTCCTCACCTCACTCCTACAGAAAACCCCAGCTCCCCTTCTTCCTCACTCCAACGGAAAACCCCCAGCTCCCCTTCTTCTTCGCTCGCACTACAACTAGGCTCGTTATTCGTTACTCTTCTCAAATCCGTGAGCGCGACGCGACGCCCTCGAGGAAAATGGAGTTGGCTAACCCCAGCGCCAAGAAGATGAGGCTCCCGCCAGCGGTGACGCCTGTTGTAGATCCCGCACCCGGCAGCGCAGGGAGAAGCGGCGACACCGCCCCCACCGAATCCCAGGAACCCGTTGAATCTCGGGTGGACCGCATCAGCGATCTCCCGGACGCCATCCTTGGGGAGATCATCTCGCTTCTCCCCACCAAGGATTGCTGCCGCACTCAAATCCTCTCAATTCGGTGGCGCCCTCTATGGCGTGCCGTTCCCCTTAATCTCGACTGTCGTCAGCTATCTCTCTTCAATGATTTTGAAATCCCCAGAGCCATCATCTCCTCCCATCAGGGCTCCGTTCAAAGCCTTTGCATCCCGTCATGCTACCTGAGCAAGCATACCATGCCCTGCACGGTGGACGCCTGGCTGGAATCCCCTGAATTCACAGAACTATAGCTGCTTGAGTTCTACTATTCCCCTGGAAATCACATACCACATACCGAATGTCATGAACTTGTGCCCTCAGCACCGATGTCCATCTCGGGGTTTTCTTCCTCTCTCCACACCGCCACCTTTGCGCAGTGCTACCTACCAGACAATCTGGTACTAAACCTTCGACTCCCATTTCTCAAGAAACTTTCACTTGTGCGGGTTCGTATATCTGAGGCCTCATTGCACAACATCATCCACTCCAGTTGCCCTGCACTGGAGTGCTTGGTGCTTGTTTTCACAGTTAGAGTCGGTTGTCTCAAAATAAAGTCGCCTAACCTTGTAAGAATTGGAATTTCTTTTGACGGAAGGCAGCTCATCATCCAAGATGCCCCTTCACTTCAAAGGTTGATCCTTGATTCTAGTTATTCACCGTTGCAAATAACCGTCCTCTTTGCGCCTAAACTGGAGACCTTGGGTGTAATACATGATCTGTGTGCTCATTTCAATATGGTGTTTGGCTCCACAGTTCTTCAAGTACTTTATATTATCATCTACACTTGTAACCATAAGCTGCATTTTAAATTTCTGCGCATCATTTATATATCATCTTGGAGTACACATTTTGTACTAATATTATGTTCTATGCTCAATGAAGAGTTTCTCCATGGATGGCCTATCAATGGTGTTGGATTCTGTTAAGATCTTATATATCCAAATGAATAGTTTTGATCTGAACAAGATTATTGGCTTGCTGCAATGTTTTCCATGTCTGGAGAAGTTGTATATAAAGGTGATAATTTCACGCACATTGGAAGCCTGCATATAGTGTACTAGAATTAACCGTTCAGCTGTTGCTCTTTCGACACTCTTCTTTTAGACCTTAACTGTTTTCAATCTTCATGTCTATTTAGGCAACAGGATGAGGTAAGAAAGTTATAACCAATCGGTGGATTCGTAAGCATTGGGATTTTCTCACTTCTCATGAGATTCGATTGAAGACAATAACGCTAGAACGATATGTAGCCAACCGTGCAAACATAAGATTTGTCACATTCTTTCTGCTGAATGCGAGGTTAGTATTGTCCATCAGGCTTAAGTTTATCAGCAGCATGGTTTTGATGGATGGGTATGTCAAAGAGCAAAAAAAGGAGTTTCAGGTGGGCAAAAGAGCTTCTGAATGTGCCGGGCTTCTATTTACAACATATTGTGGTCATAATCCAGTAAATTTTATGACCCAGGATGTTCATTCTATGGACCTGACCGATCCATTTGACTATGACTGCCGAAAATAGTGCTGGAGTTAGATGTTGTTGCCCTTTTCAATCTGTTTTTTTTGTAAACCTGATGAATAATTAACCCTCGTGCTTTTGTACAGTTTGTAAGCTGGAGTTAGATGTTCCTGCCCTTTTCAACTCGGCTGTGACTGTCATATTTTCTTTGAACCAAGGCAAATGGCTTGCCATTCGCTTAATTTAGAGTGAAATATTGTAACAAATCCAAACCAAGGGAAATAACATCACCCTCGCCGACTGCTTGAGCTCACTATGCATTACAGAAGCCAAGTGATTAGCCCCCACCAGCACCCACAAACTTATTTCAAACTAGCACATCAAATGGGCTGTAAATTTTCATAGGAAAGGCTACATGACCGTGACAGATTTGGATTCTGACATTTGGGACCCGCGAGGAAATAGCCTATCCAAGGTGGTGTCGACTTTCTAGCCAGTCAACAAACGATTCTGCCTACCAGCCGTTGGATTGACATCCAACATCTGTCGTGTATCTTCTATCTCTTGTCTTCTTCTTCCTCCAATCGCCCAAACCAAACCACCCCGTCGGCTCCGCCTGTTCCCGCCTCCCATGGCTCGTTGCGCCTCCGCCACCCTACCATACGTACCCTCCAACGTTGGCCAGTCTCTCCCTCTATTCCCCCACACGTCCTGTTATTCTCCGGCGACGTCAGCCCCAACACGCACCCGCGCCCGAACCAGTCAACCCTCGTATTCCCCTCTGCCTGCGACTGGACCGGCGCATTTTCAACGGCTCCTGTTCGTTTCGTCCAAGGCCTCGCCGTCGTCCTCCGCCTTGCGGCCTTGGTTCACTCGCCGTGCGCGGTGCGCCGCCCTCTTGCGTTGTCAACGTTGTCAACAACCGAGAGGAACAAGAAGATGACTGTATGTGGAGAGGATGACAGTTGGGACCCACCAGCGTCATGGTAGTACACAAGCAAGTGCCTCTATAGTACAAGCCCAAAAATATGGTTCCTCCTAATGGTTGGACATCTGGGGCTCACGCCATTGTCAACGTAGTCAATAAACGAGAGAATTACACTACAAGCAGCTGACACCAGGGACCCAGCAAGTCGCGCAGTTTTTTTAAGGAACAAGCAGTTGTTATTTATACTAGTTTTAGCGACGGATCAGGGTAACAATGGGGCTGTGCGGGGGCTGTGGCCCGTCTAGCCAGGGTTTTATTTATGTTTACCACATCATGAGCCCAGTTGTGTTTTTTCTTACTGAAAATGGCTAGCCCAGTTCTATTTTTTAAAAGAAATACCCAAACAAGGCCTACTTGCTTTATCGGCCCTGTTGGGCTGCAAATCTTTCAAGATGAGGAGAGTTTCATTCGGTTTGCCCAGAAATGGGATGTACATTTTTAAAACACGTCAAACCGGGAATTAGTTTCAATTTTTTTTCATTACAAGATCTTAAATTCCATTGATTTTTATGCATGGACAATCATTTGGATTTTATATTTATATAAATTATTTTTCAAAATAGTTTGAATGTGAATCGATATTTCTGGATTAAAAATAGTTGACCGCATGGAAATATGCAAAATTTTGTATACTTTTTAACCGTGGCCACAATATGGGGTGTGATGCTAACAAAAAGAAGATGGGCTCCAAAAAAATTCTTACGAATTAGCAAATGGGTTGTGCATTATTAGAAATAATGGCAGATGGGTTGTATGTTGTTTTCCACAGATTTGAGGCTGACTTGTGCGCCTACTACAGGATGATGCGTATGCTTTCATAAAAAAGGTTGACGCACACGCGACGCCCTGTCAACTTAGTCAACACACGAGAGCAGTGACTGTTGGATGTCCATCCAACGACAGTCATGCTTCTTCAATCTCTGCTCTTTATGCTCAAGCCGCTCAAACAAGCGCCGGCGGGACTGCCTTCTCCCTCCTCCCGCGGCCGGCTATGCTGCCGCACAGGCCTCACGGCCCCACCGTACTCCCATCGCTAGCCTAGCCATCCCTCTACTCACCCACACCTGCTGTTATTCTCCGGCGACGGCAGACGAACCAGTAAACCCTCATACTCCTCCGCGTGGGAAACAACTACTGAGTATTCCCTGGCTCCATGTCGTTCCGTTCCTAGGCCTCGCCGTTGTCCACCGCCCTGTTGATCTCGACGCGGCCTGGTCAACGTGGTTAATGAACGACATCCATCGGAACTGGACTATACGTGGAGAGGCTGACAGCTGGGTCCACGGCCGCACGCAAGGAAATGCCTCCTTATTACGCACAAAATAATGATTCCTCCACCTGACAGTTAGGACCCACAGGAAGGGCCTCTGTATTTCGCGAAAAAACATTCCCCCCGCTGACAGGTCGGACCCACCAGCTATATCTTCGCACGCAAGGAAGTGCCTCCTTATTACGCCCAAAAAATGAATACCCCCCTGCTAGCTGGGACCCACCATATTGTTGGGATGACTTGTGGGCCTACTAAGTTGACAGGGACGGAGAGCTTTGTCAACTTAGTCAATACTCCAGGTGACCGTATGATGTTCATCCAACGGCCATAGTGCTTCTTCAACCTTTGGTCTTCTTGCTCTAGCCGCCCAAAGCAGCGCCGGTCGTGCCGCCTGCTCGTGCCTCCTGTGGCCGGCTGTGCTACCGCAGAGGCCTCACTGCCCCCATACTACTCCCACCACTGGCCAGGCCATCCCTCCACTCACCCACACCCCCTGTTATTCTGCGGCGACGGCAGCCTCACACCGTAGTCGAACCAGTGAACGCTCGTACTCCTCTCCACGTGGGCATCCACTGCCGCGTCTTGCACGGCTCCGCGTCGTCCCCTTCCTAGGCCTCGCCGTCGTCCACCGCCATGGTGCTCATGGCGTGGCGTGGTCAATGTGGTCAACGACCGACTTCCATCGGAAGAGTACTGTACGTGGAGAGGCTGACAGCTGGGTCCACGGCAGCCGCAAGGAAGTGCCTCCTTATTACGCGGAAAATAATTATTCCTCTACCTGACAGCGGGGACCCACCGGACGGGCCACCAGTATTTTGCGAAAAAAATTGTTTCCCCTGACTGCTGCAACCCACCGGACGGGCCACCGTATTTCGCGAAAAAAAACGTCCCCCCCCCCC
>NC_041386.1:86532313-86534944 GCF_002162155.2 Triticum dicoccoides
AGAAGTGCCTCCTTCTTACGCACAAAAAAGTGAATACTCCCCCGGCTAGCTGGGACCCACCTTGCTGCGAGGCTGACTTGTGGGCCTACTAAGTTGACGGGGACGAAGGGCTTTGTCAACTTAGTCAATATGAACGATTCTAGCTCCAGTGACCGTACGATGTCCATCCAACGGCCGTAGTGCTTCTTCAACCTCTGGTCTTCTTGCTCCAGCCGCCCAAAGCAACGCCGGTCGTGCCACATGCTCCTGCCTCTCGTGGCCGGCTGTGCTGCCGCAGAGGCCTCGCCGCCCCCTACTATTCCCACCGCTGGCCAGGCCCTGCAGCGACGGCAGCGTCACACCGCAGCCGAACCAGTGAACCCTCGTAGTCCTCTCTGCGCGGGCTTCCACTGCCGCGTCGTCCCCTTCCTAGGCCTCGTCGTCGTCCACCGCCGTGGTGCTCTCCGTGCGGCGTGGTCAACGTGGTCAAGGAACGACTTCCATCGGAAGAGTACTGTACGTAGAGCGGCTGACAGCTGGGTCCACGGCCACAGCCCGGTTTTTTTGTGATTTGCCAAGTAAGTCGCTTTGTCAGGCCTGTTGGGCTGCAATTCTTTCAATACGAGGAGAGCTTTTATTCGGCTGGCCGAGAAAATGGCCCATCAGTAATGAGAAATGCGTTGTACATTTTTAAAACACATCAAACCGGCAATTAGTTTCAAATATCTTTTTTCATTTCAAGATTTTAAATTACATTAATTTTTATGCGTGGAGAATTTGTTGGATTTTATACTGATATACATTTATTTTTAAAATCAGTTTGAATGTGAGTCGAAATTTCCGGATTAAAAACAGTTCGGACCGCACCAAAATATGCAAAATTTTGTATAATTTTTTAACAGTTGCCACAATATGGGCTGTAATGCTAACAAAAAGAATACTGGCTCCAAAAAAACCTTAAGAATTAGCAAATGGGCTGTAAATTATTAGAAATAATGGCAGGTGGGTTGTATGCTGTTTTCCACAGATTTGAGGCTTTCCTAAAAAAAGGTTGACGCATAAGCACTGGCTGTTGGATGTCCATCCAACGGCCGTCGTGCTTCTTCAATCTCTACTCTTCCTGCTCCAGCCGCTCAAACAAGCGCCGGCGGGACTGCCCGCTCCCTCCTCCTCGCGGTCGGCTGTGCTGCCGCGCAGGCCTCACCGCACGACCATACTCCCATCGCTGGCCTAGCCATCCCTCTACTCACCCACACCTACTGTTATTCTCTGGCGACGGCAGACGAACCAGTAAACCCTCGTACAGTCGTACTCCCCTCCGCGTGGGAAACAACTGCCGAGATCAACGTGGTGCGCTCGGCGCGGTCAACGTGGTCAAGGAACGACTTTCATCGGACATGGACTGTACGTGGTCAACGTGGTCAAGGAACGGCTTCCATCGGACGTGGACTGTACGTGGAGAGGCTGACAGCTGGGTCCACGGCCGCAGCAAGGAAGTGCCTCCTTATTACGTGCAAAATAATTATTCCTCCACCTGACAGCGGGACCCACCGGACGGGCCACCGTATTTCGCCCCCCTGACTGCTGGGACTCACCAGCTACATCTTCACACGTAAGGAAGTGCCTGACAGTCGGGACCCACCTGGTCGAAGCGTATGTAGCGTTGTCATTCTGGTCGCAAATGTGTACGTACATATATACTGGTCGATGTAGAGGCGCGCACGTGTCGTAGTAGAGGCGGCCAGGGTGCAAGAAAGAAAATACGGCCACGTATGTGTACATACGGGCGGGGTCTCGAACGCCTACTCACGCATATGTACGGCCAGGGCTCATGTACATGGCTGGGTCGGAACGGAGAAACAACGTCGTCGTCGTGTTCATGGGGAGGCAACGGAATGCGTCATATTCATGGGGAGGCAACAGAATGCGTCGTGTTCATGGGGAGGCAACGGAATGCGTCGTGTTCATCGGGAGGGCTTGGACGGAACAGGCGATGGAAACGAGGCCTGACGTACCATAGAACGGAGGAAACGGCCTTGTGTTCGACCGGCCACGTTCGAAACGGGATCCTGTTCATCGGGAGGGGTCTGGCGTACCGCAAAACGGAGTAAACGGACCTCCTACTGTCAAAACGGGGGTCTTGTTGATCGGGAGGGGTGTGGCATACTGCAAAACGGACGAAATGGACTTGTGTTGGAGCGCTACGGTCGAAACGGGGGCCCTGTTCATCGGGAGGGGTGTGGCGTACCGTAAAACGGGTCTCCACGGGATACTGTTCATCTCCACCATCGACCCCCTCCAGCCTCCACGAGCTACTATTCATCCACCATCGACCTCCTCCAGCCTCCACCTGCGATTGTTCATCCACGGGCTCCTGTTCATCCAGCCTTCACCGCGCGCTACTCCACCGGCTACTGTTCAACTAGCCCTCTCCATGGGCTCCTGTTCAACCACCCCTCCACGGGCTACTGTTCATCCTGCCCTCCACCGTCTACTGTTCATCCTGCCCTCCACGGGGTGGTCCTGTTCATCCAGCCCTCCACGGGGTCCTGTTCATCCAGCCCCAACCGGCTCGATCGATCGGGGTTCTGTTCATCCAGAGGCAACACCACAGGGTCCTGTTCATCCACCCCCACCGGGAACTGTTCATCC
>NC_041386.1:86535221-86584083 GCF_002162155.2 Triticum dicoccoides
TCACTGTTCATCCAGAGGCAGCATCGATCGGCTTCAGTTAGCAGCAGTAGCGAAGGAATCGCTCGATCGGGTTCAGTTAACAGCCAGCGATCGATCGCTCGGGTTCAGTAACGCGTAGCCTGCAGTGCAATCGCTCGGGTTCAGTTAGAGCCCAAAACCTCGCTTGGGTTCAGTTAGAGCCAACGCCTCGCACACACGCGCGTACGTGTACGAGAGAAACGCGCATCGCTCGGCCCCCGACCTCCCACTGTAACCGGGAACTCCTCGAAATTTTCCTCCCCCTCACTTCTACCACGGTTTTTTCCGTCATGGACGGCCCAAAGAATGTCATGCAGCTGCATCTCCGGCCCGCCCAGGATGAAAAGCCCATTTTCTGTCATGATTTTTTGTCATAGAAGTAGGAGCCCACCACATCTATGATGATACCGGGTTTTGTCACAATTATCGTCATAGAAGTGTCATATGTATGACAGAAAAAAATTCATTCGGCCCAAAATGTCACGGATGTGTCTTTTTTTTTGTAGTGTTAGCAATAAAGTAAAGTAATTACATGCCGTTTATGTTGACACGCAGGTCATAAATAAATTAAGACAACTCCTATGGCTCCTGCCGGTTGTCATACTCATCGACATGCAAGTCGTGATTCCTATTACAAGAACATGATCAATCTCATACATCACATATATCATTCATCACATCCTTTTGGCCATATCACATCACACGGCATATGCTGCAAGAACAAGTTAGACGTCCTCTAATTGTTGTTGCAAGTTTTTTACATGGCTGCTATAGGTTTCTAGCAAGAACGTTTCTTACCTACGCCAAAACCACAACGTGATATGCCAATTTTTATTTACCCTTCATAAGGACCCTTTTCATCGAATCCGATCCGACTAAAGTGGGAGAGACAGACACCCGCTAGCCACCTTATGCAACTAGTGCATGTCAGTCGGTGGAACCAGTCTCACGTAAGCGTACGTGTAAGGTCGATCCGGGCCGCTTCATCCCACGATGCCGCCGAATCAAGATAAGACTAGTAACAGCAAGCAAATTGACAGAATCGATGCCCATAACAACTTGTGTTCTACTCGTGCATAGAAACTACGCATAGACCTAGCTCATGATGCCACTGTTGGGGATCGTTGCAGAAATTAAAAAAATTCTACGCATCACCAAGATCAATCTATGGAGTAACTAGCAACGAGAGGGGACTACATCTTCATACCCTTGAAGATCGCGAGTCGGAAGCGTTGCAAGAATGTGGTTGGAGGAGTTGTACACGTAGCGATTCAGATCGCGGCCGAATCCGATCTAAGCACCAAACAACGGTGCCTCCGCGTTCAATACACGTGCAGCCCTGTGATGTCTCCCGTGCCTTGATCCAGCAAGGAGGAGGGAGAGGTTGAGGAAGAAGGCTCCAACAGCAACACGACGGCGTGGTGGTGATGGAGTGGCAGTTCTCCGGCAGGGCTTCGCCAAGCTCACGCAGAGGAGGAGAGGTGTTGGGGAGGGGAGGGGTTGCGCCTTGGATGTGGTGCTGCAGCCCTCCCCTCGCCCCTCTATTTATAGGGAGAAGGGGTAAGGGGATCGGCCCCTCTAGATGATATCTAGAGGGGGGGCGGCGGCCAAGGGGGAGGGGGCTTGCCCCCCAAGCAAGGGAGGCGCCCCCCTTTAGGGTTCCCCCAAAACCCTAGGCGCATGGGCCCTAGGGGGAATGGCACCCAGCCCACTAGGGGCTGGTTCCCTTCCACCTACAGCCCATAAGGCCCTCCGGGGCAGGTGGACCCTTCCCGGTGGACCCCCGGAACCCCTCCAGTGGTCCTGGTACAATACCGGTATACCCTCGAATATTTCCGGTGACCGTATGATGACTTTCCATATATAAATCTTCACCTCCGGACTATTTCGGAACTCCTCGTGACGTCCGAGATCTCATCCGGGACTCCGAACAACATTCGGTAATCACATACAAATCTTCCTAATAACCCTAGCATCATCGAACATTAAGTGTGTAGACCCTACGGGTTCGGGAACCATGCACACATGACCGAGACAACTCTCAGGCCAATAACCAACAGCGGGATATGGATACCCATGTTGGCTCCCACATGTTCCACGATGATCTCATCGGATGAACCACGATGTCGAGGATTCAAGCAATCCTGTATACAATTCCCTTTGTCAATCGGTACGTTACTTGCCCGAGATTCGATTGTCGGTATCCCAATACCTTGTTCAATCTCATTACCGGCAAGTCACTTTACTCGTTGCATAACACATCATCCCGTGACCAACCCTTAGTCATATTGAGCTCATTACGATGATGTCTTACCGAGTAGGCCCAGAGATACCTCTCTGTCATACGGAGTGACAAATCCCAGTCTTGATTCGTGCCAACCCAACAGACACTTTCAGAGATACCCGTAGTGTGCCTTTATAGTCACCCAGTTACGTTCTGATGTTTGGCACACCCAAAGTATTCCTACAGTATCCGGGAGTTGCACAATCTCATTGTCTAAGGAACAGATACTTGACATTAGAAAAGCTTTAGCAGACGAACTACACGATCTTGCGCTATGCTTAGGATTGGGTCTTGTCCATCACATCATTCTCCTAATGATGTGATCCCGTTATCAATGATATCCAATGTCCATGGTCAGGAAACCGTGACCATCTATTGATCAACGAGCTAGTCAACTAGAGGCTCACTAGGGACATGTTGTGGTCTATGTATTCACACATGTATTACAATTTCTGGATAACACAATTATGGCATGAACAATAGACAATTATCATGAACAAGGAAATATAATAATAACCATTTTATTATTGCCTCTAGGGCATATTTCCAACACAACCACACATGGAGATTAATTATCTACAGCAACGTGATCAGTAGCAAAGTAGCATGATAGTTTTCATGATAGTGACAGTAGCAATGGTAATAGTAACAGTGATAGCAATAGTTTTGTAACAAGTGCAACAAAGGATAGCAATAGTAACTTAGCAGGAACAATATTGGATAAATTCGTAGGCATTGGATCGGTGACTTGTTGGATGATATTCATCATGAGACAGTTATAACCTAGGGCAATACGACACTAGCTCCAGTTCATCAATATAATGTGGGCATGTATTCTGTAAATAGTCATACTTGCTTATGGAAAGAACTTGCATGACATCTTTTGTCCTACCCTCCCGTGGTAGCGGGGTCCTATTGGAAACTAAGGGATATTAAGGCCTCCTTTTAATAGAGAACCGGAACAAAGCATTAACACACGATGAATACAAGAACTCCTCAAACTATGGTCCTCGCCGGGAGTGATCCCGACTATTGTCACTCCGGGGTTGCCGGATCATAACACGTAGTAGGTGACTATAACTTGCAAGATTGGATCTAGAACATGAATATAATGGTGATAACATAAATGGTTCAGATCTGAAATCATGGCACCCGGGCCCAAAGTGACAAGCATTAAGCATGGCAAAGTCATATCAACATCAATCTTAGAACATAGTGGATACTAGGGATCAAGCCCTAACAAAACTAACTCGATTACATGATGAATCTCATCCAACTCCTCACCGACCAGTGAGCCTACGAGGATTACTGACTCCCGGTGGGGAGCATCATGGAATTGACGACGGAGAAGGGTTGGTGATGACAAAGAACGAAGATCCCCCTCTCCGGAGCCCCAAACGGACTCCAGATATGGCCTCCCGATGAAGAACAGGAGGTGACGACGGCTCTGTCTCTTGGATCACGATAATTCTTTCTCCCCTGATTTTTTTCTGGAAAAATAGGATTTCATAGCATCGGTTTCAGGGTCTGCGGGGCCACCAGGTGGGGACAACCCACCTGGGTGTGCCAGGAGGGGGCGCGCCCTGGTGGGTTGTGCCCACCCAGGTGCCCCCCTCCAGTGGTTCTTGGCTCCAGAAATTCTCTTTATTTGTATAAAAATTCCTTGCAAAGTTTCGTTCCATTCCGAGAACTTTTATTTCTGCACAAAAACAACACCATGGTAGTTCTGCTAAAAACAGCATCAGTCCGGGGTTAGTTTCATTCAAATCATGCAAATTAGAGTCCAAAACAAGAGGAAAAGCGTTAGGAAAAGTAAATACGTTGGAGACGTATCATAATGGCATATGTGCAGTGACAAAGCAAAATTTGCATCATGAGGACTATGTTTCTGAATTCTTCAAGAAGACATTGTACATGGAGACATACAAAGCAATTATTTACCCTATCCCTAGTCCAGATTGCTGGCCTGATACAAACACTCAAGACATTCAGCCTCCTGTTTTTAAACAAAAGGCAGGCAAAAAGCAGACAACAAGAAGGAAGGGGGAGTTTGAGGTTCCAGCTTAAAGAGGCACAAGTAGGATGGGTACTATCACATGTGGAAACTATGGTTTGGAAGGACACATGTATACAACCCGCAACAAGACTCTGAAGCCTAGTCTCTAGATGAGGAAAAACAAACACCAGGTAATTAGCAAGCTCCGAAAAAATCTCAGACACTTTTGAATTAGTACGCTTTTTAGAAATAAAAGTTATGTTTGACATGTACGAAAATAGGGCAGTTTACTCTAATATACCTGCTGCAAGAACCACATCAGTCCATGTTGCAAGAGGTAGAAGAGGAGCACAAGCTTCATGTAGGCCACTGGTGCGCGTCAGTCCTAAACAAACATTTTAAAACCCCTTTCCGCGACAGCATTTGGAACCGTCGCCAAGTTAGTGTGGGCGATAGGGGGTCCTTCCCACACGACCCAGAAATCGTCAGGGGTAGGCCCTCCTGGGACCCAGGCTGGGGTCGTGTGCGATCGGGCGAGGCATCGAAACCCAATCATTTCCATAGGTATGTACATCCCACACGGTGTATCCCAGAAATTATTTCCATACGTATGTACACCCACACGGTAAATCCCAGAAATCATTTCCATAGGTATGTACATTCCACACGGTGAATCCTAGAAAATCATTTCCATTCGTATGTATATCACACACAATCAATCCAAGGAATACATTTTCGTTCTTATGTACATCCCAAACAGTCAATCCAGGGAAAACGTTTTCGTTCGGACGTACATCCCACACAGTTTTATGTGTAGGCTTGTGTGTGAAAGGTGTAACTATCACACACGGTCTTCCTTGGTTAACTGTTTGCTTTTATCAACTATATCACACACGATTTGATGAAGAAAACTGTGTGGCATTGGGCTATCCATCGCAAGGGCTCTTACTGCTAGAATCGTTTGCAAAGGTCCATGACACATTTAGCAGGTTTATTAGTTTACAATTAATAATTCCAGTATTATGCAAATTCACATTTCATATCGAACAACTATTTGCCAATTTCATATCAGGCACATAAATATATTATAACATCACAGTACGGTAGCTACATGAAAACAGCACAGTACAACATATAGCTAGTTCAACTTCATAAGAACAATATATTCATTTCTCTAATCGAGATCATACAGGCTCGTCTTATCCACCTCTGCTTTCAGTTCAGTAAGAACCCGTTTTGCACGGGCCAACTAGGAAAGTGCCTCCTCCTGCGCCAACACCATCTTAGCAAAGTCTGATTTAAAAAATCTGAGCTCATTCTCCACCTTCAACTTTTTATCCCGCATCTTGAAATATGCTTCAGTGTTGACAAGACTTTCTATAAGCCTACGTGTGTTCACTTCCTCATACATGCTCCAGAGCTTCATTAGGCACATCTTCAAAGACTATGGCCACTCTTGATCAACCCACTCCAAGTAAGAACACTTCCGTTCATCTTATAATATTTGAAACTAGATCGGTAACAATTGTAGGGGAAATGGGTCTATAGCAACATAAAAAATCACCAATGCTTATTTTGAAAAACTGAAGAAACATGTTAATTATGACATATCTTCTCAAAAAGATCAATGTGCAAATGAAATAATTGGTACTGAGACAACAACCAAATTCTGGAACATCAGAAGCTATAATTAACTACAACGACGCTACAAGGTCTTACTCATGTACAATAAGTAACAAATTGAACATCTTATGAGGAAGGTAAATATAACTACAACAGCATAGCGACAGTGTTTGGATGACAGCAAATTGATACTAACAGATGTGTACATGCACAAATTTAGTAACATAGAACTAATAGCACTAAGGTCGTCCACTATGTATGCCAAAACTAGTGTAAAGACAACTGTTGCTACATCTCGCACTGGTGCCCTGAACTAGCGAGCCGATGCAGCGGAAAAAACCAGGGACCCGAACTCCGGAGCACATAGTTGCTCCGATGCCCAGTTCCTTCGTGCCATAAAGATTTAGTAGTTTACTGCTTGGTTCTCGGATGTGTGGACCAAAGTTGGCTGCACAAACTACTGAAGTGGTGCCAAATAATTTTCTAATGGCACCGCTGATGAGATGGCAACAATTTAAGATACTAGGTACAAACTGTGTCACTATCTTAGGATGTGTTTGGTTGAAGGTGTGGTATGAATGGGTTGGGACCGTGACAGTGTATGAATCACATCTAACAAATGATTTTTAACAACAGAAGAGGGTCTAACCTTCTCTGCACATGCCAGAAACTTCCTCCCAGTGTCCACAGAATCAAACCGAGTAGCTTCACGCATGGCGATTGATGGTGACAACGAGCACATAGATCTTCAGCCACCCCACTCCATTTGTTGCCACTGATGGTCTTAGGGAGCTACAAGAGGTACAAACGACTCACATCAACCTCCAGGTAAAAATCCTTCATTCCAAGTCATAGCCCGAGAGAAAGAAGAGAGGCATACCCGGGTGGTGAAAGACTAGTCGCCGGAGGAGGAACCGCTGGAGATGTCTTTGAAGAAGACCATGGCGACCCCGGCGGTAGGATGCGAGACGGCGAGAGCGAGGAAGCGGCTATAACTTAGCAAGGAAGGAAGGAAGGAGGAAACAGGGGAAATGTGACTTGTGGTCGGGGAGAAAAGGGGGTGGGGAAGGGGGGAAAGGGGGGTGGGGGTAGATATTTTGGCGGTAGGCCAAAATTTTGGAAATATGGAGGGAAACTTTGCGTGCGGTGCTGCTGGACCATTCACTTTGAATGATTGTGTGCATCGCAAATGATTCTTATGCTTTACGCACATGGGATGAGTTTGATAATTCAAATTTTGGTCTCAAGGCATGGGCACATTCACTTTGAACGCGCGCGGTGCCGCTGGACCATTCACTTTGAACGATTGTGTGCATCGCAAACAATTTTTCTGCCTTACGCGCATGGGATGAGTTTGATAATTCAAATTTTGGTGGAAATTTCCCCGGATACGTCATTGCATAATTTAACATCGCTTGCTAATTTGGGCACACAAAAGAGCGTACAGTAGACATACCACACTTACTGAATCGAGCTATTTTAGTAATTACACAGAGCCAGTTGACCTAAACATTGATCTAACAAAAGACCAGCATTAAAAACAAAGCCTAAGTACGCATAATTAAAAATCCACCGCTGCGCCGGCCTATGCATCGCCGGTGTGAGATGAGACGTCGATGACTTGTCCTGGTGACATGCCATCGTTGGTGGACTCCGTGTCCCCCCTGCTGAAGTCGATCGCGTCCTCGTCCTCGTCCTCGGCACCGCCCTTAAGGTTGTAGTACTCGTAGTAGTGGCTGCGCTAGAGCTCGCGTTGGTACTCCACCGCTGATTCCTCGACGGAGAGACTCTTCTCTACCTTGACCTCGGCCACGCGCAACTCCTCCTCCCAGCGCTCCTCGATCTCCGCCGCCTCCTGCATCTCCAGCTCCCGCTCGGCGACCTCATGAGGAAGTAGGTGCTCCATGGCCACCGCCGCCTTTTTGGACGTGGGTTGCATGCTGGAGTCCGAGGTGGCCTGGAATATCTTGGCGTGTGCATCCTCGATCTTGGCGTGGATGGCCTCGACACGGGCCAGGGCGACATCAGCGGCACGGACGGCAGCTCGAGCGCTCTCGGCGTTTGCAGCCGTCGTCGCAGCAGCTGATGCAGCTGTCTCGGCTGCTGCAACTGCCCTGTCGGCTGCAGCAGACGCCCTCTCAACGGAAGCGACCGCGCTCAATGCGGATGCGGCGGCACTCTCGGCGTAGGCGGTGGCGTTCTCGACGTAGGCAGTGGCGCTCGGGGGGACGCGGCCATCGTACGGGCCTTCACGAAGCGTTTCCACAGCGTCATCTTTACAAGAAAGGGGTGCGGGAATGGGGATCAGGATTTGTGGATTCGGGGGTTGCCGACACTAGAGCAGACGAGTCGGCGAAGCTTAAGGAGGGAGACTTAAATAGACCCAGATATTTTCATCGCAAATGATTCCTAGAAAACAAATGTGTGTGATGTTGTAGATATTTTTTATTAGCAGTGAAAGACAAATTTGGAATAAAGTGCCAATGGATGGTGTTTTAAATGAACTAGAAATTTTGTAGTACTAATACAACTGTCATGTCAAATTTTGGAAAATTTCAGGGGTCATTTGACCTTCTAAGACATTTAAGTGATTTTCTAGCCATTTAATGACCGTAATTGAAATTTGAACTACATGTACACGGAACAGCTAACCATAACGGTTTGAAAACTCATATTCGTGTACTTATGTGCGATTTAATTCTATGTGCAATAAATTGGAAGGAATTTTCAAACATATTGGTCTAACGGCTATGACACAATTAAGCATGGAGTGACATGGCATTTTAATTCCAAAAAATAAAAAAATCAGAAACACATGAAACCTTGGTTGATGTAATGTCATGCCACCAAGATAATGTGGTAA
The DNA here is from genome assembly GCF_002162155.2 of Triticum dicoccoides. Taxonomy (NCBI): domain Eukaryota; kingdom Viridiplantae; phylum Streptophyta; class Magnoliopsida; order Poales; family Poaceae; genus Triticum; species Triticum dicoccoides. The sequence continues at coordinate 86,544,006 of NC_041386.1, forward strand.
AAAAATTGGCATGTTTGACCGAAGTTTGGACACACACCCCTCACAAACCGGAGCAACTCACTAGAAGGTCGTGGTTCCGAGAGGGAACAATGCATGTTTGATGACGAATGGGAGATAGCTTCCTCTTACGGCCTTCAATTTTTTTTCTACGTCTAACATGCACTACTACAACTGTAATGTGAAATTTTTGAAAATTCTAGGGGTCATTTGACCTTTTAAAGACATTTAAGTGATTTTCTAGCCATTTAATGACCATAATTCAAATTTGAACTACATCTACATGCAACGCGTAACCAAAACGGTTTGAAAACTCATATTTGTGTACTTGTGTGCGAGTTAATTCCATGTGTAGTAAACTAGAAGGAATTTTCAAATAGATTTGTATCACGACATGGACACATATGCATGGAGTGGCATGGCATTTTAATTCCAAAAAAATTAGAAACACATGAAACCTTGGTTGATGTAATGTCATGCCACCAATATGATGTGGTAAAGAAATTGACATGTTTGACGAAAGTTCGGACACACACCCCTCACATACCGGAGCAACTCGCTAGAAGGTTCGTGGTTCCGAGAAGGAACAATGCATGTTTGATGACGAACGGGAGATAGCTTCCTCTTACGGCCTTCAAATTTTTTCTACGTCTAACGTGCATTACTACAACTGTAATGTGAATTTTTGGAAAATTCTAGGGGACATTTGACCATTTAAAAAAAAATTTAAGTGATTTTCTAACCATTTAATGACCATAATTCAAATTTGAACTACATCTACATGCAACGCCTAACCAAAACGATTTGAAAAATCATATCTGTGTACTTGTGTGCGAGTTAATTCCATGTGCAGTAAATTAGAAGAAATTTTCAAACATATTGGTTCACGACATGGACACATGCATATGTATGCATGGGGTGACATGGCATTTTAATTCAAAAAAATAGAAAAATGATCAGAAACACATGAAACCTTGGTTGATGTAATGTCATGCCACCAAGATGATGTGGTAAAGAAATTGGCATGTTTGACAAACGTTTGGACACACACCCCTCACAAACCGGAGCAATTCGCTAGAAGGTTCGTGGTTCCAAGAGGGAACAATGCATGTTTGATGTCAAACGGGAGATAACTTTCTTTTACGGCCTTCAAATTTTTTCCTACGTTTAACATGCACTAATACAACTGTCATGTGAAAATTTGGTAAATTTAAGGGGTCATTTGACCTTTTAAAGACATTTAAGTGATTTTCTAACCATTTAATGACCATAATTCAAATTTGAACTACATCTACATGCAACACCTAACCATAGCAATTTGAAAAATAATATTTTTGTATTTGTGTGCGAGTTAATTCCATGTGCAGTAAATTAGAAGGAATTTTCAAACATAGTGGTCTCATGACATGGACACACGCATACATATGCATGGAGTGACATGGCATTTTAATTCAAAAAAAATAGAAAAATGACCAAAAACACATGAAACCTTGGTTGATGTAATGTCATGCCACCAAGATGATGTGGTGAAGAAATTGGCATGTTTGACGAACGTTTGGATACACGCCCCTCACAAATCGAAGCAACTCGCTAGAAGGTTCGTGGTTCCGAGAGGGAACAATGCATGTTTGATGACGAACAGGAGATAGCTTCCTCTTACGGCCTTTAAATTTTTTCCTACGTTTAACGTGCAACTGTCATGTGAAAATTTGGTAAATTTCAGGGGTCATTTGACCTTCTAAAGACATTTAAGTGATTTTTTAACCATTTAATGACTGTAATTCAAATTTGAACTACATCTACATGCAACGCCTAACCAAAACGGTTTGAAAAGTCATATTTTTGTGTAGTTGTGTGTGAGTTAATTCCATGTGCAGTAAATTTGAAGGAATTTTCAAACATATTGGTGTCAAGGCATGGGCACATGCATGGAGTGCATGCCATGGCATTTTAATTCCAAAAAATTAAAAAATGATCAGAAAAACATGAAATCTTGCTTGATTTAATGTCATGCCACCAAGATTATGTGGTAAAAAATTGGCCTGTTTGACGAAAGTTTGAACACACACCCCTCACAAACCGGAGCAACTCACTAGAAGGTTTGTGGTTCCAAGAGGGAACAATGCATGTTTGCTGACGGACGGGAGATAGCTTCCTCTTACGGCATTCAATTTTTTCCTACGTTTAACGTGCACTAATACAACTGTCATGTGAAAATTTAGAAATTTTCAGGGGTCATTTGACCTTTTAAAGACATTTAACTGATTTTGTAACCATTTAATGACCGTAATTCAAATTTGAACTACATCTACATGTAACGCCTAGCCGACACGGTTTGAAAAATCATATTTTTATGTACTTGTGTGTGAGTTAAAAAATCATCAGACGATGTAAATATCTGGTGTTCAAAAAAGAAAATGTAAAGATCTGGCAAGACAACCGGCCCCCACACGATTGGCACTCTATCTCGCGGCTCGAGATTTGGTAGGTGATTAGCAGGGATCATTAATCAGACACGGTTTTGTATCGGAAACCGTCAGCTATTATGTTCACACACGGATTTGCTGCGGGAATTGTGTGTAATTCAAACTACAGTACTCGTAAATTCCGGCGACCGGCGTGTGTACTGTCCCTTTCGATCTAGATTCCGGCCGCCAATAAATACTACCTTGCTCACTTCGTCCCGCCTACATTCTCATCTACATTCTCCCCTTGCTCGCCTTCTCTCTCTCACTCTCAAATCTCTGCCATGGCGCCGCTGGTCTGCCCACGCGCCGACGAGGAGTAGCCGCCCCTCGAGGACGCTCACTCGATTAGCAGCGACGAGGACCCCTACGCGTCGCCTGACGAGGTTGCGCCGGACCCCCCAACTTTGGATTGGTATTGGGGCCAGTACAATCTTTGTCTGTGGAAGTCGCTACCGCCGGCTGAGAAAGTCACGTAAGTGGCTTTCAAGAAGGAGATGGCGGAGGAGGAAGCCAAGTACCAAGCGGCCTGTGAACCCCGTGGTGCCGCCTAGACAAAGGAGGCGGAGGAGCTTTGGGGACGGGCGCGTTGTCGTGCCAAGGAGGTGTACGAAGATGGGTAATTCGCTGGGAAGGTCATAGGCGTTGGGCGCCTCGTCGCTGTGTGGAGGTGGGCCGATAAGCTCCAGCGTGCCACCGACGAGGAGCTTCGGTGGGCGCCCAACAAAATGGCAAAATTGGTCGCGCACGTCCGCCAGCAAGAGGCAGATCGGTACGTCAAGCACTGCGAGGCAGAGGAGTTAGAGTACTGCTCGCGCACTAGGAAGATGTCGCGCACCAGGGAACTGCTGGCGAGGGGCTATCGGAATACTGGCCCCAGGAGGAATTATTAGTTTTAGTATTGATTGTTTTCAACTTTATCTAGTAGTTAAGTATCATCACATATATGTGATGATATTATATATATATAGGACAACACTATTCTAATCCTAGGATTAAAATAGTTATTTGGATCATAAAGCGGCTATATAGGGGCCGAGGGGATGCTGCGGAGATCCCGAACGGAGAAAAGAAACAGCCCGACCAGCCCATTACCGCAGCCCACGACCCTCTCCTCCCCGTCCAAGCCACTGCGCTGCCCCTCCCCATCGGCACTACGCCGCCACTCCCCGTCGGCCCCGCGTCGCCCCTCCTAGCCCGTCCAGTGCATCGCCTAGATCTTGTTGCTACCGGACGCCCAGGCCATCTGCCCCAACCACCTCCGCCGCCGGCGTCCTCTCGCCGACGACCTCCGCCGCCGTCCTCCCCCCGACCACCTCCGTCGCCGCCGTCCTGGCCCCAATAGCCTCCACCACTGCCCTCCGCCCCACCTCCGTGCCCACTCTTCGCCCCAGCCACCTCCGCCCTCGCCTCCAACCACCGCCCCGACCACCTCCACCACCGCCCTCTGCCATCGCCACCACCTGCAAATTGAGAAGGCGTCAGCCTGCAGGTAGAGGAGGCCTCGACCTGCATTTAGAGAAGGACTCGGCCTGCAGTTCTACAGTAGACGCGTCCGGGTGACTCTGCCAGGTAGTTGTGCAGGCTTCCTACTATTCAAAAGATGGGCAGCGCGGGTCGGCATCAGCAGATTTCTGTAGTGCAGTCCAAGCTGAGCCTCCCTTGGCTTCCTCCTTGCTTGCGTTGGTGTCCAGGCCTCCAATCGAACGGCTGCTTGGCCGCAGGATCAGCACAACAGCGTGTTGATGGCATCTCTTACCATGTTCTCATGGAAAAAGCAGCTAGCTTGCCTTGAAGCAGCATCCATTACCCCGCGTGCTCCTAGTTGCTTCCCCCAACACAAGGACGAACAAAGTGATTGGTTTGTTGCTGCTCTTCTTCTACTACAGTATGTCTTTAGATTCAAAGAAGTTCAGCCTCGTGCCAGATAAAAAGTTCAGTTTTATGTTCCTGCTCGCTCCCTCTCCCGTTTGCGCATTTCTCCATGGCTTTCTCTTTGTTGAATCATAGATTCACTAGAGCAACACATGATATCCTGATATCAACTAACAGTGTGCATGGCGATGACCGTGGACGGCATGTTGTGTGTGTGCGTGATGTCACTACTGGCTACTGTTGTTGTTGTTCTGAAGATTCTGTAATTTAACAGAAATTTAGGGAAATCAACTTGTTGTGCTACTGTAGATGGGTAGAATTTGGCCACCCATGTGGGTGTTTATTCTTATTCCTGATAAAGGGAAAATTGTATGTGCTCGCTCATCAAATTTGAATATAAAAAATGAATGATTCTGTATTCAACCATTATGTGATCTTTTTAGTTTTAGCGTTTAAATTGTATTGAGTTTTCTATGTGTATTACAACAGTCCAAAAAGTTGTTTACTAGCGGTTTGCTAGAAAAAAAAAAGAAGTTCAATATAAATAGGAATAAATTTACTTATATATGTGTGTACTGCAGCAACAATTTGGTAAAAAAAGGCATTCAACGTAAGGGTGCAATGCGACAGAAGAAAAAACAACATGGGATATTGAAATAGAGGGCATGTGCGGTGGTCAAAGTGGCAAAGGATAAGCATAAAAAATGACTGGTGGATACAATTCATGACTTTTAGTGTATAAAACAAAATGTCCCTTAATTCCCATAAACGAGTGTCTTTTCTATACGGATCCCATTCCCAAAAATTGTTCTATTATGGTTGTGTCCTTGCACTCATTTTTTTCTTCTGGAAATGTCGAAATAAGAATGATGGAAAAATTGTTGTTAATTTGTTCTTGTGACGCTATAGATTTTTGTTTACACTAAAAACAAAAAAGTTCAAAAAGAACAACACACTTGCAGTTTGTAAAATAAACAAAAAAGGGTCAAAAAGGACGAAAAGTTCATATTAAAAATAACATATCAGTTGAATGTTTATAATTTTTTGGAACTTTCCCATTTCCAAAAAATCAAGAAGTTCAAATTAAGCAACAATAACAATTTTTGCTATAAAAACAGAGAAGGTCAAACTATAAAAACAGAGAAGTTCAAAAATTATCTAAAAAATGGATTTCCCCATTTCTAAAAGAACCTACAAGTTCTAATTAAAAGAGCGGAGAGTTTCATGTTTACTGAAAAACTATGGTTTTTCGTAAATGAAAGAAATAAAACCAACACATCCAAAATAGTAGATAGATAAAAAAAATATAAAAAACTTAGATTTTCCCTGTTACCGAAGAAATAAAATCATCAATTTGATGTTCAACTATTTGTTCTAGTGCTTGTAGAGAAAATGGATTTTTTTCTCGTTTCTACAAAAAACCTAGAGGCTCAAACTTAAATAATGGAGAAGTCCAACGTTTATTAAGATACCAAGAAGGTCAAGTTGAAAAAACGAGCAGTTCAAAAAGTATATAAAATAGATTTTTCCTATTTTTTTAAAAAAGCCCTAAAAGTTCAAATTTAAATAATTCGGCGGTTTGATGTTTTTCACATAACTAGGACTTGAACCGTTACTAATGAATAACACCAAGAAAATCCAAATTGAAAAAACCAAGAAGTTCAATTTAAAAAAAATAGAATAGTACAATGTATATGAAAAACTCGGATTTTCCTCGTTACTAAATGATAAACTAAGAAGGTATATTTAAAAAAGAGAGAAGTTGAATATTTATTGAAGAAACTCGAATTTTTCCCGTTACTAATGAATAAACCAAGAAGTTTGGTTTGAAATAACCAAGAATTTGACATTTACTAAAAAAACTCCAATTTTCACATTTCTAGAAATATACACAAAAGAGGTTCAAAAATTGAAAAAACTCATATATTTTCACGTAACCGAGAGAAGTTCAGATTGAAAACTCTCGAAAGTTCACGTACTACATAGTCTGCATTTTTGTATGAGAAAAAGAACAAAAAAGCAAAGGATAAAAAATGTTGCTAGAAGTTCAAGTGCTCTGTCCAGAGAAGTTCAAAAATTCTTGCGAGAGAGGTTCACCTTGTATTTCCATGTTCGATTTTTCCGTATAAAAATCGAATACAATTCTTTACTCAAAAATATAAAAGGTGAAGTTCAAATTGAAATAACAGACAAGTTCGGAGTTTATTAAAACATAGGATTTACCTGTTAAAAAAATAAAAAACACAATCTATTTTTGCACTTTTAAAAACAACTCATATACGAAAAAAATGGTTGCTAGAAGTTCATGTGCTCGGCGAGGAAAAGTTCAAAAAATTCTTGTGAGAGAGCTTCATCGTGTATTTAGATGTCGAAAATACAAAAAAAATATGTTGTTTTTTCTGTTTTAAAATAATTCTCTCAAACCAGAGAGAAGTTCAGAGTGATAACGATCGGAAGTTCACGTACTACATGGTGTGTATTTCATATAATAAAAATACAATAAAATGAAACTGGGTGAAGTTCAAATAGACATGTCCCAGAAGTTCAAATACTTCACGCGGTGCAAAAAACAGCACGTCAAAAAACAGCACGTCAAAAATAGAGTGAAGTTCAAACAAACATGCCCCAGAAGTTCAACTACTTCACACAGTGCATTTTCATTCGCGATGAATGCATAAATCATGATCTCGCCATTTTTTAATTTACCTCAAAACGACAGGAATATCATTTGTGTAAGTTCAAGTCCTCGGTCGAAGAAAGTTAAAAAAATTATTGTGAGAGACGTTTGTACAAAAAGAATATTATTTGTGTAACACTGACGAATGGATGAGAAAATTACAAACAAAAATACGTCACAGAAGTTCAACGTGAAAACTGCAGGAAGTTCAACTATTACGCTGAATGAATTTTAGATGAAAGACTTTTAAAATCGCCGTGAGTATGAAAAGATGATCAACACGGGAAACTTGCGTGCTTACAGCAGCTTTCTATCGGGTATATCACCTGCTCAATTCCGGTGAATGGATGGAGCGTTACGAGTAGTGGATGGAGACCTACGAGCAAAAAAATCACGTGAAAAATAGAGTGAAGTTCAGGTACACGCGCCGAAGAAGTTCAGGTTCTTCACGCGGTGCATTTTCGAAGAATCTGTTTCACGATAAAGGCAGAACGCATGATCCCGCCATTTTCGAAATTACTTGAAAACGGGTAGGAATAAGAGAAAACCATCAACATGAAAAAGTTTCGCATTTTCCATAGCATTTCAGCGGTATATTATTTGCCCCATTCCGATAAAGTTTTTAGAAATTACGGCAAAAATACGTTTTTCGCCATTTTCAAAACTGACTTAAAACCATAAAGAATTGTGAGAAACAATACATACCAAAAAGTTTCGCATTTCTTTAAGCTTTCCAACGCCATACCATTTGGTGCATTCGGACGCACGGTTAAAAAAATAGCTCAAAAATACAAACTTGGTAGGACTTGGACCATTTTATAAATTACTCTTAAACCATTCCAAATTAGAAAAAAACTTTCAAGATGAAAAAGTAGCGCATTTTCATAAGCTTTCAAACGCCGTATCATATGCCTCCATTGGACTAGCCGTTTAGAAATGATATCGAAAAAACGAACTCAGCTATTCGGTTTACGAAATTTTACATTTTTTCAAATTACTCTTTAACCATAGGGAATTAGAGAAAACTTTCAACATGTGGAAGGAGCGGTTTTGCAGCAGCTTTCCAACGCCATATTATGTGCCTCATTCCGATAAATGGTTTAGAAATGCGATCGAAAATACGATTCACATTTTTTATGCGAAGAAAAAACGGTTTTCCAAACTGCTCTTAAACCGCTTATACTTTGCCAAAAATTTAAGTTGGGTCATGATATTGGGGTCCATAGCTTTCCAACGGTATATCGCAAGCCCCATTTGGGCAACGTTGGCAGAAGTTCAACCTAGTTCATAGGGAAGTTCAACGTAGTACTAGCGGGGTAGGTCAGGTGATCCCGTGATCAGAATAGTGTTTATATATATATATACATAAACACTATTCCGATCACGGGATCAGAATAATATTCTGATCACAACATGAACTTCCCGAGTAACGCGCCTGACCTTCCCCGAGTACTAGGTTGAACTTCAGCTAAAAGGTGTCCAAATGGGGCTTGCGATATAACCTTGGATAGCTATGGACATCAGTATCATGAACCAAGTTAAATTTTTGGCAAAATGTAAGCGGTTTAAGAGCAGTTTTGAAAACCATTTTTTCTTCATACAAAAAACGTGAATCGTATTTTTGATCGCATTTTTAAAACATTTATTGGAATGAGGAAAATAATATGGCGTTGGAAAGCTGCTGAAAAACCGCTCCTTCCACATGTTGAAAGTTTTCTCTAATTCCCTATGGTTAAAGAGTAATTCGGAAAATCGTAAAATTTCGCAAACCGAACACCCGAGTTCGTATTTTCGACATCATTTCTAAACGGCTAATCCAATTGAGGCAAATAATATGGTGTTTGAAAGCTTATGAAAATGCGCTACTTTTTATGTTAAAAGTTTTTTCTAGTTTTGAATGGTTTAAAAGTAATTTAGAAAACGGTACAAGTTCCACCGAGTTCGTATTTTCGAGCTAATTTTTTAACCGTACGTCCAAATGCAGCAAATGATATGGCATTGGAAAGCTTGAAGAAATACGAAACTTTTTTGTATATATTGTTTCTCCTAATTCATTAAGGTTTTATGTCAGTTTTGAAAATGGTTAAAAACGTATTCTTGCCGTAATTTTTACAAACTTTATCGGAATGGGGCAAATAATATACCGCTAAAAAGCTACGGAAAATGCAAAACTTTTTCATGTTGATGGTTTTCTCTGAATCCTGGCCGTTTTCAAGTAATTTCGAAAATGGCGAGATCATTCGTTCTGCCTTTATCGCGAAACAGATTCTTCGAAAATGCACCACGTGAAGAACCTGAACTTCTCAGCATGTCTACTTGAACTTCACTCTGTTTTCACGTGCTTTTTTTGCTCGTAGATCTCCATCCACTACTCGTAGCTCTCCATGCACTCATCGGAATTGAGCAAGTGATATACCGATGGAAAGCTGTTGTAAACACTCAACTTTCACGTGTTGATCATTTTTTCATACTCGCGGTGATTTTAAAAGTTTTTCATCTGATATTCATTCAGTGCAGTAGGTGAACTTCCTGCTGTTTTCACGTTGAACTTCTGTGACATATTTTTCATTTATAATTTTCTCATCCATTCGTCAAGTGTTACACAAATGGTATTTCTTTTGTATAAACCTCTCTCACAATATTTTTTTTAACTTTCTCCAACGGAGGACTTGAACTTATATCAACAAAAAAATTGGACCTTGCCTTTTTATTCATTTTTCTCATATTAAACACACACCTTGTAGTTGAATTTCTCGTTGTTTTCACAATGAACTTCTGTCAACTTTTTGTGTATACGTTCAATTACATACTATTGAAGGTCGGGCATTATGTTTGCCATTTTAAAACATGTAATTGGAGGTCGGACATACCGTGATATAAACTCTGAACCGTGCACGGAGGTGCACGTGAACTTCTTGCAACAAATCTGAGATTTTTATACACTTCAGACTTCACTATTATTTTAATTTGAACTTCTTACCCTTATTCTTAGAAATAAATATGTTTTTAAATAAGCATCAAACTTTTTTTAACTGAACTTCATGCTTTTATTTTCCATAGAGAACGGAAAGAATTTGAGTTTTTCATATACATCAAACTACTCCTTTATTTTAATTTGAACTTCAACATTTTATTCTTTAGTAACAAGGAAAATGCACATCGTGTAGTACGTGAATTTCTGGCAGTTATCATTCTGAACTTCTCCCAGTTATGTGAAAATATTTGATTTTTTATAGGCATTGAACCACTCTACCCAACTAGAAAAATCCAATTTTTCTAGTAAATATCAAACTGCTCTGCCTTTTTCAATTGAACTTCTTGGTTTTATTCGCTTGTAACATGAAAACCTGAGTTTTTTTATGTACATTGAACTACTCCATTTTTCAAAGTTGAACTTCTTGGTTTTAATCTTTAGCATTGGGGAAAACCTGAGTTTTTATAAACATTAAACAACTTCAATTTTTTAAAATTTTGGACTTCTTGGTGTTATTCATTAGTAACGGGAAAAGTACTACTTATGTAATAAATATCGAACTGCTCAATTATTTAAAGTTGAACTTCTAGGTATTATTTCTAAAAGAAGGAAAAATATGTTTTTATAAACTTTTTGAACTGCTCGATTTTTTCAATTTGACCTTCTTGATATTATAATAAACATTTAACTTCCCCAATTTAAATATGAACCTCTAGGTTTTTTTTGTAGAACGGGGAAATTGCATTTTCTCTATAAATTTTGAAAACGATGAAATCATGCGTTCTGTTTTCATCGCCAAAACAGAGTGTTCGGAGATGCACTGCGTGCAGAAATTGAACTTCCGGGCCATGTCAATTTGAACTTCACTCTATTTTTCGTGTGCTGTTTTTTGCCCGTAACTCCCCAACCACCTAACGGAATTTAGCTAATGATATACCGATGGAAAGCTGTTGAAAACACTCAACTTTTCTATGTTGATCATTTTTTCATACCCGTGACGGTTCATAAGATTTTTTTAATACGTAAAAATATGTTTAGTAACAAGGAAATTCATGGGGGGTGAATCTGTACAAACAAGTAGGTGTCTCTTTTCGCTTTTCCCATTATTTTCAAACTCACCGGTTTATTGAATTTGGACTTCTAGAGTTAACATTTTGTGGGTGAGGCTTTGTTAACAATTATTGCTCTAACGCTCTACGCCATTTAACACACAAACTTTTGTGATGGTTTTTCGGTATTTATATTTATACTTTTCATTTTTCCTTTATTTTTTAAACATCTCATGTTCTTTTGCATAGCAAATCATTTGTTTTGGTAAATTAACTTCAATATCCTTTTTTCAAGCATCCCAAACTTATGTGAATTCCCAAAATGATATTTATATTTATACTGTTAGCGCACAGGAGAAGTAGAACTTTCTCCCCCACTCTATGTAGCATTATCACAATCATAGAAAAAACAAGTTCCTAGCTACCAGAGGGCCTTGCAAAAAAAAAAGGTTACAGTCATGCAATATCTGCATAAAATAAAAACATTGGCGACATTCTAAGTTGAAGAACAGTCCGAACTTCTATATTTTTTATTGCTGAATTTTCTAGGAGATACACACTAAAAAATATAAATGCTTCATTATAGTACAACTTGATCATACAAAAAACTGGGACATCGTAATGCTAATTACAATCATTTGCTAGTATCATTGTTTAATAAAAAGTAGCGCATAAAGCTAGCAGGTGGGAAGGCCGATGCCAATTTTTTTTACACAACTCACACTTACGATGGAAGAAGAGAAGAGGAACTTGAAAAACCTTTGTTCAGAAGAAAAGTCAAGTTTGACCAGAGAAGAAATGGGACACCTTGAAGTAGTATAGTGTTTCCCATGAATCAAAAACGAAAGTAGTAGTAGTAGTATTACTACATGGAGGATGCAGGGTGCCGCAGTGGATAAGGATGCTGAAATTTTATCCTTTCGCTTATCTAAACTCAACACCATCTCCTTGTTTCTGTTTCTCTCTTTTTCCAGTCTACATGTTGGCAAAGCCTCCACCACTGCGCTATGGTATCTAGCATGACCAACACAATCACATCATCTCAATACTTCTTCGGGGCGGAGCAAGAGTTCAGGTTCAGAGATGTTTGACCTCTAGACGATTGCATGCATGCAATTAAATTCAAGTATGTGTTGCAATTCTGTATCGCACAAGAGGAAGGCCAGAGAATGGGACAAAGGAGCAGAGCGGCTGTCGGGAGGGCGCCCTGTTGTGCTCGTCACCGTTCTGATGCAGAACATGTCGTCGGGATGGGAGCCCACCCCCATCTCTTAGATCGGAGGCCGCTCTGTAGCTTCCCTCTGCAGTAGCCGCCCCAAGGATGAACCTTCCTCGGGAAGGTCACGGTGGGCCTCACGAGAAGGTCAATTTGGCTGGAGATGCAGGGGCGGGGCTGCTTGTCTGGAGGTTGGTGACGGCGATGGATGGGGCGACGACCAGCAGCGGCATTTGGGGATAGAACACCGTGGAAAAGGCCAGGAGCCATGGCTGGATGCGTGAGTGCAGGATCCATGGTGACAGGTTGGGCATTGGCGGCGCACAGTTGACTGCGTCAGTCCGAGCGTGGTGGAGGAAGGTCGCTGGAGATTCGGAGCTGAGGTGAATCGCGAGCGTCGGTGTGCTCCATGCGTGCGGTGGCCGACCAAGGCGAACGGCCTGCGGTGCCGTCGGCGAACTGCCTGGACTTTGCGGAAGCGGATGGGAGTTTTGGCAGCAGCGACTCAAGCAGGCAGGTAGGATGCTCGTACGCAGCCTCGTTGGGGAAGAGGATTCACAGTGGCAGGCGGCATGGCGGGCGACGATGCTGGCAACAGTGCGGTGGACGGATCTTGCCTTCTCCTGCCCAATCCGTTGGATGATGGGTGTTAAAGGCCACAGGGTGCCGCCGTCGCAGATGTGGTGGTTGGGATTTGGTTCGTCGGCGCCACAAAACAAAACGATGGTGGTGACTGAGGGCCACGGCGGCAGGTGGAGGAAGGTCGCGTCGGCGTGTGAAGGCAGGTCAGCATGTGGAGGAGGGATGCGGAGTTGGCTAGCTGCAGTGGGAGGACGACGGACGCCGTTGAAGCAGGGGGGTTGGTCATCGTGCGGAGAACCATGGCCCAATGGCGACGCTCGGGATCCAGGGCCGGCGGCGACGAGCGAGGATCCACTGCCGGCGGCAACGCGCGGGATCCAGTACCGTGGGCGACGCGTGGTTATCCAGGAAAGGCGGAGAGGCGGACGGTGGATTGGGGAGGTTGCCGGGGTTGGTGTAGGGCGCGCTGGTGGGGGATCGTGGGAGGCTGGGGATCGAGGATGTTGGTGGTTTTTTTTCTGTCGCTGCCAACTATTCCGAAGATTAGAATTGTGCCACTCTATATATATATATACTCTGTGATGATCTAATGAACAATTAATATATATATATTATGAATTTCATTTTCTATCTATTTTTGTATACTAATTTGAATCTAGTTGTTATCATCCACATATATAGAATGGAAAGCGTATATACACACATTGAAATAGAACATATAAAAATGGAAAAAACAGAGTACACACATTGAAACAGAGCAATAAACAGAGCAATAGTATGATTGCTGTGAATACATAGCTATCCACGTCGAAACGACTTTTCAAAATAGAACGCATCCATAAGACCATGACCAGCAACCCTTCTCTAGGGTAGCTCTTGGCTCTGCCTGAACTCGTGTAGGCATTCATCCAAGCGGGCGACACGCTCGCGGTACATCTGAAGCGCGATCTCGAGCTTCAAGTTGGCTATTTTATCGAAGATCACCAGCTCGAGGATGCGACAGCCATGTTCCTCAATTGCGCCCTGGTGGACACCTGGGCCAAGGAGGCGGTCGAGCCTACGGATCAGCGCGTTGGCATCCAGCGGGCCGCGGACAAGGCGAACAGCGGCACCCACGCGAATAGCGCTGCGGGCGTCCGGTGCAAGTACGGCGCGGTCGACCTCTGGTGCAAGTTCGGCGCTGAGGGCCTCTACCCACTCCTGGCGAGGAATGGGGGTGCTGACGGGACGTGTACCCAGCTGCGACGCCATGTCGACAGCAGACAAGCGTTGATGGATCCGTTGTTGCTGTGCGGTGCGCCACGCCTCTCGCTCTGCGGCGCTTCAACGGTCTCGCCGTGCGGCGAGCCACAGCCTATCGGCGCGGACGCGCCTAGCTTGCTCTGCGGCGCGCCATCGATCATGTTGTGCGGCGAGCTGCAGCCTGTCGGCGCTGACATGCCTATCTTGATCCGCGGCGCTCAAGCGCCATGCGCTAAAGGTCTGCTCAATCCTGGCGATGACGCGCACCACGGTGTCGTCCATTGCGTTGCCGGGGAGCGCCTAGGCCTCGACGGGCCATGGCGCTTGCTTGTTTTCCTCGTCGACGAGGTTGATGGCAGAGGCGGCGCTTTGGTGGGTTGGCATGCTTGGAAAAAGTTGATGTGCTATAGGCTGCACTTGTCACCTCCATGCGTCGCGTGCCCCCTATGCGTGATATAGCAGGGTGGCGGGAAACAGGTGAGGAAATGGCGGGAAACGAAGGCGTGTTCATAAAACGCCATCAATTAATGAAAACTTTGCATCGAGCTAGCACAAGTCGTAGATGATGACCAGATGAACACACTAGGGAACCCGTCGGTGATGAATTCATCAATCCCAAATGGTTGAATACTAGCAAGCGTTTGCCCACAACACACACGGCCTATTTCATCACAAATAGGTCGGATGGATCAACTGTATGCCCGTATCGCACATTGTTAAAAAGTAATGCGGTAGACCTTCTTTAATTAACGTTAACATGTGTTAAAAAATAAAAACAAAGACCTCGAGGTTAAATTAGCTAAAGGAATGGGGCATTTTGGTCATTTGACCGAAATGACCCATCCCATCAGCTAATTTAACATCGACACAACTTCTCATCCAGTCACCCATCCGATGGCCGCTCCAGTTTGAGCACGCTTAACTTGATAGTTTTCTTACATGAGCTACTGGTGGAATAGCTAGTCCTTGCTGATAGGAATTCCTCTTCACATCCTTATGGCGTATTCGGATGACCGCCCGTCCCATAATGGCCAATAGATGTTGTGTAGACAGAGCATATCACATACGTCTTATTAGAAGCAATCGTCTGCGTTATTATTGGTCTTCGCACACATTTCTGATTACAGACCTGTTTGCCGTGTATCACACACATCTTGTTATATTGAACCGTTTCTGTTCTCTTACCTAATCACAAACAGTTCATCTAAGTGAACTGTATGCTGTATATCGCATACACCTTCATCTGGCTGCCCGTTTCTTTTGTGTTACCTAATCACAAACAGTTCATCCTAGTGAACCGTATGTTGTATATCGCACACGCCTTCATCTGGCTGCTCTTTTTTTGTTCCTCCTCATCACAAACAGTTAATTGAACTGAACCGTATGCCCTTCATCGCACACGCAACTAAAACCTGAACCGTGTTTGATGTATCCATCATCGCAAACGTTTTATACATTCATGACGGTTTTCATACACCACCGTTTGCGATTATGGCATCGCACACAGTTTCTCGAAGGGTCTCTGATTGTAGTGTCGCGTTAGCAGCATCCTGCAGTAGTGGACGTGCTGCATCTCAACCAGGTCCTTCTGCTTCTGCACCAGGCCCTACACCAAGAGCTAAAAGAGGTAGGACTACAGGTGGAGGGAGGACTCGTGGATTCACTGCACCAAGAGCTGCAACCACTTCAGATATTTAAGTTGGGACCAAGAGGAAGAGGACCCCAAGCTCAAAATTAGCAGGCTACTTCTACTATAGTGGTAACTATTGAAACCCGTTGTGCATTTTCTGAACCTGTTGTGCACTTTTCTAAACCTGTTGTGCACTTTTCTGAACCTGTTGTGCACCTTCTGAAACTGTTGTGCACTTTGTGCATTTGTTTGAAAGTGTTTTGTTCACATAACTGTGGAAATGGGCCTCGGACTAGGCTCTCGTATTGGACCACAGTCCACAAGCCTGTGTAGGTGTCTATAAAAATACCTAACCTGTCCTTTCCCGTACCACTACAACCCTAGCCGCCAGCACCACTCCAACCCTAGCCTAGCCACATAGATGGATCCAAGCTTAGGAGAGGTTGTCGATGACCAGGAAGAGAGTTCTAGAGCAGAAAGAAGGGCCGCAAGAGCAGAAAGGAGGCATCGTAGGGCCCATGCATGTGAGCAACGCCCAAGGCTGGCTGCCACGATTATGGCAGAACGCAACTCCAACGACGTGAAGCAGTTCAAGGAGGCATTCCCAGATGGAACAAACATCACCGATGATTTGATCATTTGGTGGGCTAGAGATAGGGCAACCTTCCATCGCTATCAAGTCACAGGGACTAGGTGGAGCAGAATCCTTGATTCGGCGTCTTGAAATAGTTCGAGGTTAAGTTCTTCATTGTTATCTGAATTCTCCAAGTCTCTGGTTCTATGTATGTGATGATTTGTCTGAAATTTCTCGGAATGTATGCACACTTGTATGCGGGGATTTAACTGAATTTTCTGAATTTGTGCTCTGAATGTATGTGAACTTGTATGCGTGGATTTAACTGAATTTTCTGAATTTGTGCTATGAATGTATGTGAACTTGTGCTCTGAAGCAGTTTGATTTCAACAGTACCTCAGTCAACCAAATATGTTTTCACCATGAAATAGCTATTGCACAAGTTTCAACTAACATCACTTAACCAGCACAAGTTTCACCACACAATAACTACTGCACAACTACCACCCCGTCAACTACTGCTGCACAAGTTTTACTTCTCCACTGCCTCACTCCACCTCTCTTTAACTCCCCCTACTTTACTACATCTCCTCTTTCTTCCCCTACTCTACTCACATCACTCTCACTCACCATAACTTAACATCACTCAACACCACTGCACTCACCACTTCCTACTCCAACCATGGCTGCTTCTTCCTCTTATTCGGACCCATGGCTCAACCCATTCCCAACTGGCAAGGGATGAGTTGCCATGCTTTATGGTTCAGCGTGCGGCGACCAAGACCTCTTCGTCGACTACATGAAGGTCTCCATGAGGTACACCGGTGTTCAAGGGCTGATGGATGGAGCAGACGAAGTGAGGAAGAAGGCGACGAGTGAGGAGAAGCAACGCATGGACCAGCAGTATGGAAACCGAGGTAAGGGGATCTTGCCCGTAGATATACTGCTATGGGCAATGAAAGAGGCGAGATCCACCAATGCTGGGCAGAGGCAGCGGTGGGCAGACCACCACTACGTCACTCCAGCACAATCTACGACTGAAGCAAACGCAAACAAGCACCAAGACGAGGACGACGACCTCCAGATCATCGCACCACCAGCACTGCAGGCTCTCCTCCGTCCTCCTCCCATCATCTTCATCGATGAAGACGAAGATGAAGAAGAACATGAGGTGCAGATGCTGTCAAATCATCCTACCCAAGTGAAGCAGGAGGTATGACGCTCAGGCCGCTTAGCAGGGCAGGCGCTAACTGAAACTGAATCTAAAACTATTCAGTTTCGTTAGTTTTATTCAGTGTTGGCTAGTTTCAGTTATCCTCAAACTATTGGTGCTATCTATATATGTAATGCTATCTATGTTGCATCCTCAGACAATTTGTGTTATCTATGCTACCTCCTATGTAATGCAAGTTTCAGTTTCATTTTCATTTTTAGATTCAATGTAGTTTGGTGTTACCAGGTTCAAGTGTAAGTATTAGCAACAACTAGCTAGCAACAACAAATTGCAGGTAGGAGATATAAAAATATCTGGATAATATGGTTCAGGGGCCATTACACATAGGATAATCTTGGAGTATTATAGATCAGGGGCATTACAGCACCCAACAACACAACCAAAATGAACCATGGCAGTTAATAGGGAGTTCGTATTAATACTAAGATGCATATCTACATCAGATTCTAGTACTAAGCCAGTTATATATATATGCCTCATATTTACTTACCAACCATAGGTACCACTTCACTCCTCCATGACAACTTCTTTGATCTTGTCTAGCTTTTCTTTGCACTTGACCAGCCTTCAGGAGCTCAGCAATGATATGATCCAGCTTCTTCTTCTCTTCTTTAAGGAGGTCCCTTTCCACCTATGTCTCCTTCATGGCCTTCCTGGTGTTACGAATTATACTAGCTTGACTCTCAGGATGCACCTCTGTTCATTTTTTAGCTTAAGCTTCTCCATTTGAACCTCAATTTTTGACTGCTCCTCAAGTTGCTTCTTCTTCTCCTTCAGTTCATTGATTGCCTGGCTTGTTTAATCCATGTCATGAGATTTCATTCTATCCTGATAATCAAACAAGTTGGAAACATCATTGACAAGCTAGCTGTACTGATTGGCCAGAGAATCCAGCTCCTTCTTCAGTTTTGCAACCTCTATCTCATGAGCCTAGTTATCATGGACTCTACCAAGGTTCTGCTCATGGTACATATCCCAGAGCTTGGTTAAGCACATTTGCAAAATTACAGGCCATCTAGCCACTCTAAAACACCACAGTTCACACCATCCCGAAAATTCAGTTAAATTTACAGTGAGCTTTATTCTTCATTAACAAATCATAAAATAGTAGTATGTAGCTACACTACACTAGCTAACTCTATACTACAAATATAAATCAGTGCTATGTTTCCATTGCTCTTTGCTACAAGTACAGAATTTAGACAGAGCAATGTTCTTACAATTAAGCAAAAATGAGAAAAGCGGCATTATTCGGAAAAGCACAAAATGAATCAATCACAACCATGACAACTTGGTTCATTACCTCAGTTGCACATCCTATGAATCTCCTGCCAGTGTCAGTGCCTTCAAATGCCACAAATCTGCCTGGCCTCTGCCTGTGCAGGATGCACCTACGGTCAGATTCAGTCACAAGCCCATAAAAGCTTGGATCTTTGACAGTATCTGGAGTTTGCTGCAGCAGGAAACACATATATATCAACTACACCTCACATATATGAACTTAAATGGAGAAATCCCAACCCTTCTTCAAACCCTAACCCTAGCAAATGAGAGGAGAGACTGAGCTGACTTACAAAGTACTCCATCTGCATGCTACTAAACTCGCTCATGTACTCATCATCGTTAGACGTCTCGTTGCTGTTGGGCCACGACGGCATGGTCGCGACATCGCCGGAGTGCGAGAAGAAGAAGAGAAGCAGTTGATAGCAGAGGAGTAGAGTGAGTGAGTGAGTGAGCTCGGGGGAAAGTGAGGGGGAAGGACGACGAGCGAGCCGGTCGGCCAGGTTAGTCCTGGTCCGGCCGGGTCCGACTGACGTGTGTGGCTAATGGGTGGCAGGCGAGCGTCGTTAGTCGTTAGTGCGGCCGCCGTCCTGACCGGTGGGCCAGCTCTATCAGAAAGGCGTTTAAAACGATTAAAGCGGTCTTCAACTCGACTTGGTAGTTTTTTGTCACGAAATTAACACTAATCAGGTTTTTTTGGTCAGCTTTCAAAATGTGGTTGTTCTCTGGAACGAAAACGTGAAATGTGGTAGTTTTTCGTCAAATACTCATGCAAACCATGTTCCAGGCTTCCTTATATGAAAAGGGCTCAGTAACCCTGGTTTCTTAATGTGCTCTGCTTTTGCTTGTTGACAGACAGAACAATCCTTCACATAATCTTGTATTGTTTGTTTCATAGCAGGCTGGGAGAATAAGGCTTAAACTCTTTGGTAAGTAGCTTGAAATCCAGAGTGACACCCTACTCCGCTGGAATGCAAGGACAACTTAATAGCCTCCGGCACGAAGCCTGACGCCGTGAGGACTTGGCGCCACCGAAGGGGTTGCGACGCTAAGCGGCGGCCACCACGTCCGGCGAGGCGGTCACCCTCCTCAAACCACCAGCCCCAACGGATCCAAGCACCATTTGAGCGGATGCAATGGATTCACGCTGAATCTATTACCTCATTATTAGTTGTTGTTCATGACCACAAATCTACGGAAGAAGAAAAATGCATAGGATCGATGATCGATGTGCACAGCAAGCTAGCGAGGTTGCTTAATCGTGCTGGTCGACGCGTGCGCGGAGATCGATGGAGAGCGCGGTGGTTCTGCGCAGGGATCCGCGATGTCCAACACGGGTTCGGCCGCACCAACATGCCGCACGCGTGGACGCGGACGCGGACGCGCCCATCGACACAAGAACAAGCAAAGTCGTCCGTCCGTGCGTGCGTGCCCTCGTCCTCCGCTCCAAGTAACCGCCCGCCTCCTCGACATCGGCAGCCAAAACCAGCTACCGACCCTCTCCGAACGGCAGTATTAAACTGGCCGTAACATGAGCGAGCAGTCGCCTCTGGCATCGGCCATGTGTTATCCTCGTCACCTTCACCAATTGTTATCCCCGGTTCGGTTTTACCGGTACCACGACGCACACGCAGAGCGCTTCCTTCGATGCACGTGATCGCGGTAGTACGGAGGAAACTTGTATATACACCGATCCTCGAAGTCCATGTTACAATCGGCAGAGGACGGCGGACGGCCGGCCGGCGGCAACTGGCTGGCTCCAGGCAGCATCTACGTACTACGTAGCTGTTGACGCACTGGTATCCGGTAGCTAGCTTGTAGCTCGGGACTCCAGACCGATTATGTATTGTATGCATTGGGTTTCCCGGGGGGAAAAAGTTGTGCACTCACTCAAGGGATCGGAATTGGATACAGGAATAGGGATACGGAGATCGATCGACAATGTAGTGGGGGTACGTACAATGCTAAACTATGGCGCTAGTGCATCAGGCGTGCATAGTATAGTTCAATTAAGCGGCTGTTGCATATGCAGTGGTTAGTGTGGCCTAGCTAGATCCCGGATCATGATATAGCTCCTAGTTTGACGGTGAAAGATTATCTGGTCGGTACCAAGCTTGCAACTTGCGCCATGTAGGAGTATATATACGTTCTGTGTTGCTAGCACAGTCAGCTGGCTGCCGCCTGGCTCGGGACCACGCACCTTATACTAGCGCCGTCTCAGAGCGTTCGCAGCCTCTCTGACTTGGATCTATCTACTACTACTACATGTATCGCAGGTAGCACTATTTTCAGTCTTTTCTAATGACTTGGCATGGCTGTTACAGCGACATAGTATCCCTGCAAATCTTGCCTTTGAACAAGTTTGCCTTGATTTGCCTCTGATTATCTTTACGGAAAGAAGGAGGTGCATAATGCGGCCTAGAGATCGATGGATCGATTAGCCGGTAGCCCCTTCCATAGCCAGAACAAACTAGAGCCCAAAGGGCAAAGGCAGAGAGCAAACTTTGTTAGCCGCAAAGGTTGCGACCGGCCGATTTTTGTACGTTTCAAACGGCAGGGGCGCGCGGGGCACGCAGCGAAGCCAACCTTCTTTTATTTTCTGCGTGAAATCTCGGCATGTGCGGCCGTTCCTAAAGCTGTACTACGTACTACTTGCCCGAATTTCCTTTCACTGGCGCAGGAGGGAAAAATAAATGCAGGAATCTTTGCGCGAAGAAAATAAAACAACACAGCGGTCGAGCTGTGCCTGCGTGCGCGTGAGGCGTGAGATCGATTGCCATGCAGCCAGCGTGCATGGGAGGGAATCTCAAGGGTGGACGGCGCCGGAGATGCCACTGCCCACGGCATCAACCAGCGAACGTCCAATCTTCCTTCAACCACCCGGCCGGGCACGTAACTGTCTGGGTGCACGCACGGACTAGAGGTGAACAACGTAGCTACTACTGTACAGCTTTACAAGATGGGTTAACCAACGGTAGGTTGCTGGACCAGAGGGGTCAGTTAACTTGTCCAGCCATGATTGCACAATCTGCGTCCGAGTGGTTGATTTGTTTAGCCGCTCTGATTTGGCTCGAAGCAAATCGAACAACAACAGGTCAGAGAGAGAACAAGGGAACAATTCTATCATCATCATCATCATCATCATCGGCGTCGTCAAAGTTAAGCGGATGCGTCTGATCCGTGTGTTTGGTACAGGGGCATCGAGAATTACGACCGGGAATTGGGGCTTTTACCACCAACTTATTCCTCAAGCCTGGCATGCAATGCACCGGACGCATTCGGTTCATCGGTTGTGCTGGTATTTTGGCTGTGATGCCATCCGTGACGAACCGGCCGGTGCGTGCGTCGAGGCAACGCCGCCATGTACTATATGCGCTGCCTAACTCGGACACTTGCATCGTGTGTCCACTGGACGTTGACCTCGGAGTTATGGCGGCGACCGCAGGAGTTCTTAATTGAAGTGCATTGAATTCCTGCAAAGGTGTGGCACACGTTTGCACGCATTTAGCCTTTGCAGCTCAACCCAAGAAGATACTGCTCCATCAAGGAATCCGAGGACAAATTGGTTGTTAGAATTTATTTATTTTGCCATGTTGTTTTACCACCATCATTTACAGAGGATAGATTGGTGGCCAGAATGTTTAACCATGTGAATTTCTACCTGAATGGATAGGTCGAAGCAAACGCTATACTGAACTTTGTAGATTTACAGAAAATCTCAACAAAGTCCACGGATCAAATTTTCGGATTGAGTTATAGAGAAGCTACAGGAAAAAGTATGGAGAATCTTCGCCATCTTTGCTCCGGGGGCTGCTCCGCTGCTTGGAAGCTTCAGCCCTGCAGGAGCAGCATGCCAGAGCTCTATCTGAAACCTCGAAAGGCGGAAGCTACGCTAGGCCATGGCCATGTCGATCGACGCGCTGGCTCCTCTCCCTGCCGCCCCGGCCGGGGCCCGGTGAACTGAACACACGACGGATCATGTCAATTAATCATTCGACCGATCCGATCCGATCCATCCATCACCAGAAACTTCAACGCCGACCACGCCCGTGCGCATCGCCCGCAACAGTGCGCCAACACCGGATGCAGCTACCTATCCAGGCGTGCCGGGGTAGCAAGCACAGCACGCACACTGCGAAAAAACAAGGAAAAACAGTGCGCGTCTACGCGTGCAACGAGATGCCACGACACGCCTGAATTAAGTACGGCAAATGTCACACAACCTTTCTGGTCGCCGGGGGAACCGAGAGCTGTAGAGGAAATTGGACATGGCGCGAATCTGAGATATATAGGCTGAAGTGACGCCGCGAAAACGAGAGGTTTGTGGAACGTGTAGAAGCTGAAATCGAGGGCGTCGCTAGCTAATCTAACCTTTGTAGGGCACACGACACACATCCAGAAGCCAACGTTTCAGCGTTCAAACGTCTTGACTGACTGGTCCTTTTCATGGAACCTAGTTCGATGCCTTCGATCGCCACACCGGCCAAAATTAACGATAGCCGATCGTATGAGTATATTACTTTTAGAATTGACAGACACGCTGAAGATGATGATGTGAACAGTATGTGCTAGAGAAAGAAAGAATTAAGTCCGTGTAGCCAGGGACATGTACATCAACCGGTAATAAATATGGTTGTGTGCATCAATTTGATTCACAGACGGGGGCGCTGATGAAGCTATGTATCTAGGGTAGGGTCATGGACCTGTCCTAACTGCCCTACCCAAGGACATCTTTAAAAGAAATCACCTTTCAATCGACTTGAAGGTGTTCCACTCGACAGACTCGAAGACACTCGACCAAGAAGCAATCACTCGACCAAGATCCAACCACTCGACGGCCAGGAGACCTAAAGTCACTCCGCACGCTAACGGTCGGTCATTAAATAGCTTTTATGGTCATCATAGCACTTTATTATCAGCGTTACCAGTAACGCCCCGCCTTAATTTACATTGAACCCTTTGTAACATGGGCTGGCCGGGGTCCTGGCGCACTCTATATAAGCCACCCCCTCCTCCGGGACAAGGGTTCGCACCTCTGTAACTCATACTCACATAATCCAGTCGACCGCCTCCGGGCTCCGAGACGTAGGGCTATTACTTCCTCCGAGAAGGGCCTGAACTCGTAAACCTTGCGTGCTTACAACTTCTCCATAGCTAAGATCTTGCCTCTCCATACTTACCCCCCTACACTACTGTCAGACTTAGAACCACGACAGTTGGCGCCCACCGTGGGGCAGGTGTTTTAGCGTTTGTTGGAGGAGTTGCGACCTTTTCCGACCCGAATCATCATGGTTTTCGGCGGAGTTTCGGTGGAGGGCCGCGAGATCCGTCTCGGCGCGCTCACGTTCATCGTCGACGACTCTGCTTGGCTCCAGGAGGCTCCGCTCGACGTGGACGCAGTCCCTGCTCGCGGGGCAACGCACTTTAGCGCGTGCGTCCGCGGCGTTCTCCTGCGGCAACCGTCGACCCCCTACCGGTCGGCTCCTGTGTTGTCCTCCCTCCCCGTATCCCGCCGGCGCAAGCGCTCCGGATGGTCGAGACTTCAGCGGTGGGTGAGGCACGCGGTGGCACGTCAGTCGGCCACCCCCCAAGTCACGGCGATCGAGCCTGACGAATCCCTCTACGGCATGTTCGACCTGTCGACTGGCTCCGCAGAGACCGCATCCAAGTGCGACAGAAGCGATCCGGCGGCGGAGGTTCTGATGGTCGATGGACCGCCTAGTCCTCCCGGTTTTCCCCGCATCGACGGAGGCATGGGTGGAGGCGACCCGTCGCGTCTCCATGAGGAGTATCTTCCCGAGCCTCTCACGTCGCTGCAGAGAGAAGAACTTCGCCGCCGGAACGTGGATGCACTGCACACTCCTATCGTTGGAGAAACCCCTGAGGCTCACGCCTTGGAGGACGCGCGCCTGGCAAACTTGGCCGAGCGCACTCGACTGGAGAACCTCCAGCGAGCACTCGACGAGCGTGCGCGACAACGGGTTCCCGAATCCAGTCGACGTCAGCTCTTCCCGCCCCCGCAGGTATATCGAACTCCGATTCAGAATTTAGCAGCTGCGGCCCGTATAGCGGAGTTGATTCAGCCTTCCCAGTCGGAGGCTGGCAGAGGCTTGCTGCAGATCAGAGCGTTGCTCCGGGCAGGAGGAGATCAGAATTCCGCTGTTTCTCAGTCGCGGAACAGGATTCACAGCAGATCTGTTGCCGCGGACATAGTCCAGTCGGCTCACAGCCTGAGATCGCCCACGTGCGTCCGTGGCGTTCTCCTGCGGCAACCGTCGACCCCCTGCCGGTCGGCTCCTGTGTTGTCCTCCCTCCCCGTTTCCCGCCGGCGCAAGCGCTCCGGACGGTCGAGACTTCAGCGGTGGGTGAGGCACGCGGTGGCACGTCAGTGGCCACCCCCCAAGTCGCGGCGATCGAGCCCGACGAATCCCTCTACGGCCTGTTCGACCTGTCGACTGGCTCCGCAGAGACCGCATCCGAGTGCGACAGCAGCGATCCGGCGGCGGAGGTTCTGATGGTCTATGGACCGCCTAGTCCTCCCGGTTTCCCCGCACCGACGGAGGCGCGGGTGGAGGCAACCCGTCGCGTCTCCATGAGGAGTATCTTCCCGAGCCTCTCACGTCGCTGCAGAGAGAAGAACTTCGCCGCCGGAACGTGGATGCACTGCACACTCCTATCGTTGGAGAAACCCCCAAGGCTCGCGCCTTGGAGGACGCGCGCCTGGCAAACTTGGCCGAGCGCACTCGACTGGAGAACCTCCAGCGAGCACTCGACGAGCATGTGCGACAACGGGTTTCTGAATCCAGTCGACGTCAGCTCTTCCCGCCCCCGCAGGTATATCAAACTCCGATTCAGAATTTAGCAGCTGCGGCCCGTATAGCGGAGTTGATTCAGCCTTCCCAGTCGGAGGCTGGCAGAGGCTTGCTGCAGATCAGAGCGTTGCTCCGGGCAGCAGGAGATCAGAATTCCGCTATTTCTCAGTCACGGAACAGGAATCACAGCAGATTTGTTGCCGCGGACATAGTCCAGTCGGCTCACAGCCCGAGATCGCCCCCGAGGCGTGAGGGACATGGAGACCGGCGTGACCAGTATGGGAACCAGGAGCAGTATGATCGCCGTGTCGATCGTGACGGTCGACGTCGAGTGCCCACGCCTCCCCCGAAGAGCGGGTCGTATGTGCCTCGCCAGCAGGATGACAGGCGCCCTCATAGTGGTGGGCGAAGGATTCCAGTCGACCCCAGAGGGCCAGGCTTTGACGCGAGATCCATTCTCGTCCAAGGTTTGGTCGACAGGAACAGGGCTCGCCGAGAAGGTCACGACAGAGATGCACCTACAAGCAGCAGAGTACATGTTTCGGGTCCTGAGTGCTTTAGTAGAGCCATCAGGGCCGCTGTGATTCCTCCCAACTTCAGGTTGGCGACTGGAGTCAGTAAGTTCACTGGCGAGTCCAAGCCCGATACTTGGCTTGAGGACTACCGAGTGGTCGTCCAGATTGGCGGCGGCAATGATGAAGTGGCCATGAAGCACCTGCCTCTCATGTTGGAGGGCTCGGCCAGAGCGTGGCTGAACCAGTTAGCACCTAGCAGCATTTACACTTGGGAAGATCTCTCCCGAGTGTTTGTCACCACATTTGAAGGCACATGCAAGCGACCGGCAGGGCTGACGGAACTGCGGTCTTGCGTGCAGAAGCCAAATGAAACTTTGAGGGATTACATCCAAAGATGGATCACGTTACACCACTTGGTGGAGAATGTGCCTGACCACCAAGCAGTTTGTGCCTTCAAGGAAGGCGTCAAGTACAGAGAACTGAATTTGAAATTCGGTCGAACCGGGGATATGTCCCTGAATCGGATGATGGAGATTGCCACCAAGTACGCTAATGGTGAAGATGAGGATCGACTCAGGAGTGGCAAACTCAAGTCAGTCGCCCAAGAAACCGGAGGCAATTCCAATCGAAAACAGAAGCGGAAAGCCGAGCCAGCGGCTCCCGGGGAAGCCTTGGCTTTAACCTAAGAAAAGTTTAAGGGGAAACCTAAAGGGCCTTGGAACCCCAAAAAGGTTAAAGACCAGGACGGAAATGATGTGTTGGACTTGCCATGTCTCGTCCACACAAAGAAAGATGAAGAGGGTAATTTCATTTACCCGAAACATACCACTCGACAGTGTCGACTCTTAATCCAGTAGTTCCAGGGCAAGCAGCCCAAAGGTAAGGAAAAGAAGTCAGACAAGGTCGAGGACAAAGAGGACAGTGACGACGGATACCCTCAAGCCAATTTCATCTTGACGATTTTTGCTGATGTTGAGAGCAAAAATCGACTGAAAGTCATCAACCGAGAGGTGAATATGGTTGCTTCGGTGACACCAAGTTATTTGAAATGGTCCCAGACTGCCATCACGTTCGACCAGTCCGATCACACAACGCATATTGCCACCCCTGGGAGGCAAGCTTTGGTGGTCGACCCAGTGGTTGAAGGCACTCGACTGACCAAAGTCTTGATGGATGGTGGCAGTGGTTTGAACATATTGTATGCTAAGACGTTGAAAGGGATGGGCATTCCGATGTCCAGACTCAGTGCCAGCAACATGAGTTTCCATGGAGTCATTCCTGGGAAGAAGGCTGAATCACTCGGCCAGATTGCTCTTGATGTGGTTTTCAGTGATTGCAAGAATTACCGCAAAGAGAAGTTGATATTTGAAGTTGTAGACTTCCAGAGTGCCTACCATGCTATTTTGGGCAGACTGGCTTATGCACGCTTCATGGCCCGACCGTGTTATGTGTATCTCAAATTGAAGATGCCTGGCCCCAAAGGTGTGATCACTATTACGGGCAATCGGAAGAAAGCGGAAGAATGTTTTCAAAAAGGTTCGAAGATCGCCGATGCTCAGATGGCAGTGGTGTAGTTGCAGGAATACCAGAAGATTGCAGACCCGAGTGATTTGTTGCGAGCCAAGAAGCCCGGTACGGAGTTAGCTTTTCAGTCGACTGGCGATACAAAGACAGCTCATATCCACCCGACCGACCCCAGCGCTGCTCCAACTCATATCTCGACAACACTCGACTCCAAATAGGAAGAAGCGCTCATCCAGTTCCTCCGTGAGAACTGGGACATTTTCGCATGGAAGCCCTCTGACATGCCGGGTGTTCCCAGGGAGCTGGCTGAGCACCGCCTAAGAGTGGACTCAAAAGTAAAACCTGTCAAGGAACATCTCCGACGGTCCGCCGTCCAGAAGAGAAAGGCCATTGGCGAAGAGGTGGCTCGGCTCTTAGCGGCGGAGTTCATCTGAGAAATCTACCACTCCGAGTGGCTCGCCAATGTTGTCATGGTCCCCAAGAAGGACAAGTCACTGCGCATGTGCATTGACATTAAACATATCAATCGGGCATGTCCGAAAGATCATTTTTCTCTCCCCCGCATCGACCAGATAGTTGACTCGACCGCGGGATGTGAGCGACTGTCTTTTTTAGACGCCTATTCCGGGTACCATCAGATCCGTCTATATGGGCCTGACGAAATCAAAACAGCTTTCATCACTCCATTCGGGTGCTTCTGTTATGTTACCATGCCATTCGGCCTCAAGAATGCCGGAGCCACATTCACGAGGATGATTCAGAAGTGTTTGCTCACCCAAATCAGTCGGAATATGGAGGCGTACATGGATGATATTGTGGTCAAGTCACGGAAGGGTTCCGACCTGCTGACTGACCTTTCTGAAACCTTTGCCAACCTCAGAAGGTTTGATATCAAGCTTAATCCATCAAAATGCACATTCGGGGGTCCTCGCGGAAAGTTACTCGGTTTTCTCGTTTCCGAACGGGGAATCGACGCCAATCCAGAAAAAGTCGGTACTATACTCCGAATGAAAATTCCTGTACGAGTGCATGATGTTCAGAAGCTTACTGGTTGATTGGCCGCCCTAAGTCGATTCATATCTCGTCTCGGTGAAAAGGCATTGCCTCTTTACCGATTGATGAAGAAGTCTGACAAGTTTGAGTGGACTCCTGAAGCTGACGCAGCGTTC
This sequence comes from Triticum dicoccoides, assembly GCF_002162155.2. NCBI lineage: Eukaryota > Viridiplantae > Streptophyta > Magnoliopsida > Poales > Poaceae > Triticum > Triticum dicoccoides. Next base: position 86,572,822 of record NC_041386.1, read on the forward strand.
GCAGAGCTCAAAGCTCTGCTCTCCACCCAGCCGGTGCTTGCTGGCCCAATCAGCAAGGAGCCTTTGCTACTTTACATTGCAGCCACAGGACAAGTTGTCAGTACGGTAGTTACGGTCGAGCGGGAAGAAGAAGGGAAAACCTTCAAAGTTCAGCGCCCAGTGTATTATTGAAGGAAATATGCCCTAGAGGCAATAATAAAGTTATTATTTATTTCCTTATATCATGATAAATGTTTATTATTCATGCTAGAATTGTATTAACCGGAAACATAATACATGTGTGAATACATAGACAAACAGAGTGTCACTAGTATGCCTCTACTTGACTAGCTCGTTAATCAAAGATGGTTATGTTTCCTGACCATGAACAATGAGTTGTTATTTGATTAACGAGGTCACATCATTAGTTGAATGATCTGATTGACATGACCCATTCCATTAGCTTAGCACCTGATCGTTTAGTATGTTGCTATTGCTTTCTTCATGACTTATACATGTTCCTACGACTATGAGATTATGCAACTCCCGTTTACCGGAGGAACACTTTGGGTACTACCAAACGTCACAACGTAAATGGGTGATTATAAAGGAGTACTACAGGTGTCTCCAATGGTCGATGTTGGGTTGGCGTATTTCGAGATTAGGATTTGTCACTCCGATTGTCGGAGAGGTATCTCTGGGCCCTCTCGGTAATGCACATCACATAAGCCTTGCAAGCACTGCAACTAATATGTTAGTTGTGAGATGATGTATTACGGAACGAGTAAAGAGACTTGCCGGTAACGAGATTGAACTAGGTATTGGATACCGACGATCAAATCTCGGGCAAGTAACATACCGATGACAAAGGGAACAACGTATGTCGTTATGCGGTCTGACCGATAAAGATCTTCGTAGAATATGTAGGAGCCAATATGGGCATCCAGGTCCCGCTATTGGTTATTGACCGAAAACGTGTCTTGGTCATGTCTACATTGTTCTCGAACCCGTAGGGTCCGCACGCTTAAGGTTTCGATGACAGTTATATTATGAGTTTATGAGTTTTGATGTACCGAAGGAGTTCGGAGTCCTGGATGAGATCGGGGACATGACGAGGAGTCTCGAAATGGTCGAGACGTAAAGATCGATATATTGGATGACTATATTCGGAGTTCGGAAAGGTTCCGAGTGATTCGGGTATTTTCCGGAGTACCGGGGGGTTACGGGAATACGGGGAAGAGTATTGGGCCTTGATGGGCTTTAGTGGGAAGAGAAAAAAGGCTGCTGCGCCCCCCCTCCCCTTTGGTCCGAATTGGACTAGGGAAAAGGGGGCCGGCCACCTCTCCTTCTCCTCCTATTCCTTCTCCCTTCCTCCCCTCTTGGTGGACTCCTACTAGGACTTGGAGTCCTAGTAGGACTCCCTATCCTGGCCGCACCTTTGCCTTGGCCGGCCTCCTCCTCCTCCATCCTTTATATACGGAGGCAGGGGCACCTCTAAACACACAAGTTGACACAAGTTGATCCACGTGATCGATTCCTTAGCCGTGTGCGGTGCCCCCTGCCACCATATTCCTCGATAATACTGTAGCGGAGTTTAGGCGAAGCCCTGCTGCTGTAGTTCATCAAGATCGTCACCACGCCGTCGTGCTGACGAAACTCTTCCCCGACACTTTGCTGGATCAGAGTCCGGGGATCGTCATCGGGCTGAACGTGTGCTCGAACTCGGAGGTGCCGTAGTTTCGGTGCTTGATCGGTTGGATCGTGAAGACGTACGACTACTTCCTCTACGTCGTGTCATTGCTTCCGCAGTCGGTCTGCGTTGGGTACGTAGACAACACTCTCCTCTCGTTGCTATGCATCACATGATCCTGTGTGCGCGTAGGAAAATTTTTGAAATTACTACGAAACCCAACAGTGGCATCCGAGCCTAGGTTAATGATGTTGATGTTATATGCACGAGTAGAACACAAGTGAGTTGTGGACGATACAAGTCATACTGCCTACCAGCATGTCATATTTTGGTTCAGCGGTATTGTTGGACGAGACGACCCGGACCAACCTTACGCGTACGCTTACGCGAGACCGGTTCCCTCGACGTGCTTTGCACAGAGATGGCTTGCGGGCGACTGCCTCTCCAACTTTAGTTGAACCAAGTATGGCTACGCCCGGTCCTTGCGAAGGTTAAAACGGAGTCTATTTGACAAACTATCGTTGTGTCTTTGATGCGTAGGTGAGATTGGTTCTTACTTAAGCCCGTAGCAGCCACGTAAAACATGCAACAACAAAGTAGAGGACGTCTAACTTGTTTTTGCAGGGCATGTTGTGATGTGATATGGTCAAGGCATGATGCTGAAATTTATTGTATGAGATGATCATGTTTTGTAACCAAGTTATCGGCAACTGGCAGGAGCCATATGGTTGTCGCTTTATTGTATGCAATGCAATCGCGATGTAATGCTTTACTTTATTACTAAACGGTAGTGATAGTCGTGGAAGCATAAGATTGGCGAGACGACAACGATGCTACGATGGAGATCAAGGTGTCGCGCCGGTGACGATGGTGATCATGACGGTGCTTCGGAGATGGAGATCACAAGCACAAGATAATGATGGCCATATCATATCACTTATATTGATTGCATGTGATGTTTATCTTTTTATGCATCTTATCTTGCTTTGTTTGACGGTAGCATTATAAGATGATCTCTCACTAAATTATCAAGAAGTGTTCTCCCTGAGTATGCACCGTTGCAAAAGTTCTTCGTGCTGAGACACCACGTGATGATCGGGTGTGATAGGCTCTACGTTCAAATACAACGGGTGCAAAACAGTTGCGCACGCAGAATACTCAGGTTAAACTTGACGAGCCTAGCATATGCAGATATGGCCTCGGAACACGGAGACCGAAAGGTCGAGCGTGAATCATATAGTAGATATGATCAACATAATGATGTTCACCGATGAAACTACTCCATCTCACGTGATGATCGGACATGGTTTAGTTGATTTGGATCACGTGATCACTTAGAGGATTAGAGGGATGTCTATCTAAGTGGGAGTTCTTAAGTAATATGATTAAATTGAACTTAAATTTATCATGAACTTAGTCCTGGTAGTATTTTGCAAATCATGTTGTAGATCAATAGCTCGCGTTGTTGCTTCCCTGTGTTTATTTTGATATGTTCCTAGAGAAAATTGTGTTGAAAAATGTTAGTAGCAATGTTGCGGATTTGATCCGTGATCTGAGGTTAAATCCTCATTGCTGCACAGAAGAATTATGTCCTTAATGCACCGCTAGGTGACGGACCTATTGCAGGAGCAAATGCAGACGTTATGAACGTTTGGCTAGCTCAATATGATGACTACTTGATAGTTTAAGTGCACCATGCTTAAACGACTTAGAATCGGGACTTCAAAGACGTTTTGAATGTCATGGACCATATGAGATGTTCCAGGAATTGAAGCTAATATTTCAAGCAAATACCCGAGTTGAGAGATATGAAGTCTCCAACAAGTTCTATAGCTAAAAGATGGAGGAGAATCGCTCAACTAGTGAGCATGTGCTCAGATTGTCTGAGTACTACAATCGCTTGAATCAAGTGGGAGTTAATCTTCCAGATAAGATAGTGATTGACAGAATTCTCTAGTCACCATCACCAAGTTAGTAGAACTTCGTGATGAACTATGACACGCAAGGGATAACGGAAATGATTCCCAAGCTCTTCGTAATGCGGAAATTGACGAAGGTAGAAATCGAGAAAAACATCAAGTGTTGATGGTAGACAAGACCACTAGTTTCAAGAAAAGGGGCAGAAGGAAGAAGCGGAACTTCAAGAAGAACAGCAAGCAAGTTGCTGCTCAAGTGAAGAAGCCCAAGTCTGATCCTAAGCCTGAGACTAAGTGTTTCTACTGCAAAGGGACTGGTCACTGGAAGCGGATCTACCCCAAGTGATTGGCGGATAAGAAGGATGGCAAAGTGAACATAAGTATATTTGATATACATGTTATTGATGTGTACTTTACTAGTGTTTATCGCAAACCCTCAGTATTTGATACTAGTTCAGTTGCTAAGATTAGTAACTCGAAACGGAAGTTGCAGAATAAACATAGACTAGTTAAGGATGAAGTGACGATGTGTGTTGGAAGTGGTTCCAAGATTGATATGATCATCGTCACACACTCCCTATACTTTCGGGATTAGTGTTGAACCTAAATAAGTGTTATTTGGTGTTTGCGTTGAGCATGAATATGATTTGATCATGTTTATTGCAATACGGTTATTCATCTAAGTAAGAGAATAAACTGTTGTTCTATTTACATGAATAAAACCTTATATGGTTACACACCCAATGAAAATGGTTCATTGGATCTCGATCGTAGTGATACACATATTCATAATATTGATGCCAAAAGATGCAAAGTTAATAATGATAGTGCAACTTATTTGTGGCACTGCCGTTTGGGTCATATCGGTGTAAAGCGCATGAAGAAACTCCATAAAGATGGATTTTCGGAATCACTTGGTTATGAATCATTTGATGCTTGCGAACCGTGCCTTTTGGGCAAGATGACTAAAACTCCGTTCTTCAGAACAATGGAACGAGTTACTGACTTGTTGGAAATAATACATACCGATGTATGCGATCCAATGAGTGCTGTTGCTCGTGGCAAGCATCGTTGTTTTCTGACCTTCACAAAGATGATTTGAGCAGATATGGGTATATCTACTTGATGAAACATAAGTCTGAAATAGTTGAAAGGTTCAAAGAATTTCAGAGTGAAGTGGAAAAATCATCGTAACAAGAAAATAAAGTTTCTGCGATCTGATCACGGAGACAAATATTTGAGTTACGAGTTTGGTCTTAAATTAAAACTGTGGAATAGTTTCACAACTCACGCCACCCGGAACACCACAGCGCAATGGTGTGTCCGAACGTCGTAATCGTACTTTACTAGATATGGTGCGATCTATGATATCTCTTTACCACTATCGTTTTGGGGTTATGCTTTAGAGACGGCCGCATTCACGTTAAATAGGGCACCATCAAAATCCGTTGAGACGACGCCTTATGAACTATGGTTTGGCAAGAAACCAAAGTTGTCGTTTCTTAAAGTTTGGGGCTGCGATGCTTATGTGAAAAAGCTTCAACCTGATAAGCTCGAACCCAAATCGGAGAAATGTGTATTCATAGGATACCCAAAGGAAACTGTTGGGTACACCTTCTATCACAGATCCGAAGGCAAAACATTCGTTGCTAAGAATGGATCCTTTCCAGAGAAGGAGTTTCTCTCGAAAGAAGTGAGTGGGAGGAAAGTAGAACTTGATGAGGTAATTATACCTTCTCCCTTATTGGAAAGTAGTTCATCACAGAAATCAGTTCCAGTGATTCCTACACCAATAAGTGAGGAAGTTAATGATGATGATCATCAAACTTCAGATCAAGTTACTACCAAACCTCGTAGGTCTTCTAGAGTAAGATCCGCACCAGAGTGGTACGGTAATCATGTTCTGGAAGTCATGTTACTAGACCATGATGAACCTATGAACTATGAGGAAGCAATGATGAGCCCAGATTCCACAAAATGGTTTGAGGCCATGAAATCTGAGATATGATCCATGTATGAGAACAAAGTTTGGACTTTGGTTGACTTGCCCGATGATCAGCAAGCAATTGAGAATAAATGGATCTTCAAGAGGAAGACGGACGCTGATAGTAGTGTTACTATCTACAAAGCTAGAATTGTCGCAAAAAGGTTTTCGACAAGTTCAAGGTGTTGACTACGATGAGATTTTCTCACTCGTATCTATGCTTAAGTCTGTCCGAATCATGTTAGCAATTGCCGCATTTTATGAAATCTGGCAAATGGATAAACAAAACTGCATTCCTTAATGGATTTATTAAAGAAGAGTTGTATATGATGCAACCAGAAGGTTTTGTCAATCCTAAAGGTACTAACAAAATGTGCAAGCTCCAGCGATCCATCTATGGACTGGTGCAAGCCTCTCGGAGTTGGAATATACGCTTTGATGAGTTGATCAAAGCATATGGTTTTATACAGACTTTTTGAGAAGCCTGTATTTACAATAAAGTGAGTGGGAGCACTACAGCCTTTCTGATTAGTATATGTGAATGACATATTGTTGATCAGAAATGATGTAGAATTTTTCTGCAAAGCATAAAGGAGTGTTTTAAAGGAGTTCTTTAAAAGGAAAAGACCTCAGTAAAAGCTACTTACATATTAAGCATCAAGATCTATTGAGATAGATCAAGACGCTTGATAAGATTTTCAATGAGTACATACCTTGGCAAGATTTTGAAATAGTTCAAAATGGAACAGTCAAAGAAAGAGTTCTTGCCTGTGTTGCAAAGGTATGAAATTGAGTAAGACTCAAATCCCGACCACAGCAGAAAATAGAAAAAAAATGAAAAGTCATTCCCTGTGCCTCAGTCATAGGTTCTATAAAGTATGCTATGCTATCTACCAGACCTATTGTATACCTTACTCTGAACTTGGCAAGAGAGTACAATAGTGATCTAGGAGTAGATCACTGGACATTGGTCAAGAATATCCTTAGTAAGGACTAAGGAGATGTTTCTCGATTATGGAGGTGATAAAAGAGTTTGTTGTAAAAGTTACACTAAGTCTCAACCTGGATACATATTGAAAGTGGGAGCAATTAGCTAGAGTAGCTCCGTGCAGAGCATTGTTGACATAAATATTTGCAAAATACTTACGGATCTGAATGTGACAGACCCGTTGACTAAGATTCTCTCACAAGCAAAACATGATCGCACCTTAGTACTCCTTGGGTGTTAATCACATAGCGATGTGAACTAGATTACTGAATCTAGTAAACCCTTTGGGTGTTGGTCACATAGCGATGTGAACTATGGGTGTTAATCACATGGTGATGTGAACTATTGCTGTTAAATCACATGGCGATGTGAACTAGATTATTGACTCTAGTGCAAGTGGGAGACTGAAGGAAATATGCCCTAGAGGCAATAATAAAGTTATTATTTATTTCCTTATATCATGATAAATGTTTATTATTCATGCTAGAATTGTATTAACCGGAAACATAATACATGTGTGAATACATAGACAAACAGAGTGTCACTAGTATGCCTCTACTTGACTAGCTCGTTAATCAAAGATGGTTATGTTTCCTGACCATGAACAATGAGTTGTTATTTGATTAACGAGGTCACATCATTAGTTGAATGATCTGATTGACATGATCCATTCCATTAGCTTAGCACCTGATCGTTTAGTATGTTGCTATTGCTTTCTTCATGACTTATACATGTTCCTATGACTATGAGATTATGCAACTCCCGTTTGCCGGAGGAACACTTTGGGTGCTACCAAACGTCACAACGTAACTGGGTGATTATAAAGGAGCATTACAGGTGTCTCCAAAGGTAGATGTTGGGTTGGCGTATTTCGAGATTAGGATTTGTCACTCCGATTGTCGGAGAGGTATCTCTGGGCCCTCTCGGTAATGCACATCACATAAGCCTTGCAAGCACTGCAACTAATATGTTAGTTGCGAGATGATGTATTACGGAACGAGTAAAGAGACTTGCCGGTAACGAGATTGAACTAGGTATTGGATACCGACGATCAAATCTCGGGCAAGTAACATACCGATGACAAAGGGAACAACGTATGTCGTTATGCGGTCTGACCGATAAAGATCTTCGTAGAATATGTAGGAGCCAATATGGGCATCCAGGTCCCGCTATTGGTTATTGACCGGAAACGTGTCTTGGTCATGTCTACATTGTTCTCGAACCCGTAGGGTCCGCACGCTTAAGGTTTCGATGACAGTTATATTATGAGTTTATGAGTTTTGATGTACCGAAGGAGTTCGGAGTCCCGGATGAGATCGGGGACATGACGAGGAGTCTCGAAATGGTCGAGACGTAAAGATCGATATATTGGACGACTATATTCGGAGTTCGGAAAGGTTCCGAGTGATTCGGGTATTTTCCGGAGTACCGGGGGGTTACGGGAATACGGGGAAGAGTATTGGGCCTTGATGGGCTTTAGTGGGAAGAGAAAAAAGGCTGCTGCACCCCCCCTCCCCTTTGGTCCGAATTGGACTAGGGAAAAGGGGGCCGGCCACCTCTCCTTCTCCTCCTATTCCTTCTCCCTTCCTCCCCTCTTGGTGGACTCCTACTAGGACTTGGAGTCCTAGTAGGACTCCCTATCCTGGCCGCACCTTTGCCTTGGCCGGCCTCCTCCTCCTCCATCCTTTATATACGGAGGCAGGGGCACCTCTAAACACACAAGTTGACACAAGTTGATCCACGTGATCGATTCCTTAGCCGTGTGCGGTGCCCCCTGCCACCATATTCCTCGATAATACTGTAGCGGAGTTTAGGCGAAGCCCTGCTGCTGTAGTTCATCAAGATCGTCACCACGCCGTCGTGCTGACGAAACTCTTCCCCGACACTTTGCTGGATCGGAGTCCGGGGATCGTCATCGAGCTGAACGTGTGCTCGAACTCGGAGGTGCCGTAGTTTCGGTGCTTGATCGGTTGGATCGTGAAGACGTACGACTACTTCCTCTACGTCGTGTCATTGCTTCCGCAGTCGGTCTGCGTTGGGTACGTAGACAACACTCTCCTCTCGTTGCTATGCATCACATGATCCTGTGTGCGCGTAGGAAATTTTTTGAAATTACTACGAAACCCAACAATTATATTTCTGAAGTCTTGACCCCATCGAAGCAAAGATATCTTCATTATCAGAAGCTCATATATGGGATTTACATGACCACAAAGAAAGTTGCCCACTACTTCTTTGATCATTCCATTACAGTCGTCAGCAACGCTCCGTTGTCAGAGATCTTGCATAACAGGGATGCAACTGGTCGAGTGGCAAAATGGGCAATTGAACTTCTTCCTCTAGATATCAAGTTTGAGGCAAAGAAAGCTATCATGTCCGAGGCAATCGCGGATTTCGTCCCCGAGTGGATTGAACAGCAACTGTCGACTCAGGTTCACTCGGAGCATTGGAGCATGTTCTTTGACGGTTCCAAGATGCTAAATAGTTCCGGAGCCGGAGTGGTGTTGGTCTCCCCCAGAGGAGATAAACTCAGATATGTTCTTCAAATCCACTTTGATTCCTCTAACAACGAGGCAGAATACGAAGCACTTTTATATGGGTTGCGCATGGCCATTTCACTCGGCATCCGTCGCCTCATGGTCTATGGCGACTCAGATTTGGTGGTCAATCAAGTGATGAAGGAATGGGACGTCAGAAGTCTAGCCATGACTGGTTATTGCAATGCAGTGAGAAAGCTGGAGAAGAAATTCGAGGGGTTATAGCTTCATCACATACCCCGACTGAAAAATCAAGCAGTTGATGATCTGGCAAAAATAGGTTCCAAAAGAGAAGCCATTCCCAGCAATGTGTTTTTGGAACACAACCACACACCATCAGTCCAGGAGGATCCCTTCACTGAAGGGGCCCCGCAGCCAAAAAGTGCCACGGATCTGACTGAAGTTGAAGTTCCAGCTGTGGTCGACCTGATCATGGAAGTGTTGGTTATCACTCCCGTCTGGACAGAACCGTACATCGCGTATATCCTAAGGAAAGAACTCCCAGAAGACGAAGAAGAGGCTCAACAGATCGTCCGTCGATCCAAGGCCTTTACAGTCATAAAGGGACAATTATATAGAGAAAGCGCGACTGGGGTCGGCCAGAAGTGTATTACACCAGAAGAAGGTCAGATGATCCTTAACGATATCCACTCGGGGACCTGTGGTCATCATGCATCCTCTCGGACCATTGTGGCTAAAGCATACCGAGCGGGGTTCTACTAGCCAAGAGCCAATGAGATGGCCAAAGAGATAGTCGACAAATGTGAAGGATGTCAGTATTACTCCAATATGCCGCACAAGCCCGCGTCAGCCCTGAAAACCATTCCACTCGTTTGGCCTTTCGTTGTTTGGGGGTTGGACATGGTTGGACCACTAAGAACAGGCAGGAGTGGCTTCACTCATGTGCTGGTAGCAGTCGACAAGTTCACCAAATGGATTGAAGCCAAGCCTATCAAGAATCTTGATGCTTGCACCGCTATCAGTTTCATCAGAGAGTTGATATTCAGATATGGAGTTCCACATAGCATCATCACCGACAACGGGTCAAACTTCGATTCCGACAAATTCAGGGGCTTTTGCGCCTCTCAGGGCACTCGAGTCGACTATGCTTCGGTCGCTCACCCCCAGTCGAATGGGCAAGTAGAAAGGGCAAACGGCCTAATTCTCAAAGGACTGAAACCCCGATTGATGCGCGATCTCAAGCACGCAGCAGGTGCATGGGTCGACGAGCTTCCATCAGTCCTTTGGGGATTGAGGACAACCCCGAATCGATCGACCGGAAGAACCCCATTCTTTCTGGTCTACGGAGCCGAGGCAGTCTTACCGAGTGACCTGCTTCACAATGCTCCCAGAGTCGAGCTCTACTCAGAAGATGAAGCAGAACAAGCCCGGCAGGACGCAGTCGACCTCCTAGAAGAAGAAAGAGAAATGGCCTTGATTCGATCAACCATCTATCAGCAAGACTTGCGTCGATTCCATGCCAGAAACGTGAAGAGCCGAGCCTTCCAAGAAGGAGACTTAGTCCTCCGAGTGGATCAGCAGAAACCACAGAAGCTCGCTCCTACTTGGGAAGGCCCCTTCATAGTCACCAGAGTCCTCCACAATGGAGCATACCACCTCTACAATGTCGATTGCCAGATTAATGAGCCACGAGCCTGGAATGCGGAGCTACTCCGCCCCTTTTATACTTGAATTCTCGCTCGGATGAGATGTAATAAGAAAAACTCCCGTAGTTTATTTATCAAAGACAAGAGCGTTATAATTTTCCCAGTGATTATTATTGTTTTTGTTTGCATAAGAAATCCTACCGAATGGGTGGCTTAGCTGCGAATCCGCTTCACCTAAGTTTGTAAAAATAGTTTCCTACCGAGTGGCGAGCCAGCCTCCCACTCGGGGGCTTAGCCGCGAATCCGTTTCGCCTAAGTTTGAAAAAATCCTACCGAGTGGAGAGCAATCCTCCCACTCGGGGGCTTAGCTGCAGTCCAGTACTCGCCTAAGTTCTCTCACTTAGAGACTTAGCTGCAGTCCGGCACTCGCCTAAGTTTGAAAAAATCCTACCTAGTGGAGAGCAATCCTCCCACTCGGGGGCTTAGCTGCAGTCCAGTACTCGCCTAAGTTCTCTCACTTAGAGACTTAGCTGCAGTCCGGCACTCGCTCTGAGTTTGAAA
>NC_041386.1:86584427-86590819 GCF_002162155.2 Triticum dicoccoides
CTAAGTTCTCTCACTTAGAGACTTAGCTGCAGTCCGACACTCGCCTAAGTTTGAAAAAATCCTACCTAGTGGAGAGCAATCCTCCCACTCGGGGGCTTAGCTGCAGTCCAGTACTCGCCTAAGTTCTCTCACTTAGAGACTTAGCTGCAGTCCGGCACTCGCCTAAGTTTGAAAAAATCCTACCGAGTGGAGAGCAATCCTTCCACTCGGGGGCTTAGCTGCAGTCCAGTACTCGCCTAAGTTCTCTCACTTAGAGACTTAGCTGCAGTCCAGCACTCGCCTAAGTTTGAAAAAATCCTGCCGAGTGGAGGGTAATCCTCCCACTCGGGGGCTTAGCTGCAGTCCAGAACTCACTTAAGTACGAAACACATCTCAATTCTCGAGGACGACGAGGGTCAGGTCGACTGCCACCTTCTCCTGGGGAGCTTCGCCACAAATACAATGCGCGATTCATCCCGCTCTACAGTAACGAAGTGCGGGTCGACTGCCACCTTCTTCTGGAGAGCTTCGTCACAAATACAATGTGCGCTTTGTCCACTCTGCAGTAACAGGGTGTGGGTCGACCGCCGCCTTCCCCTGGAGAGCTTCGCCACAAATACAAGACATGGGCCAACTGCTTCCGTCTCCTTCGGAGCTGCGCTGCGAATACAAAGGTTGTCTCGAATGAAGAATGGGTTCACTCAGCAGGAGATTCATAAAGATATTCAATGGTAAACCAAGTTCAGGTAAATTCTAAAGGTTCCAGATCACAGATCGAAGTACTCAGGCATGCAGCCCGAAAAAGTTTAACGGTTACAAAAACCACTCGGCATTCCGAGGCAAATTTAACGTGGGGCATAAGAGTTTGTTCACTCCGCAGGAGGAGGGCTGGCAGGCTCGACGAACTCATCCAGGTTGACGCCGTCGGCTATCTGAGTGGCTGCAGCGATGAAAGTCTCCATAAAGGTTTGGAAGTCATGCTTCTGGGTGTTGGTGACCTTGATTGCTACCAGTTTGTCCTGTCGCACCTCCTTGCAGTGGACACGAACCAAAGACAGAGCCACGTCAGCGCCACACCGAGCAGCAGACTTCTTCCACTCCTGCACTCGGTCGGGGATTTCATTTAGTCGAGTCATCGGGGACTCAATATCATTTTGGAGCACAGCCTCTGGCCAAAGTGCCGGGTCAATCCGCGACATCGCGACCTTCAATCGAGCCAAGTAGTCCACGGCACTGTCGATGCGAGATTCCGGACGAAGCAGATTCATGGCAGTTTCATCTTTCACGGGAGAGTTGATTGGGTCCAAACCTGGTTCGATCCGCCCAGTATCCTCTTCAAAGTTCTGACAGAACTCTGCATTCACGATCCAAGGATAAGTCGATTTTCGTACACTGAGTCGACACAAAAAAATCAGTCAGAACAGAATGTGCACCTTCAAGCTTGATGAACAACTTCTTGGCAAGACTTCTCAGATAGCTCTCCAGATCATCCCTCCTGCGAGCAATGCCTTCCATTTTCTCGCCCTGGATGAGATTCACCTTCTTCCAGCGCGAGCACTCCTTGTTGGAGTCATTCAGAGCGGTCTTCAGCCTGGTATTCTCTTCTTCCAACTGGCCGACCGAAGCCAGCTTCTGTTCGGCCAGAGCGGTCTTGTCGTCAGCCTCCTTACGAGCAGCGGCCAAATCCTGATCCTTCTTCGCCAGAGCTTCTCTCAGTTTTTCTGCAAAGAAATGATGATTGATTCAGAAATAGCAGAAGGGTACTCAAGCCTAAGACTGACCAGTCGACAAACTCGTCTTACCTGCGGCGCCGTCTCTGACCTTTTGCAGCTCTGTCCTGGCCAGCTCCAAGTCAAGGTTCAGTTGAATCTGCTGCTTCTCCAAGTCAGCAAAGCGAGCTCCAAGATCACAAGATTTCTGAAATCAAAGGAGAGAAGTTATTTTTACAGCAAAAAACAACAAAGGCAATAAATACTAAGACTACGGTCGACTACCCGCAGTCCACCATAGTCTCGGGGACTACACCCAGTGGGTGCACTTTGCGTGCCCCCACCGGTTCTGATCCCACTCGACCGGCCCGCCGAAGTCGAGTCCAAAAAAAGGCAGAAAGAGAGAAAGTAGAACTCAGACTATAGTCGACTGCCAGCAATCCACCGTAGTCTCGGGGACTACACCCAGTGGGTGCACTTTGCATGCCCCCACCGGTTCTGATCCCACTCGACCAGACCGAGTGGAAGAGACAAACTACCAGTTTGGTTTATACATTCGGCAAAATACAAAGACTACAGTCGACTGCCAGCAGTCCACCGTAGTCTCGGGGACTACACCCAGTTGGTGCACTCAGCGTGCCCCCACTAGTCCAAAAAATTCAATTGACACACCCACTGGGTGTACAGATGAAAAGATTTTTGGAAAGAATCTTCAGATAGCATATCCTAAGAGAACAAGCGGCGACCAACTAACCTGAACGTTGCTCTGGAGAGCCGAGCTGGCATCATAGGTGGCTTGGCTGGCGTCCCGCACCGTCTTCATCTTGTCCATCATAATGCCCGCCTGGCGTATGGCTTCCCTAGCAGCATTCACCTCGTCCTCCGGGACATGATGGGTCGCAAAAAGTGAAGGCGGGTCGACAGGGGCTCGAGCAGTCAACGAAGAAGGCAAGGCACTCGACAGTGGCTCGGTGAAAGTAACAGAACCCCGATTGACGTCGCCAGTGTCCTGAACGACTGGCTCCGCCCTCGGCATCGACTGTAGCGCCTCACTTACAGGAGCTCGCCTATTCTTCCTTGTCAAAGGCCTCTCGGACTCTTCATCATCATCAGGGAGGTCAATAATGTTGGGAGCTGTGCAAAGTTCAATTGCCAAAATCACGTCACCCAATGAGGCACATTGCAGTTGAATCGACCGAATAAAGATAGTATGGCAGAAATCATACCCGGATTAGAAGTGACCGCATCCTCCATCACCTCATCATCATCCCTGTAAGCTGAGGTCCCGGAAGTGGCAGCGCTGACAATTCCAAAGTTTGTCCAGTTAAAACAAGAAAAACAAACAACGCGGAGCGTCGAGTGAATACAAAGAGAGACACTCACGCGGAGGCAACGGGGATATCAATCTTGATCTTCGGCAATGCCTTCCGAGTCCTCGGCTCTGCAACTTTGCGGTGCTTTGGCGCCTTCTCAGTCGGGGTTGGTGAAGAGATCCGAGGACGCTTCAAAGACTGACCAGCCTGAGTAGTTGCCTTGTCGCGGGCACTCGGCCATTCTTGGTCGAGCTTGGATCGCCTCTCCCTGCGAGGGGGCAACTCGACTTCTTCTCCATCACTTGAGTCGTCGCTTCCTCCATCCCCTTCACCATCGGAAGTCCACTCGCCACTGTCGCCGCCACTCGCCTCGCCTTCTAGTACTTGCTCTTGCTCCCCGTTGGGCATTGAGTACATTTCAATAATGGCCTGAAAGGAAGCAGGGAGAACAAAGTCAGTCGATGCAATATAGGCAGTTGCGCGAGTAAATTCAGATTACAAGCAAAAACTCAGAATCAGACATGCTTTGGTGCATGAGACTGGTCGAAAGAGGGAACTCTCCTGGCTCCCCTGGGATTGTCCTTGTTCCCGGTAATGCCCGACAGCCACTTCTCCAGTGTGTCGTCGTCGACCTCCTCCGGGTGGATCCGAGTGGAGTCTTCAAGACCCGAATACATCCACATCGGATGGTCTCGAGCTTAAAGAGGTTGGATGCGCCGCTGAAGGAAGACCTCCAAGAGATCCATACTAGTGACCCCGTCACGAATAAGCTGGACCACTCGATCGACCAACAGCTTCACGTGCGCCTTCTCCTCCGGGAGCACCTTCAAAGGGGAGGGTTTCTCCACTCGGTCCATGGTAAAGGGAGGGAGGCCAGTCGATTGCCCGGGCGTCGATTGGTCTTTACAGTAAAACCAGGTCGACTGCCATCCGCGAACTGAGTCGGGAAGAATCATGGCCGGAAAGGAGCTTTTCCCTCTCGTCTGGATGCCAAGACCCCCACACATCTGGATCACTTGGGTCCTCTCATCACTCGGGTTAGCCTTTTTCACTGTCTGGGAGCGACAAGTGAAAATATGCTTGAAAAGCCCCTAGTGAGGCCGGCAACCTAGCAAATTCTCACACAAAGAAATGAAAGCGGCAAGATAAATGATCGAGTTGGGGGTAAAATGGTGGAGTTGTGCCCCAAAGAAGTTCAGAAACCCTCGAAAGAAAGGGTGAGGAGGCAAGGAAAATCCACGGTCGATGTGGGTGGCAAGAAGAACACGCTCACCCTCCCGAGGTTGCGGTTCAGATTCCTTACCCGGAAGCCGCGCCGAGTCATAGGGGATCAGCCCCCCTTCTGCCAGGTCATCGAGGTCTTCTTGGGTGATCCTCGAGTGGATCCAGTCGCCCTGGATCCAGCCCTTCGGCAGGCCGGTCCGCGAGGAAGATCCGCCCCGGCTGATCGCCTTCCCCTTCGACCTCGCCGTCACCTTCTTTGCCCGCTCTAGAGCCGCCGTCTTCTCCTTCCCCATTGTCGCCGGCGAGACGCGTACGGAGCGGTGATGCTGGGGCGAGGGCGAGCGCAGCGGAGGGACGTGAAGAGGAGAAGAGGAAATGGGAACGCACTGTTCGGGAGACTCCGGTCCAACGCCTTATATGAGGCCGCTTCCGAGTGGCTGACGGGCAGGCCCAGGTGGCTCTGTCAAATCCTGTAACGATCGTGCGTGCGGTATGTGGCGAAAAAGGCGGCGCGGGGATCGAGGCGTCTCCGCTCTATCCCATCCGATTACTGCGGCCTCCCCCGTCCCACGCGCTTCCCAAAATTCGGATCCCACAAAATCTGCGGGCAGCAAACAAACTTGTCAGACTAAAAGATCTCCTCCGCACCGTCACTCGGAGCCTTACAAGTAAAGAAACTCACTCAATGAAGAATTAAGAATGGATCAAGGCGACTGAAAAGGAAGTTGCTGTCATCACTCAGGTCCATTGATCCGGAACAAGATATGCTCACGGCATGAAACACGAGTCGGAGAGGTCCTCAACTCCTTCCCCACTCAAACCTCGATCCATTCGGGGGCTAATGATGAAGCTATGTACCTAGGGTAGGGTCATGGACCTGTCCTAACTACCCTACCCAAGGACATCTCTAGAAGAAATCACCTTTCAATCGACTTGAAGGTGTTCCACTCGACAGACTTGAAGACACTTGACCAAGAAGCAATCACTCGACCAAGATCCAACCACTCGACGGCCAGGAGACCTAAAGTCACTCCGCACGCTAACGGTCGGTCATTAAATAGCTTTTATGGTCATCATAACACTTTATTACCAGCGTTACCAGTAACGCCCCGCCTTAATGTACATTGAACCCTTTGTAACTGAAGGAAATATGCCCTAGAGGCAATAATAAAGTTATTATTTATTTCCTTATATCATGATAAATGTTTATTATTCATGCTAGAATTGTATTAACCGGAAACATAATACATGTGTGAATACATAGACAAACGGAGTGTCACTAGTATGCCTCTACTTGACTAGCTCGTTAATCAAAGATGGTTATGTTTCCTAACCATGAACAAAGAGTTGTTATTTGATTAACGGGATCACATCATTAGGTGAATGATCTGATTGACATGACCCATTCCATTAGCTTAGCACCCGATCGTTTAGTATGTTGCTATTGCTTTCTTCATAACTTATACATGTTCCTATGACTATGAGATTATGCAACTCCCGTTTGCCGGAGGAACACTTTGTGTGCTACCAAACGTCACAACGTAAATGGGTGATTATAAAGGTACTCTACAAGTGTCTCCAAAGGTACATGTTGGGTTGGCATATTTCGAGATTAGGATTTGTCACTCCGATTGTCGGAGAGGTATCTCTGGGCCCTCTCGGTAATGCACATCACATAAGCCTTGCAAGCATTGCAACTAATGAGTTAGTTGCAAGATGATGTATTACGGAATGAGTAAAGAGAATTGCCGGTAATGAGATTGAACTAGGTATTGAGATACCGACGATCGAATCTCGGGCAAGTAACATACCGATGACAAAGGGAACAACGTATGTTGTTATGCTGTCTGACCGATAAAGATCTTCGTAGAATATGTAGGAGGCAATATGAGCATCCAGGTTCCGCTATTGGTTATTGACCGGAGACGTGTCTCGGTCATGTCTACATTGTTCTCGAACCCGTAGGGTCCGCATGCTTAAGGTTTCGATGACATTTATATTATGAGTTTATGAGTTTTGATGTATCGAAGTTAGTTCGGAGTCCTGGATGTGATCACGGACATAACGAGGAGTCTCGAAATGGTTGAGACATAAAGATTGATATATTGGACGGCTATATTCGGACACCGGAAGTGTTCCGGGTGATTTCAGAGAAAACCGGAGAGCC
>NC_041386.1:86591271-86599758 GCF_002162155.2 Triticum dicoccoides
AAAGGTGGGCCGGGTGCCTCCTCCCCCTGGTCCGTATTGGACTAGGAGAGGGGGGGCGGCGCCCCCCTTTCCTTCTCCCTCCCCACTTCTTTCCCCCTCCTAGTAGGAGTCCTACTCCTACTAGGAGGAGGACTCCTCCTTGGCGTGCCATAGGGGCCGGCCGGCCTCCTCCCCTTGATCCTTTATATACGGGGGCAGGGGCACCCCTAGACACACAAGTTGATCCATGTGATCATATTCTTAGCCGTGTGCGGTGCCCCATTCCACCATAATTCTCGATAATATTGTAGCGATGCTTAGGCGAAGCCCTGCGACGATAGTACATCAAGATCGTCACCACGCCGTCGTGCTGACGGAACTCTTCCCCGACACTTTGCTGGATCGGAGTCCGGGGATCGTCATCGAGATGAACGTTTGCTAAAACTCGGAGGTGCCATAGTTTCGGTGCTTGATCGGTCGGGCCGTGAAGACGTACGACTACATCAACCGCGTTATGCTAACGCTTCCGCTGTCGGTCTACAAGGGTACGTGGATCACACTCTCCCCTCTCGTTGCTATGCATCACCATGATCTTGCGTGTGCGTAGGATTTTTTTTTAATTACTTCGTTCCCCAACAGTGGCATCCGAGCCTAGGTTTTATATGTTGATGTTATATGCACGAGTAGAACACAAGTGAGTTGTGGGCGATATAAGTCATACTGCTTACCAGCATGTCATACTTTGGTTCGGCGGTATTGTTGGATGAAGCGGCCCGGACCGACATTACGCGTACGCTTACGCGAGACCAGTTCTCCCGACGTGCTTTGCACATAGGTGGCTTGCAGGTGACAGTTTCTCCAACTTTAGTTGAACCGAGTGTGGCTACGCCCGGTCCTTGCGAAGGTTAAAACAGCAGCAACTTGACAAACTATCGTTGTAGTTTTGATGCGTAGGTAAGATTGGTTCTTGCTTAAGCCCGTAGCAGCCACATAAAACTTGCAACAACAAAGTAGAGGACGTCTAACTTGTTTTTGCAGGGCATGTTGTGATGTGATATGATCAAGACATGATGCTAAATTTTATTATATGAGATGATCATGTTTTGTAACCGAGTTATCGGCAACTGGCAGGAGCCATATGGTTGTCACTTTATTGTATGCAATGCAATCACGTTGTAATGCTTTACTTTATCACTAAGCGGTAGCGGTAGTCGTGGAAGCATAAGATTGGCGAGACGACAACGATGCTACGATGGAGATCAAGGTGTCGCGCCGGTGACGATGGTGATCACGATGGTGCTTCGAAGATGGAGATCACAAGCACAAGATGATGATGGCCATATCATATCACTTATATTGATTGCATGTGATGTTTATCTTTTATGCATCTTATCTTGCTTTGATTGACGGTAGCATTATAAGATGATCTCTCACTAATTATCAAGAAGTGTTCTCCCTGAGTATGCACCGTTGCAAAAGTTCTTCGTGCTGAGACACCACATGATGATCGGGTGTGATAGGCTCTACGTTCAAATACAACGGGTGCAAAACAGTTGCACACGCGGAATACTCAGGTTATACTTGACGAGCCAAGCATATACAGATATGGCCTCGGAACACGGAGACCGAAAGGTCGAGCCTGAATCATGTAGTAGATATGATCAACATAGTGATGTTCACCAATGAAACTACTCCATATCACGTGATGATCGGACATGGTTTAGTTGATTTGGATCACGTAATCACTTAGAGGATTAGAGGGATGTCTATCTGAGTGGGAGTTCTTTAAGTAAATTAATTGAACCTAAATTTATCATGAAGCTTAGTACCTGATAGTATCTTGCTTGTTTATGCTTGATTGTAGATAGATGGCTCATGTTGTTGTTCCGTTGAATTTTAATGCGTTCCTTGAGAAAGCAAAGTTGAAAGATGATGGTAGCAATTACACGGACTGGGTCCGTAACTTGAGGATTATCCTCATTGCTGAACAGAAGAATTACGTCCTGGAAGCACCGCTGGGTGCCAGGCCTGCTGCTGGAGCAACACCAGATGTTATGAACGTCTGGCAGAGCAAAGCTGATGACTACTCGATAGTTCAGTGTGCCATGCTTTACGGCTTAGAATCGGGACTTCAACGATGTTTTGAACGTCATGGAGCATATGAGATGTTCCAGGGTTGAAGTGAATATTTCAAGCAAATGCCCGGATTGAGAGATATGAAGTCTCCAATAAGTTCTATAGCTGCAAGATGGAGGAGAACAGTTCTGTCAATGAGCATATACTCAAAATGTCTGGGTATAATAATCACTTGATTCAATTGGGAGTTAATCTTCCAGATGATTGCGTCATTGACAGAATTCTCCAATCACTACCACCAAGCTACAAGAGCTTCGTGATGAACTATAATATGCAAGGGATGAATAAGACTATTCCCGAGCTCTTCGCAATGCTGAAAGCTGCGGAGGTAGAAATCAAGAAGGAGCATCAAGTGTTGATGGTCAACAAGACCACTAGTTTCAAGAAAAAGGGCAAAGGGAAGAAGAAGGGGAACTTCAAAAAGAACAGCAAGCAAGTTGCTACTCAAGAGAAGAAACCCAAACCTGGACCTAAGCCTGAAACTGAGTGCTTCTACTGCAAGCAGACTGGTCACTGGAAGCGGAACTTCCCCAAGTATTTGGCGGATAAGAAGGATGGCAAGGTGAACAAAGGTATATGTGATATACATGTTATTGATGTGTACCTTACTAATGCTCGCAGTAGCACCTGGGTATTTGATACTGGTTCTGTTGCTAATATTTGCAACTCGAAATAGGGACTACGGATTAAGCAAAGATTGTCTAAGGACGAGGTGACGATGCGCGTGGGAAACGGTTCCAAAGTCGATGTGATCGCAGTGGGCACGCTACCTCTACATCTACCTTCGGGATTAATATTAGACCTAAATAATTGTTATTTGGTGCCAGCGTTAAGCATGAACATTATATCTGGATCTTGTTTGATGCGAGACAGTTATTCATTTAAATCTGAGAATAATGGTTGTTCTATTTATATGAGTCATATCTTTTATGGTCATGCACCCTTAAAGAGTGGTCTATTTTTATTGAATCTCGATAGTAGTGACACACATATTCATAGTGTTGAAGCCAAAAAAATGCAGAGTTGATAATGATAGTGCAACTTATTTGTGGCACTGCCGTTTGGGTCATATCGGTATAAAGCGCATGAAGAAACTCCATACTGATGGGCTTTTGGAACCACTTGATTATGAATCACTTGGTACTTGCGAACCGTGCCTTATGGGTAAGATGACAAAAACACCGTTCTCCGGTACTATGGAGAGAGCAACAGATTTGTTGGAAATCATACATATAGATGTATGTGGTCCGATGAACGTTGAGGCTCGTGGCGGATATCGTTATTTTCTCACCTTCACAGATGACTTAAGCAGATATGGGTATATCTACTTAATGAAACACAAGTCTGAAACATTTGAAAAGTTCAAAGAATTTCAGAGTGAAGTTGAAAATCATCGTAACAAGAAAATAAAATTCCTACGATCTGATCATGGAGGAGAATATTTGAGTTACGAGTTTGGTGTACATTTGAAAAATTGTGGAATAGTTTCGCAACTCACGCCACCCGGAACACCACAGCATAATGGTGTGTCCGAACGTCGTAATCGTACTTTACTAGATATGGTGCGATCTATGATGTCTCTTACTGATTTACCGCTATCGTTTTGGGGATATGCTCTAGAGACGGCTGCATTCACGTTAAATAGGGCACCATCAAAATCCATTGAGACGACGCCTTATGAACTGTGGTTTGGCAAGAAACCAAAGTTGTCGTTTCTGAAAGTCTGGGGCTGCGATGCTTATATGAAAAAGCTTCAACCTGATAAGCTCGAACCCAAATCGGAGAAATGTGTCTTCATAGGATATCCAAAGGAAACTATTGGATACACCTTCTATCACAGATCCGAAGGCAAGACTTTTGTTGCTAAATTCGGAAACTTTCTGGAGAAGGAGTTTCTCTCGAAAGAAGTGAGTGGGAGGAAAGTAGAACTTGACGAGGTAATTGTACCTACTCCCTTATTGGAAAGTAGTACATCACAAAAACCTGTTTCTGTGACACCTACACCAGTTAGTGAGGAAGCTAATGATGATGATCATGAAACTTCAGAACAAGATACTACTGAACCTCGTAGATCAACCAGAGTGAGATCCGCGCCAGAGTGGTACGGTAATCCTGTTCTGGAAGTCATGCTACTAGATCACGATGAACCTATGAACTATGAAGAAGCGATGGTGAGCCCAGATTCCGCAAAATGGCTTGAAGCCATGAAATCTGAGATGGGATCCATGTATGAGAACAAAGTATGGACTTTGGTTGACTTGCCCGATGATCGGCAAGCAATTGAGAATAAATGGATCTTCAAGAAGAAGACTGACACTGACGGTAATATTACTGTCTACAAAGCTCGACTTGTCACAAAAGGTTTTCGGCAAGTTCAAGGGATTGACTACGATGAGACCTTCTCACCCATAGCGATGCTTAAGTCTGTCCGAATCATGTTAGCAATTGTTGCATTTTATGATTATGAAATTTGGCAGATGGATGTCAAAACTGCATTCCTGAATGGATTTCTGAAAGAAGAGTTGTATATGATGCAACCAGAAGGTTTTGTCGATCCAAAGGGAGCTAACAAAGTGTGCAAGCTCCAGCGATCCATTTATGGACTGGTGCAAGCCTCTCGGAGTTGGAATAAACGCTTTGATAGTGTGATCAAAGCATTTGGTTTTATACAGACTTTTGGAGAAGCCTGTATTTACAAGAAAGTGAGTGGGAGCTCTGTAGCATTTCTGATATTATATGTGGATGACATATTACTAATTGGAAATGATATATAATTTCTGGATAGCATAAAGGGATACTTGAATAAGAGTTTTTCAATGAAAGACCTCGGTGAAGCTGCTTACATATTAGGCATTAAGATCTATAGAGATAGATCAAGACGCTTAATTGGACTTTCACAAAGCACATACCTTGACAAAGTTTTGAAGAAGTTCAAAATGGATCAAGCAAAGAAAGGGTTCTTGCCTGTGTTACAAGGTGTGAAGTTGAGTAAGACTCAATGCCCGACCACTGCAGAAGATAGAGAGAAAATGAAAGATGTTCCCTATGCTTCAGCCATAGGCTCTATCATGTATGCAATGCTGTGTACCAGACCTGATGTGTGCCTTGCTATAAGTCTAGCAGGGAGGTACCAAAGTGATCCAGGAGTGGATCACTGGACAGCGGTCAAGAACATCCTGAAATACCTGAAAAGGACTAAGGATATGTTTCTCATATATGAAGGTGACAAAGAGCTCATCGTAAAAGGTTACGTTGATGCAAGCTTTGACACTGATCCGGACGATTCTAAATCGCAAACCGGATACGTGTTTACATTAAATGGTGGAGCTGTCAGTTGATGCAGTTCTAAACAAAGCGTTGTGGCGGGATCTACATGTGAAGCGGAGTACATAGCTGCTTCGGAAGCTGCAAATGAAGGAGTCTGGATGAAGGAGTTCATATCCGATCTAGGTGTCATACCTAGTGCATCGGGTCCAATAAAAATCTTTTGTGACTTTACTGGTGCAATTGCCTTGGCAAAGGAATCCAGATTTCACAAGAGAACCAAGCACATCAAGAGACGCTTCAATTCCATCCGGGATCTAGTCCAGGTGGGAGACATAGAGATTTGCAAGATACATACGGATCTGAATGTTGCAGACCCGTTGACTAAGCCTCTTCCACGAGCAAAACATGATCAGCACCAAGGCTCCATGGGTGTTAGAATCGTTATTGTGTAATATAGATTATTGACTCTAGTGCAAGTGGGAGACTAAAGGAAATATGCCCTAGAGGCAATAATAAAGTTATTATTTATTTCCTTATATCATGATAAATGTTTATTATTCATGCTAGAATTGTATTAACCGGAAACATAATACATGTGTGAATACATAGACAAACAGAGTGTCACTAGTATGCCTCTACTTGACTAGCTCGTTAATCAAAGATGGTTATGTTTCCTAACCATGAACAAAGAGTTGTTATTTGATTAATGGGATCACATCATTAGGTGAATGATCTGATTGACATGACCCATTCCATTAGCTTAGCACTCGATCGTTTAGTATGTTGCTATTGCTTTCTTCATAACTTATACATGTTCCTATGACTATGAGATTATGCAACTCCCGTTTGCCGGAGGAACACTTTGTGTGCTACCGAACGTCACAACATAAATGGGTGATTATAAAGGTACTCTATAGGTGTCTCCAAAGGTACATGTTGGGTTGGCGTATTTCGAGATTAGGATTTGTCACTCCGATTGTCGGAGAGGTATCTCTGGACCCTCTCGGTAATGCACATCACATAAGCCTTGCAAGCATTGCAACTAATGAGTTAGTTGCGAGATGATGTATTACGGAACGAGTAAAGAGACTTGCCGGTAACGAGATTGAACTAGGTATTGAGATACCGACGATCGAATCTCGGGCAAGTAACATACCGATGACAAAGGGAACAACGTATGTTGTTATGCGGTCTGACCGATAAAGATCTTCGTAGAATATGTAGGAGCCAATATGAGCATCCAGGTTCCGCTATTGGTTATTGACCGGAGACGTGTCTCGGTCATGTCTACATTGTTCTCGAACCCGTAGGGTCCGCACGCTTAAGGTTTCGATGACAGTTATATTATGAGTTTATGATTTTTGATGTACCGAAGTTAGTTCGGAGTCCCGGATGTGATCACGGACATAACGAGGAGTCTCGAAATGGTCGAGACATAAAGATTGATATATTGGACAGCTATATTCGGACACCGGAAGTGTTCCGGGTGATTTCGGAGAAAACCGGAGAGCCGAAGGGTTATCGGAACCCCCCCGGGAGAAGTAATGGGCCATATGGGCCTTAGTGGAGAGAGAGAGGGGCAGCCAAAGGTGCGCCGCGCGCCTCCTCCCCCCTGGTCCGAATTGGACTAGGAGAGGGGGGCGGCGCCCCCCTTTCCTTCTCCCTCCCCACTTCTTTCCCCCTCCTAGTAGGAGTCCTACTCCTACTTGGCGTGCCATTGGGGCCGGCCGGCCTCCTCCCCTTGATCCTTTATATACGGGGGCAGGGGGCACCCCTAGACACACAAGTTGATCCACGTGATCATATTCTTAGCCGTGTGCGGTGCCCCCTTCCACCATAATCCTCGATAATATTGTAGCGGTGCTTAGGCGAAGCCCTACGACGATAGTACATCAAGATCGTCACCACGGCGTCGTGCTGACGGAACTCTTCCCCGACACTTTGCTGGATCGGATTCCGGGGATCGTCATCGAGCTGAACGTGTGCTAAAACTCGGAGGTGCCGTAGTTTCGGTGCTTGATCGGTCGGGCCGTGAAGACGTACGACTACATCAACCGCGTTGTGCTAACGCTTCCGCTGTCGGTCTACAAGGGTACGTAGATCACACTCTCCCCTCTCGTTGCTATGCATCACCATGATCTTGCGTGTGCGTAGGAATTTTTTTGAAATTACTACGTTCCCCAACAGTAACGTGGGCTGGCCGGGGTCCTGGCGCACTCTGTATAAGCCACCCCCCTCCTCCGAGACAAGGGTTCGCACCTCTGTAACTCATACTCACATAATCCAGTCGACCGCCTCCGGGCTCCGAGACGTAGGGCTATTACTTCCTCCGAGAAGGGCCTGGACTCGTAAACCTTGCGTGCTTACAACTTCTCCATAACTAAGATCTTGCCTCTCCATACTTACCTCCCTACACTACTGTCAGACTTAGAACCACGACAGGCGCGATACTATAACTTTTTAGATGTAATCACTTTTTTCGTCAACATTTTATCAATTATAATGAGTTTTTGTTGTTTTCCCTTTTCAGAGATTTTTTTTCATTTTTCTATCATAGAGTAGTTTTTTTAAGGAGGATAACATCTAACTTCTTATAATAGTTATAGTTTCTTTTATTTTGCATGCTAATCATTTAAGCTCAACGTAGAGTTTTTTTTTACAAAGGGTGGATTTTGTTGACTCAAAATAAAAATCCGTGGGATTCAAACACAATGAGCACACACATCCAACCTCTGCATAGCTATGATACACATATCAAACGCCAACACACACACAAAAATAAATATTCCGATAAATAACAAAGTCATATAAGGCCAAACCTATGCCAAAGAAAAAAATAGAATAGGCTAACTCATTTATGCCTCGCATGATATGATTAAAACTAGTATTATTCATATTAGACGCTCTCAAAATAAGGTTAGCTACTTTTGCTCGTGTGGAAAGTAGAACCATGACCTGGTCGGGGTCTGGCCCTCCTAAGTGATAGAGCTGAACAATGCCGATTGTAATCCTCCCAGGTTTTGAGTAATACAAGTGTTTTAATCAGGAAAAAAATAGTTCTCATATACAAATCCTTGAACTAGAGCGAACGGAGCACAGCTCAAG
>NC_041386.1:86599893-86600404 GCF_002162155.2 Triticum dicoccoides
ACAGGCTTCAAGTCCTAAACTTATATTGGTGCTTGCGGTTTTGTGGATTTATTTTAGACTTTTCGGCGATGTTCATTCAATGGTCGGAGACATTCGCCTCGACTACGAAGGTGCCTATCGTGACTTTGTGAATCTCAAGATGATGTGTCAGTTTAGTCACTTGAAGACGCTCATAGAGGTAGGGTTGTGTGTTTATATGAGTGAATGTATGTGTTTGCATCTCTACTGTACTAAAAAAGAACTTCCAAAGATAGAAAAAAGTGGTTGCATCCAAAAAATGTGGCAACTATTTCCTCACTTTTTACCTCTCACCTCTGCTGCCAGCAAGCGCCACCGTCCGTGACCCACTCGTCATCACCATGCGAAGCGATATCACCCACCACCTGCACCCAATGTGGCCATCACGCCGGCTCGCCGCCCCTGCCCTATCCTCGCCTCCTCTTCTGCCGGTCATCGTCCTATCCATCCCTCTAAACAACCCCTCTCCTTCGGCACTGACGACCCCCCTCCC
>NC_041386.1:86600585-86612218 GCF_002162155.2 Triticum dicoccoides
CGGCACCCGCACTTGTCAACCCACCTGCGCTGCCGGTGTCGCAGCTAGCCACATCATCTCGGCTTGGTGATCCGCGTCTCACTCCCATAATCGACTGACCCACCGTCAGAAAAATAACAAACACGTTAGTCTTAGAAATACAAATAATTTACGCCCATTCACCCCGGCGTCAATTTTTATTGGCAGATACTCCGTCCCAAAAAGGTTATTTTAGATTTGTCTACGTACGGTTGTATCTAGAGACGTTTTAGTGTAAGATACGTCCGTTCTTAGATAACAAGCTTTTTTGGACGTAGGTAATACAGTACTCATTCCGTTGGGTCCGTTTTACTACTGCTTGCCCATTCCGTTGATCTCCCGCTTCATTCTACGCCCCGCAAGTCTCGGCGACGCCTTTATAACCCCAACCCGTCATCACACACAGACTCCAAACAATTCCTCCCTTCCTTTGCCCCCCCTCTCTCGCTCTCGCTCCCATGGAAGCACCGCACATTCATCCGCCAATGGACGTCCATGAGCCCGCCCCGCCGTCCCCGCTCTTCTCTGACATTTCCCCACACTTCCCACTGTCCATTGCGGACGCCGGCGCCGGCGCGCTGGACCTCTCCTTCACCTCCACCGCCTCCGCATCCACCTCCTCCTTCACCACCGCCACCACCTTCAGCGCGCGGAGCTCGCTCTCCCTGCCGTCCTTCTCCTCCTCCACCTCGCTCTCGCCGCGCCCGCACTCGTCGTCCACCTCCCAGCACTGGACGCACCTCGCAGCCGCCCGCGCCGCCACACCGGACGGCGTACTCCGCCTTGCCCACCTCCACCTCGTCCGCGAGCTCGGCCAGGGACACCTCGCGCGGGTCTTCCTCTGCCGCCTCAAGTCCTCCCCGCCGGCCTCGCCGCTCTTCGCGCTCAAGGTCGTCGACCTCCGAGACGACGATCCCTCCCGTGTCTGCCACGTTCTCGCCGAGTCTCGCGTCCTCTCGTCGCTCGACCACCCATTCGTGCCCACCCTCTACGCGCGCCTCGACGCCGGACGCTACGCCTGCTTCCTCATGGACTACTGCTCCGGGGGCGACCTGCACTCGGTGCTCCGCCGCCGCCCCGGAGGCCGCCTGCCCGTCGCAGCGGCCAGGTTCTACGCCGCCGAGGTGCTGCTCGCTCTGGAGTACCTGCACGTGCTCGGCTTCGTGTACCGCGACCTCAAGCCGGAGAACGTGCTGCTCCGAGGAGACGGGCACGTGGTGCTCTCCGACTTCGACCTCGCGCTCCCGGCGTCCGTGGAGCCCGCCGTCCGCCGGCGCCAGGTGCGGCAGCAGAGCCAGCGCCGCAAGAGGAGCCTCCTGCCGTCGTGCTTCTCTTCCAACCGCGGCAGCGACGAGGACGACGTGGACGCGAAGGAGCGGTTCGAGTTCGTGGCCGAGCCGACGGCCGCCAACTCCAAGGACTGCGTGGGCACGCACGAGTACCTGGCGCCGGAGCTGGTGAGCGGGAACGGGCACGGCAACGGCGTGGACTGGTGGGCCTTCGGGGTGTTCCTGTACGAGCTGGTGTACGGGCGCACGCCGTTCAAGGGCCCCGCCAAGGACGTGACGCTCAAGAACATCCTGTCGAAGCAGGTGACGTACCCGAAGCTGGACGGCGAGGCCGAGGCGGCCGCGCAGCTCAAGGACCTCGTCGGCAGGCTGCTGGAGAGGGACCCGCGGCGGCGCATGGGGTCCGCGCGCGGGGCGGCCGAGATCAAGCGGCACCCGTTCTTCGCGGGCGTGG
This sequence comes from Triticum dicoccoides, assembly GCF_002162155.2. NCBI lineage: Eukaryota > Viridiplantae > Streptophyta > Magnoliopsida > Poales > Poaceae > Triticum > Triticum dicoccoides. Next base: position 86,602,347 of record NC_041386.1, read on the forward strand.
ACTGGGCGCTGATACGGTGCGTGACGCCGCCGGTGGTGCCGGAGGCCGACGCCGCCGCCGCCGCGTCCCCCGCCTCCGCCGCTAGGCAGGCGAAGCTCGGGAGCTGGAACAGCCTGGGCGGCAGCAGCTTCAAGAAGAGCAGTAGCTTCAAGAAGAGCAGCAGCTTCGGGAGGAGGTCGAGCTACGAGGAGCGGCAGGGGGTTTTCCGCAAGCTGATGAGCTGGAACCATGAGAGCCGATCCAAGAAGACCAAGACGAGCAGAATGAAGCCATGAATCTGTTCCAGTTCCTGTGTTTTTTGCTGCGTGCGTTCGTTTTAATCTGGTAAATTAGGGTTCGTGGCGTGTATAGAGTATAGAAGTGGAAGGGATCGCGATCGATCGGCGAGGCTGTGAGGAGCAGGAGGAGAGGAGCTTTGTAGCTTGTACAAAGATCGAGGCGATGTGTGTCACTGCGTTGACATGGTTTGATCCGTGCCCGTATATGGAGAAACTTCATCCCTTGTTCACTGAGAACCTCTTTGTTTTCTCATAACGGTACTACTACTAGTACTCCCTCCGTCCGAAAATATTGTTATCAAAATGGATAAAAAAAATGTATTTAGAACTAAAATACATCTAGATACATCCCCTTTTATTTATTTTGATGACAAGTATTTCCGATCGAAGGGAGTAGTACTTTAGCGGTAGTACTTATATTACAGTGGGTTCATCTCTGACAGATTGACCGGTTGCCGTCGCAAGTTAAATGTCAGCAGTCCAGGTCCGGGTATCACGTCTTTGACCAACAGCAAGTAGAGTATCTGATATCTTGAACACTGTGTATTGAATTCGAAAATTTGTGGAGCTCTCATTATAACATTTCCCCTTCTGAACATTTGCTTGAATTGGACACTTTCTCTTGTGCTCCCAAGTTGTGATTCGAATTCATATAAAGTATAAAGGCTAATTTTTTAACCGAGCAGAGTGGAGGCCCGTTTCTAGGAGGCTTGGGCTGTAGCGGAGCGGACTCTGAAGTTAGCTCATATTGGCTTGCCCTTGACCCCCCTCAAAAAAAAATGGCTTGCCCATGCCAGGGGACTCCGATAACCCTAGCGTGCGGTATTGATCAGTTTCAACCTAGGTCACCTCTATTATAGGGGATATTATATATACCTCTTGTAAACCGCAATATGGGATAAGATCATCGTTGAAAATCCCCGGTGTTTGTAATCTCTTTCAATCTAGTGAAGTTTCACTGGCCGGCGTCCGTGATTTTTTCTCCTGTTTCGCATTGAAGGGGGGGGGGGGTTTCACACTAAAATCTTGTATTTCTCTATGTTGATTTGATTTTCCTCTTTTCTATTTGCCTGACATATCTCTTAACAATATGCCTATATCACGCCCACATGCATTGTACGTGGTGGTCACAACTTAAATTTGTTAGTACTAATATCTAATTAAAATGCAACTAATACTTTAGAAATATCTATTTTTCACCACGTGCTTTATGCATCTGAATGGAGGAGGTATTAATTCCTACTACTACCAATCTACGTGAAGTTGGACGGAGCTGCCTTGTAGGCATTGGGGTCAATTGTCCCCAATGCAATTAGCAAATCCTTCACTAACTTAGTACTACTAACTAATCATTATAAATTTATAGGAGATGACCTTACTGTAATAGACATGACCCCATTAAAACTTTTTTTTCCTGAAGTGCGCCTCGCCGACCGACCGGTATGAAACGGCCCACTAACTATAACTATACAGATCTGGAGGTTCACGAATAAAACTAGAGAAGACGCATGCACTTCCTCTCTCGGTCGTTGGCATTTTCTGTTACATTCATAGTTTATGTGCATCTTACACAATGATTGGATCGATCAAGGAGATGGTTCATGCATGAACCCAGCGGAGCGTGGGGGGGCGTACGTACTGGCTACACACACCTATGATTACTACCAATAACTAAACAAAATGTACGTACGCGCGCATAGATGCTCCCATCGTTTTGCTCTTCCTCTAGGTGAAAGCGAGGGTTGCCGGGGAACGACGGCGACACTAGCATACGTCTACGTAGCCGGCGCTGAGGTCGCGGGGTCACCAGCGCGCCACGCCGCCGGGCATCAGCCATCAGGCGCATGCATATATACGTACGTACGTACCTTGTGTGTGCACCACCAGCGCATGCAACACACTCACTGGTGAATGGCGTCTGGCTGGCCTTGGCATGGCCATGCCGGTTCCTGGCCCAGGCCAGACGAGGACGTACGAGACGAGAAAGGGAGACATGCATGCCATGCGAATAAACCTGCAAAGCGATGGCCTCCGGCCGGTCCTGGCCGGGCGGGAGAGGTGCCAAAGTGCAGTGCAGATCGACGATGACACAGCCGCAGGTTAAAGGCGAGAGGCCGGGTCGATCGATCAGGGAATGTGCCTTTTGCGGGTGATCGCTTTCCCGCACTCCCATGCAGTGCACTGTATCTATCGCCCCTCCTCGATGCTGCTACTACGTGCCTTTGTCTTTGGCTTGCTTTCAGTTTCAGTGAGCACGCGCGGCGCCTGAAATCCATGCCATGCCTGCATGTGAGTGAGTGAGCGAGTGAGGCATCGGAGCTGAGCTACATCGGAGCTCAGCCTAGCTCAGCTCCTCCTAACACTGTCGGAGTGTGATGTACGTACGATGATCGATCTCATCGGTTACATCTGTCTATATCTCACCGCTTCGTCGGGCTTAATTACTTCCGTTCAGGGATAACCGCACAGCAGGTGTGGTCAGCTATTACAAGTTGAAGAGTAATTGAGTGACGTAGATCGTCCCGGTGAGAAGAACAAGAGAAAGAAAAGGGTTGGAAACTTGTTAACAGAAGAGGTCCCAAAAGAGTTCGAAACTTGCAGGAGTGGTACGTTCACAAATCGCAATAACTGGGAAATGGTGCGTGGACGCATCTTGTGATGTGATGTGCTGTTGCTATTAGTAGTAGTAATCACCATTCGTGATTCCGTGAACCGTTCGCCCGAGTTTTAATTATGAACGGACAGTTGTTAGTAAATGTCAGAAGATCGATGGCGAAGTGAACACGTTCAGAGAACCGGTCAGCCCCCGATGCTGGCGCGCGCACGAGATGTGAAACGAGGCGAGGATAAGAGCATCTGATCGAGTAGAATATGCACGCAGTCAGTACTCAGTAGTATATTGCTGTCGGTTTCAGCCGGTCCTTTGCGCTGAATCGACTACAAGTATTCGCAGACTATGCTCATCGGGGTGCTTAGGGCATCTCCAGCCGCGCCTCCAGGAAAGCCTCCCCAGGCGTTTTTTTTGCGCCGGCGCTAAAAAAACGGCCCAATCGCGTCTCCAGTAGCCCAATTTTCGCCGGTTTAGACCGAAAACAGCGCCGGCGGATCCAGGCCGAACCCGGCGCGCCAGGGGGGCGCCCGGGGGCGCCGGGGCGAACTGTTTTGGCGCGAAGCGGCTATAAAAGCCGCCGGTTCTCGCCGGTGCCCACACCATACTCGCCCCTCGCCGCCGCCCAGCCCCTCTCTCCGTCTCCGTCTTCCTCTCCCGAGCGCCACCGGCAGCCCCTCTCTCTCCCTCTCTACCACCGCCGAGCTCGTCGCCATGGCAGAGCGCTTCCCCGGAGACGAGGCGGCGTTGAAGACGGGGTCGTCGTCTTATGCGACAGCGACGACGACGACGCCGCGCCGCCGCCAGTCCGCCATGGTGACGCCGGGCAGGGTCCAGCAGGGGCGCCCGCGTCAAGGAGGAGAAGGCCAACGACGACGATGGCAGCGACGGCGGCGACGACTTCAACCCTTTTCTTTTTTAGATTATGTTAATGTAATGAAAATGCGCGAATTTCATCGAAATTTGTCATGTTTGGCCGAAATTTAACTAGTTTTTATCATAACTTCACCGAACAGTCCTTTTTTTTAATACGCGCCTGCGGGCGGCCCTGGGGGCCAACGGCTGGGGACCGACTCGTCCCCAGGGCCTTTTTTTGCGCCGGCTCACCCTTAGGCGACGCTTTTAGACACCCCCTGAAGGGCCAACGGCTGAAGATGCCCTTACAAAACTAGTCCTGTGCGTGCCGGGCCCCTCGGAAACATATTATGCTATAGTTAAGTCTGTCACAAATTTTGGGTGCATGCACGTAGGCTGGTACCGGTGCCTCATTTCACACGGAGCATATGACCGGAATTCCCCATGTCGAGCATCGCAACGCAATGATCGAGTGGGGGTAGGGTAGATTCAACCGCCGGCCGGCTTGGGACAGTGGGATCGGTGCGGCACGAGACACGGCCGGCGACGCGTCACATGCATTTGTACGAGTATTTTGCAAGCCAAAGGCCATGCATGCATCCCCACGGCGTGCTAATCATGTACATGGCCCCTCATCGACCGTCGCCTCAATCCATACACATTTTTCTTCACAAGTAATATGGATCGAAGGGAGTACGATTATTTCTCTAACAAAATATGTACGATAGAGATGATCGAGCGATGCTTCCTTCCCCATCTCGTGGCGGGCATCTCAGCTTGGACGAGGCTGCAGGTGCGTGATGGATCATTAGTGCGCTAGCCATGGCAATGTGACCATGCTGGCGATCCGGTCCGGGCAGTGCCAGATCCCCATTACGCATATGGCATACTGTTTTGTTCCACGGAGGAAGAAGAAAGATCGTCGAGGATGCCGAGGGAAAAAGGAGGAGCACGCAGCTTTATTCCGTCCGGTGGTGGAAGCTACAAGAGGAGCGGATTGAGCGCGCGTGACGTGCTGCACTCCGTTCCACGACGGAGAACGTACCGCACAAAATGAACATTCTCCGGGAGCCAGCCAGCTACCTTTCTCCCCTTTCCTCCACCCCTTCCTTTTGCTCTCAGCCCCAAATTGCCTTTGCCGGCGAGCAGCATATTCCCTCCCTTGGCTTTTCGCCTGGCACAAACACGGTGCTCCATCCATCAGCTTCTTCTTCTGCTAGTAAAACATGTTAAGTACTCCCTCCGTTCCGAATTACTTGTCTTGGATTTGTCTAGATACAGATGTATCTAGACTCATTTTAGTGCTAGATACCTCCGTATCTAGACAAATCTAAGGGCCTCTTTGATTCGTAGGATTTTGAAAACGTAGGAATAGGAAAAGTGTAGGGTTGGAGTGGCATGCCTATTTGAATCCTATAGAATTAGCAATGATTGTTTGATGCCACGGGAAAAACAAAGGAATTGTAAAAAGAGGTTGGAGTGGATAAATGTAGTACAAAAGATTCCATAGAAAAAATTCCTATGGGATCCAATCCTATGAATCAAAGGACCAATATAGGAAAAAATACTAAGGATTTCAATCCTCCAGAAATCCTATAAAATTCCTTTGAATCAAACAAGCTCTGAGACAAGTAATTCGGAATGGAGGGAGTACATAGTAAGTACTTATCTCAACACATAATCATCCTCGCTATCCCTGTGTTAAATCGAGGGGATCGTGTTATTAATCACTTGGCTTTCTTGTACTAATATTCTCTAGTCTGGCAAGACTGCCATGCCCTGCCACTTGAATTATTTCATGTTATTCAAGCTGTAGATATTCCATGGGAAAAGATTAAAATATACTCTCAGAGGGATCGCAGGAATTTAAGCCATGCCGCTGCCAGTAGTTGAGGGAAAAGAAAAGAAAATCGAAGCCAAGCCAGTTCACAAAATTCTCTACCGTTGGGCACGAGGAGCACCACGATCTTCTAATAATAATGCACTGTGATATGCCTTCTTAATTTCGCCTCTGGGATGTGCTGCCTGCCTGCCTGCAAAGCGATGCCGCTGTTATTAGGCGCGCATGAGGGCACATCGTGATCTGAGAGGAGATTCCCCACCCCCCCTAATTGACATTTTTGAACTTATCATTTCTCATGGGACTGTGGCAAGTTGCCGTAAAGAAATGAGGCCGTGTCCTTGCTTGGCGCAACATGGGGACGTGCTGCGTGTGGGTGTCCATCGGTTGGACGACTGTTAATCAATTGTTTTGAATCGTTGGACTTAGAATGGGTGATGGGGAGGAACGTCAGGCCTGCATTTTCTAACCAGTCTTGTGGAGTTGTGGTTGCTCTTACATTCCGTTTCCTTTTGTTTAGTGAAATGAATGCTTTTGCTTGATGTGAGTTGCCTGGAAATTTCTGAATACTGATTAATTGAGCCATTTTACTCGGTACCCGCTAATATATTTGGTATTGTACATGTTGATAGTTTTTAAGATAATTTTGGTTAAACTTTGCAAAGTTTGACTCGACACGAATCTCATGTGCGTTGTAAAAAAGACCGGAGGGAGTACTAGAAATTATGGATTCCAAGTGGTAATGCAATTGCAGGTTTGGACTTATCTCAACAACAACGAAAGGTCTTACAAGCTGAAGCGCTCGGCGGACATTCTTGTCTCTCGCCAACAACAATATTGGTCCTCTGAGAAGAAGAAATGGGGGAGATTAATCTGGCAACTGCTAACTGATCATCAGAATGATTATGAAGTTCGTTGAGCGAGAAATTCCAAAATGATTAGCTTGGAAGCATCCAAGTCCAACCATAAGAATTATGCCGTGCAGGTACATATAATTGGAGTTGACATACATCGCTCTCAGTGGATAGATGACTATTTTACAAAATGATTCCTTTCGTGGAAGGACCAGTTCACTTAATAAATTTAGAAATGGCAAAACAGAAAAAATGGAGTAAAAATACAGATCTCCGCAATGCTTTCGGCAGGAGGCAGGCTATGGCGCCGAAATGTCAGCCCATACAGGTACTGTGCATGCGCCGTGCTCTGCTTGCATTCTCTGGATATCTCAGGCTCTCTGAGTTCCAGCAGTTTCAACACAATCGAGCCCAAGTGACTCAAATTGATATCCATTCAGCTAACCATCCGGTTATACATCGGTACAAGAGTTTACAATTTTGCAACACTGGTAATTTACACACTGAAGCTTGGGACCAAAGCAAATGTGTATCATGTCCCTGATTTACAGAGTCCAGTTTCTTTTCCCAACTACCATGCTGGAAAGAAAATTATTTCCCAACCTGAGTATCAGTGAACCATGTCATCTCATATCTTGACTGGTAGACCAAAGTGATATTTGCATACCCCGCCATCAGATTATCGCATGCACAAAGTGATGATACCACAAAGAAGGAAGCTACCATTCCGAATATGATCAAGACTCTTCACATAGAATAGGTTGGTATGTAAATTGTGGAGGAATTGACACTGATTGAAACAGTGCTATGCGCAAACTGGAAACAGGGCATCATATGTCACTGTCATACATAAAAGCAGAGCACCTGTAAATATCGGTCGCCAAGCCTGTCGTCTGGAAACTTGTTTTGCCAGGCGCTCTGTATTTCCATTGTGATCTTCAGCAGTAGGCACTATAGGAGAAAAGTCATCAACCTATAAACAAGACATTGATTGCAATTGCTCAGAAGGAAAAAGTTGACAAGTCGGCTACATGATGCAACGAGTCAAAAAAAGTTGCAGAAGGCAACAACGAGGGAGAGTATAAGGAGAAAGATAACTCAACTACTGAGTAAGGGTTTGAAATGCATGCGCTTGAATACCATGTGCACGTATTGTAATTATCAAATATCGGTGTCTCTACAGTTTTTAATGTTTGTAATTTCAGTGCAACACAGCTAGACACAGAAACTACTATCTGAATTATATACAATTCTTGTTGTGTTTGATTCGCTATTAGGGACGAATACAGTCTCTAATTGGCACAAAATTCCAATTGCCGCGCCATGCTAGTATAGCAGAGTTGTGATATTATAGTGAATCACAATATCCTTGATCTGATCTGAACCATATTCGATTTAAAAATCATGTTTGGGTGACACACTAATCTATTTTATAAAATGAAGATGACAAATCTTGGAAGGTAATCCGTAAACTAGAAGCCAACATGACTATGGCCTATGGTACAGTTTGCTATTATGCAAAACTGGTGAGCAGAAACATTACCCAAAACTGTAATCATGCTATGTCAAGAGGCCCACTGAAATATACTGTAGATGAAGGTTGTTTATGTCACATGCAAGTTTGGGCTTGCCAATTCAACCAATGTGATGCAAATTGTATATCACAAAAATTATAAAGACATAGGAGCATGCAATGCATGAAGTGGGAAAGTGATTTACCGCTGAAAACCAAACGCAAGAGGTGGCTGGCGTTACACGCCTGCATGTTTAGATAGGCTGATGTGGCAAGTGATGAGGTGGATAGGCTGCATGTGCAGAGAAATCATGTAGTGGGGTTCTCCTATTTAGATATAGTAGATGCGATGCAAATTGTATATCACAAAAATTATAACTTGGAAAATATAACATTTGAAGTTTCTAATGGTATAAATTTACGATCTATGACTCGTCTTAGTTTGGAAAAATTGTCAACCTAGAGATACGCGTAGGCCTTTTAAACTGGAAAGGAGGCAGTATCTTTTAGTTGTATACTGTTTGTTTTGATGGTATCCTTTCATAATAATGTTTGCATCTTATACTACAGAGAGTTCTCTAATATCAGTTAGAAGTCCTCTTTATAAAGCAGAACTTAGTTGTATTTTGAAGGAAACAAGGATGTATCTAATCGTTCCTCCCGGCTCCTTCTTCCATCCCCCTATGATCGAATCTTTTTTTCTTTTCGAAACGGAGGCAAAAGATTTGCCTCTACCTATTAGTTAAGCAGAAGAGAATTGCCCAGTTAATTTGCATAAAACTGGGCGAAAACCATCTATTACCAAATCTTCACCATCCTTGCATCCATCCCTTTTCAAGCCATCCTTTAGAAGTCCTCTATAAAGCAGAGCCTAGTTGTATTTTGAAGGAAACCAGAAATGTATTTAAGTGTTCCGCGCGGCTCTCCTCACCACTCTCTTAGATCTATCACTATCCCTTTTGAAGGCATCAATACCAGCCTCTTTCCTCAGAGTATTTACCTAGGTCTTTAGAAAGATACCATTGATTGGTTAGCATATGCCGAATAAGACAACACAAATTGCAGTTCCATAAGTAAATCCACACAAGCCTTGTGCTATATAGATAAAAGATAACACCTAAACACAAAAGCCAATATGACTGTTTCATTCCTCAATGAAACTGAGCAAAACTAAATACAACAACAACAACAACAAAGCCTTTAGTCCCAAACAAGTTGGGGTAGGCTAGAGGTGAAACCCATAAGATCTCGCAACCAACTCATGGCTCTGGCACATGGATAGCAAGCTTCCACGCACCCCTGTCCATAGCTAGCTCTTTGTCGATACTCCAATCCTTCAGGTCTCTCTTAACGGACTCCTCCCATGTCAAAATCGGTCGACCCCTCCCGTGAAACTGAGCAAAACTAAATACGTATTATTTTTTGATCTCATATGGAGAACTGAGCTTTGCAACTTGTTCACATCCCAAAATATTCCAAACCTACAATGAAATTTTTTGTACTGTCTATCGAATCATCTACAAACCGGGCATATAATTAACATTGACATGCGGAAGGTTTCACATATGTGATACAATAGATGAGTGCAGCCAGTCCAGAGCATGCGGCTGCCAGCAAAATTAGAGAGACAGTGCGTAATACCTACAAAGAATACGGGCTCATAATGCTTACCTTAGGTTGTGGATTGGTGGCAACAGGACGCGGTACTTAGAAGATACTCATGGTTCACACGATCTAACATGCAAATGCTAGACCTCACTACTTGCAAGTTGCAGCTTTGTGGTAAGCCAGCAAGGCCTCAATACTTGCAACTGTGGTAACTGAAACCTATAACAACCCAGCCAAATTGTTGGTGGGTGGTGGCCAAGCTCAACCAACGCCCAGGGCTCAACTCACAGGCCCTTAACCACCACCACCACCCCCC
>NC_041386.1:86612539-86616048 GCF_002162155.2 Triticum dicoccoides
ATGCAATGGACATACTTGAAAGAACGGAGGGACAGATCTTCAATAGCACAGTTTGAGCCCTGGCAACAGGTTAGTTGACCTTTCTTTTAATCCTGTGGTTTGATGCTTCATAAACATAAGACGTTTTGGCAGTTCAATCTTATATTTAGGAACAGAGGTAGTACTTTTTAATTTTTTATCTTCAACTTAGAGATTTGTAGTTCAGATTTTCTTTAGATGTTTTCAGCAAAACTTTCATCTCTTATGGTGGATAGCAGGAGAACTCCAAAACAAAATCAACCCCGCGCGGAGCATCTGCAGTTTAAGGGCAGGGTCCCGGTATAGTAACTATTGATCACCCCATCACCAAGACGCCAAGAAGTTCATGAGATTTTTAGCATGCATTCCGAAAATCACTCTTAGATACAAGAATCACCTTCTGACATCATCGATTAGCATGAGGTTTTGACCCATATGCAGCAGACTTAAACAAACAGATTATACAAAGCAAAAACTGACAGTTTGCTGAAGGTTTTACACATCCAAGCAACAAATAATAGTAATAACACAATTAACATTGTGTTCAAGATTTTACATCCAAGCAGCGACTGATAGTTATTACTAAGGAACAGATATTACCGCACATTAGAAGAGCTCCTGGAAAACAGATGTCCCCTCCTCAAGAAGAAATAATCAATGCCCAAGCAATTCTGGGTCCCCAACGTACTCTGCAATCTGATCATATTTCACACGCACCATGTCTTTTGTATCCGCATCCTCCACTACTGCAGTCTCTGCCTCTGAATTCTTCTCTACCAGATGCCCATACACCCCCTTGTGCTTCCCACAGAGCACAAGCACTTGGCCGTTTGTCCGTGGCAGGACTGTTTCAAGCATATCCTGCTCCACCCCCTGCACAAGCTCTGACCCGTCATCCATCATTATGTCACATGTCGTTGGTCCAACCACATCGACAATTTTTGCCTTCTGCAGGTACAACCTTCTGCTGAACCTCTCATTAACCACTCTAACCCTAATATTGCTCTGTAACCAGCGCACTTTGTTACCAACATCGCGGCTACTCTTTTCTTCTCGACTATCCCGAGATTTTCTCTCTTTCTCTCGAACCTCCCTCTCGGCCCTAAGATCACCAGATCTCTTCTGTCGGGAACTTGAATCCCTCTCCCGGACTCTGTCTTCCTTGTCCATATCTCTCTTCTTTGCATTTCCATTCTCTGCGGACTTCTTTCCACCATTCTCTGTCGGCTTCTTTCCACCAATAACCCAGTCGCCGGAGCGAGTCTTCTTAGGGTCTGCCTCAGAAGGGTCGTAACCTAATCCCAGCGTACCGGCACGGCGGTTATACTCAACAACCTTGGTATCTTCCTTGTTATTGCGGCCGAGCCCTTTGCCTTCCGACCAGCCGTAACCAGCAAGGAGGGCAGCACCGAAGCCCTCCACAGGCACCTCCTCAAACTCATCTATACCACGGTGGTCAGGGAGGCTGGCCATGTCCTCCTTGTACCGTCGCAGCATAAGGTCACCGCTGGAGCCGCCATCTCTGGCTGGAGAGGTCGGCTTCTTCTCTGATTCCTTGGAAGACTGCGTCTTACCCGGCTCCGTGGCGTCAGCCTCGGCGTCGGCGTCGGCGCCGCGTCGGGTGAGGCCATACCCTATGTGGGAGGAGGGGTTGTCGGGGGCCTCGGAGGTGTCGAGCACGAATGTGGGGCCACCGGCGGTGGAGGCCGCAAGGGCGGCCTCCTCCTCGGGGGTCGGGAGGGAGGAGGGTTTGCGGGAGCGGTGGTTGAGGAAGTGGCCGGAGTTGGGGAGGGGCGCGATGACGGCGGACGCGGCGCCGGCGGCTAGGGTTTGCGACGGATCGAACTCGGTGACGAATTGCTGGGCGGGGGCAGCGGCCGCGGAAGCGGAGTTGCCGCTGGCGGCGGAGGAATCAGCGCCGGCGGCGGGGCGGGGCGGCTTGGGCGGCCTGAGCTTGGAAGGGATGGAGAAGGACAGCTTCTTCTCCTTCTCCATGGCGGCGGCGATTTGGGGGAAAGCGTGTGGAGTCTGTGGGGGGCGCAGAAACACGAAAAAAAATACTGGTACAGGAAAGAAGGAACCGAGTTCGTGTGACGTTGAGACTCGGTATCGGCTGAGCCCCCAGTGGCAAAGCTGGTCAAACGGGCCGGGCCGACCAGGCCAGCCCGCGACCACGCCGGCACAGCCGGGCCAGGCACGGCACGCCCTGGCCGGTGCCTGGGAATGTTAAATGCGTATACAAAAAATGTTTATGATGTATACAAAAAAATATACCATGTGTATGGAAAAAAACTAACATAAAAAAAAGTTTCAAAAATTTTATTCATGTACTTGTAAAATATTAAATGTGTACAAAAATATTTTTGATGTATACAAAACATGTACAATGTATATGAAAAAACTATGTGTTTAAAAATGTTACTCATGTATTCGGAAAAATGTTAAACATGCATACATAAAGTATAAGCATGTAAAAAATGTATCAAATGCATAACGAAAATGTATGATGTGTAAAAAGTAGACATCAAAACATATATTCAAAAAATGTTAACCATATGCACAAAAAAATGTTAACCATGTATTAAATAAGTCATAGATGTATACCAAAAATGTACAATGTCTATGAAACAATAGACATCCAAACATTTATTCGAAAAAATATTAACAATGAATTTCCAAATGCTAAAGGTAAATTAAAAAATTACGTATGTAATAAAAAATGTAAAAAATCAGAAAAATAAAAAAAGGGAAAAGGAAACCAAAGAAACAGGTGCAAAAAAATTGAAAACAATGAAAACCGAGAAAGAAATAAAGAAAACCAAGAAAGAAACGAAAAAAATGAAGAAAATGAGAAATAAGAGAAAACACAACAAAAAATATGAAAGAAACCAAAAAATGAAGAAATAACAAAAAATGAAGTACAATGACGAAAAAGGAAAATGAAAGAAAACCAATGAAGAAGTAAGAAAACCAAACAAAAAATAAAATAAAAACAAAAACACTAAAATCGAAACACCCAAACTAGCACATTAGCGAACTGACCACCGACGAAGAAATGGATAGCATGCTATTGAGTCGGCCCACACGCGTGCACGCTGCAGGGAAGCTTCATGCGAGAGGAGCTAACATGTCGTTATAAGCCATATATAGAGCACTCAAGGGGTGCGCGAAATCACTAATTAATAGTTAAGGGTTGTCCTTTGCAAAAGTTGTCTCCCACCTTCTCAGACGCTCACAAGTGGTGCCACCTGTCACAACCAAGGAGTTTTCGTTTTCTTCGTAAATTTGTTTGTTTAAAATATCTTATCTCTTGAACTGTGTGTTTAAACCCCGAATCATTTTACCGTCAGATTTCTAATGTTGAGATGTTTACAGTTAGATCTCATGTTAATAGATTTTGATGAACATCTCTTCATGGAAAAAACGAATACTAGAAAAAAAAATGGAAACCAAAAAAAGAATATTGAATAAAATAGAGTAAAAACAAAAAA
>NC_041386.1:86616356-86636570 GCF_002162155.2 Triticum dicoccoides
ATAGACTTGTTTTTCCCCGAAAAGCACGATTGTGCTTCTTGCAGAACCAAAACTCTGTTTTCAAGAGAGCAAATCTTGCTTCTCGTGAAAGTTAAATATGTGCATCCATTAGAAAAATGAAACAACTCTATGATACTTGTGGTTCGCAAAAAAAAATCCACAAAACCTTTTGAAAAGCAGACGAATACCCAAAAACTAAAATAACCCCCAAAAAACCTAAATCTTAGAAATACGTGCAGAATGATAAAAACTAATGTGAAAATAAAAAAGTGTAGAAAAAAAGTGTGTACAACATAAAAAATGCGTAATGTAGAAAAAAAATGTTTTCGCCAATAAAAAAATGTAAATCACATTTGATAGAAATATTCCTGTTTCAAAAAAATATTTGTGAATTTAATAAACATTATAGATGTGTGAAAAAATATTCTCATAAGTTAATTTTTTTATTTTCAGTAAAAAATGCAGCGTGACATTTTAAAAATATTTCTATAACATAAAAATATTCATGTAGTTTAAGAAAATGTTTATTGCCATTTGAAATGTACCATGTACATTTGAAAAAAAATCTCCACATATTCAAGAAAGTGCTCAAAACATGTATTTAAAAATATGAATCTTGTATTTAAAAATGTCCAAATTGTATTAAAAAACTACATTTCAAGTGTGCGCTACAAAATATAAATGGTGTACTCACTAAAAGAGGACATGTGTTTAGAAAGGAAAAATGAACCAAAAGTATAACGAAGAAAGAAAGAACCAAAGAAAACCATGAAAAACAAGTTAAAACAAAGTATAACGAAGGAAAAAAACTGAAGAAAACGGTGAAAACTCAAAGGAAAGAACAAAAGAAAAAAAAAAGAGCGAGCGAGCGAAGCAGAGCGGCAGCGAGAAATTGTACTAATGGGCCAGACCGATTTGCTCGCCCGTAGGCAATTCCGAACAGAATATAGCGACAGTTAAGGCACCAACTGTCACCCCGCCGCACATGGGTTCCCATTGGCCTGCCCAATAAAACTCGTACGGTCGGGCTGGCTGGCAGCTCGCTTTATGTGGCCTGCTTTAAATTTATGGTAAAATAAAAAAATGCAAGTTTGGAAAAATTACAAATTTTAAGAAAATATTAAAAAAAATGTAAGAACTCAAGATTTTGAAAAATGTATATAGTTTTGAAAAACCAAGCATTTGAAAAAATGTTGAAATTCTTTATAATATATATTTTGTAAAATAAACAATAGAAAGTGCAAAAAACTGGACAAAATGAGTAAAAACTAGCCAAGAAAAACATAGTGGAATTGGCTGGAAAAAACAGGGAAACCTTCTAGATGGTTCCCAAAGCTAGAATAACCCCTTTAGCCTTTATGGGTCGGTCGGTTTTATATTTTGGTGTGTGCCTTAAGCGCCAAGTAAGGCTTTTCGTTCGAAATTGCCTATTCTTTGCTTGTAGCAATTCAAAAAAGGTGTAGCTATAATGTGCACTTGTACAGTATTGGGCCTGACCCACATTTTTTATCGCTCTTTCGCGATCAATCCCTGGCAATATAAATGCTCTTGAGTATGCATACCGGAGCATTGCCCAATTTTGTGACGGCACCTGCAGAAGAGTGCAAATTGGTCTTTGACCATTGTGGACTGGTAGAAGCTTTGTATGAGTGCCTTGGCGGCAGTAGACCTCCATGTAGGATGTTTCCTACACATCTTGACCTGGATTTCGTTGAGGAGGTTGGCTCCATCTTCGTGAGGCATTTCAGGAGAGTCGACGATGGTGTCAAATGGGGGTTCTGTTGGGAAACGCAGTATTTCAAAAAATTTACCTACGATCACGCAAGATCTATCTAGGAGATGCATAGCAACTAGAGGGAAGAGTGTGTCTACGTACCCTCGTAGACCGAAAGCGGAAGCGTTTAGTAATGCGGCTGATGTAGTCGAATATCTTCGCGATCCAACCGATTCAAGCACCGAGCGTACGGCACCTCCGCGTTCAGCACTAGTTCAGCTCGATGGCGTCCCTCAATCTCTTGATTCAGTTGAGGACGAGGGAGAGTTCCGTTGGCACGACGGTGTGGCGACGGTGATGATGAAGTTACCGGCGCAGGGCTTCGCCTAAGCACTACGACGATATGACCGATGTGTGTAACTGTGGAGGGGGGCACCACACACGGCTAAGAGAAGACTTGGTGTGTCTTTGGGGTGCCCCTGCCCACGTACATAAAGGAGGGAGGGAGAGAGGCCGGCCCTCCTAGGGGCGCGCCAAGTATAGGGAGTCCTACTGGGACTCCCAAGTTCTACTAGGATTCCCTTTCCTTTTCGGAGTAAGAAAGAAGGAAAGGAGGGAGAGGGAGAAGGAAAGGACGAGCAGCGCCCCACCCCTTGTCCAATTCGGTTTGGGCAGGGGGAGGCGCGTGCCACCTCGTGGCCCTTCTTCCCTCTCTCCACTAAAGCCAAATAAGGCCCATTAACTTCCCCCATGAATTCCCATAACCCTCCGGTACTCCGAAAAATACCCGAATCACTGGGAACCATTCCGATGTCCGAATATAGCCTTCCAGTATATCGATCTTTACCTCTTGACCATTTCGAGACTCCTCGTTATGTCCGTGATCTCATCCGGGACTCCGAACAATCTTCGGTCATCAAATCACATAACTCATAATACAAATCGTCATCGAACGTCAAGCGTGCGGACCCTACGAGTTCGAGAACTATGTAGATATGACCGAGACATATCTCCGGTCAATAACCAATAGCGGAACCTGGATGCTCATATTGGCTCCTACATATTTTACGAAGATCTTTATCGGTCAAACCGCACAACAACATACGTTGTTCCCTTTGTCATCGATATGTTACTTGCCCGAGATTCGATCGTCGGTATCATCATACCTAGTTCAATCTCGTTACCGGCAAGTCTCTTTACTCGTTCCGTAATACATCATCCCACAACTAACTCATTAGTCACATTGCTTGCAAGGCTTATAGTGATGTGCATTACCGAGAGGGCCCAGAGATACCTCTTCGATACTCGGAGTGACAAATCCTAATCTCGATCTATGCCAACTCAACAAACACCATCGGAGACACCTGTAGAGCATCTTTATAATCACCCAGTTACGTTGTGACGTTTGATAGCACATAAGGTGTTCCTCTGGTATTCGGGAGTTGTATAATCACATAGTCAGAGGAACATGTATAAGTCATGAAGAAAGCAATAGCAATAAAACTAAACGGTCATAATGCTAAGCTAATGGGTGGGTCTTGTCCATCACATCATTCTCTAATGATGTGATCCCGTTCATTGAATGATAACACATGTCTTTGATCAGGAAACTTAACCATATTTGATTAATGAGCTAGTCTAGTAGAGGCATACTAGGGACTCTCTCTTTGTCTATGTATTCACATATGTACTAAGTTTCCGGTTAATATAATTCTAGCATGAATAATAAATATTTATCATGACATAAGGAAATATAAATAACAACTTTACGGAAAAACTAACGCCCACACGTGTGGGCGTTTGCACATCACCCACATGTCTTCATCACCACTCATTTTTCCATGTATGAAGAGATATCAGCAGAATTTTTTTTGGTTTTCGGCTTAAAAATGTTTTATCTCTTAATTAAAAAATGGAATTAAAAATCTGTTTTCACCATTAAATCCGTCTCGACGATATCTTCAAAACTAGACCCCATGTTGATATGTTTCGACGATTTTTTTTGCCCAAAAGTTGCCATGATGTTTACACTGCAGTTGCCATGTGCCAATTTTAGTTTTTTGATGATGGCAATTTCAGTACTTTGACCATGAAAAAAAATTGTATGAACCATGGCAATTTTAAGTGCATGTATCATGGCAATTTTAGTTTATGATGCATGATAAGTCTAGTTTCTTAATTCCCCGTTTTATAATATGTCAAAATTTACTTTTAAATGTAGAAGAAAATAGCTGACACATATCATGGCAACTTCAGTGTAAACATCATGGCAATTCATGTGCAATAGACACGGCAACTTTTAACCAAAAAAAATTCGTCGAAATATATTGATATGAGATCTAGTTTCGAAGATCTCGTCGCGAGGGATTTAATGGTGAAAACGGATCTTCAATCGGATTTTTTATTTAAGAGATAAAACATTTTAAAAACAGAAAATCCAAAAAAATTCTCACATGCATGCATGCGGTGACATGGCGTAGTACGTGTGTTATAGAGCGTGTGGGCGGGTTTGGCTCCCACCACACGTGTGGGCGTTAGCGTTGTCCCAACTTTATTATTGCCTCTAGGACATGTTTCCTTCAGGTTCTTCGGCTTGGCATTAATGACCACCATGATCAGTCACTTATTGCGATATGGATGACTTCAACCTTGGAGTCTTCGAGGAGTTTCTTGGGTTCGGACGTTGGATGACTAACACGGCTCTGGGCCTCTGTCGATCTCTTAGCGAGGTCACTGTAGTACAACTTTTTGGTGGTTCAGGGCGGTTTGAGGTTGAGAGCCCAATTTAGCTCCCCTTAGAGCAAAGTCTGCATAAATGCATGGATGACTATCGACTTGGGAGTTTTGGCTATGTGACTTCGAATTGTGGAAAAGCTCTTAAAAAAGTTGGAGGGATTCCCTTGCTTTTTGCTGCAAGGTGATGGGTTTCATCGACATCAAGGGTTACACATAGTTCCCCAGGATGTTGACGATGAAGATTCCTTAAAGGCGCTCATAGGACTCAAAATGAGCCTCTCCTCAAGTTGAAAGACCATTTTTGTGCCATTCCAATGAGCTAGGGGAAAAGGTTGCACATTTCCATTGTACCACACATGAAAACGCAGATGGCGGTGGAGTGCACCTTCAGAAAGCAGTGTAGGATAGGTGCGAGGTGGTGACACGCAACGACCAATCCTAAAAGACCACTCTTTCATCTAAGGATGCCTAATCGCCGCACCGATCATTCACACGTGGGCCAGGGGTGGGGGGATACTGCATGATGGGTAGTTTATATGGGACGATGCCTCCTAAAGAGAACAGAGGAGTGCGAAGATAGGCTCAATCGTTGATTCTGCTCGTGAGCGTAATGGTATAAGTCTGCCGACTGTGAGACCGACTGGTCGAACATAGACGAGAGTCGACCATAGTGACCTGGGAGTCACGTGTGGAAGGGCTCTCGCTCAACACATCAAAGATGCGTCAGGGATAACAGGCTGATGACTCCCAGGAGTTATTGTCTAATGCAATGCGCGATATATGTCATGTAGCAAGGTGCCCGAAATCTATTGTATTAGGAATTTTGGATTGCGATTTCCTTGGGTGACATAGGGCTGCTCGAGCTTGGTCGGGGAAGCAGTCGCCCATATCCCAACACTGGGATTGCAAGATTTGCCATTTGACTCTTTACGAACGACGTTGGCCACCTAGAGAGTTGTCACTTTCAGGTCTTTCTTTAGATGACCAGGTCTTGTTGTCGTCTTTATTACTCCCTCCGTCTCGAATTACTTATCACAATGGATAAAAATGGATGTATCTGAAACTAAAATACATTTAGATACATCCATCTTCGTGACAACAGATAAAAATGGATGTATCTAAAGCTAAAAATACATTCATTTTTGTGTCAAATACCATTTCTGCAACGAGTAATGCCGAAGTATGTGCCACGCTGTCGACCTGGGACGGTGCAGTCAAAGGCAGACAGATGGCGCCGCCAAGTGCAAGTGTAGTGCAAATGAAGGTCCGTCAAGACAAATAATACCTCGGCAAAGATCCATTTTTTTAAGTAGCCGTAAATGTGCATGACACTTCACATCCATTCAGAACCAGTTCGACATGATGACACAAGCTTCTGCAATGCCACAAGAAGCTGAGATTTTGGTGGCTAATGGTAAGTAGGAGCTAGTACAGAGCTAAAGAAACAAAACTGATTCCTGGATATTTCCCCCTCATTTTCAAACAATACAATTACAGAAGAGAAGTAATCCTGCATGATACAAGCTACATTGCGCAACAGTCATCAAAGGTCCTGCTGCTTCTTGTCCTGGGCAATCTTCTTCCGGATCTCCTGTGCCGCATTGAAGATGCCAAGCGTCGGTTTATTGCAGACGAAGCACTTCTTGTTCTTCGAGTGATGCTGAAATCAACGGATGCAGATTGTCAGAACTATATTTGCAATATGAGCAACAATCATTCTGAGAACTACGAAACCTCGAGAGTTATTTTCTTTGTACAATTACTCGGTAACTCCTGAGTAACTAGATGAAATTTCCTAAGGGGAACACCTAATGTTTTTGTTAGTCTGTTACAATGAGGTTAAATAAACCCTAGAGTCTTGTACACAAAAGACTACAATTGACCCATGCACTGGTGACACGCAGCATCCAATTGTATGTAACAGGTTGTCTGCAGAATTTACGTTTCCAGACTCCTTGCTCACATTCTCTATAGAGTATAGATCTGGACAAACTATGCAAGCCCTGTGAATGCACTTCCTAGAACGTCAAGAGGCTAACGAATAAGTCAACTATGCAAGCTCTGTGAATGCACTTGCTCCTCCATATCAAAGTAAAAAACTTATCTATTGTCAAGTATATTTTCCACATTCCCTTTGAACCCCATTGGCATCTCTCTGTATATGTAAACTATAATTTGCACGCAGGACAGGCTGCAAGATGGTCCTATGCAATCAAATAAAGATCTCTAACTCCAACAGAAAAGGTGCACCAAGTGAATAATATTTCAATTATTAAGCGGTCATGCATGGTACTCTTTGTACTAACATTTCAATTAAAAAAACATTCATATCACACAGCTAAATATAGATGGGAAGGAGAATTTCTAAGAACTCACAAATCAACTATAAACTTGGATTTGACATTCCAGATATAATGCAGTGCTGCATGCTATAATGGGCCATATGGCTGAAGCTTGAACCAACAAAACATTCAGCTAGTCCAAAAAAACACATTCAGCCAGTATGGATATGGAAATTTGTTTCCACCACACTGCCATATATCCATAATCATAGGTGCTTTACGTAATAGGGTAAATTCATATATATTTGGATTGAATACTCAATATCTTCAGAATTAGAAGTCTTGCGCAAGTGCTAATGTTTCAATAGTTCATGGCTCGAACTCAAACAATCATGGTTCCATGTTACATCTCTCTATATATATGACAAACTGTTAGCCTAGCTAAGCAAATGAACTAGATTTGCATTGATGAGTAGGCATAATTATCAGCACAAAATCAGAACAAATTGCGGGGTACCTTTAATGCGCAATGCTCGCAGAAATAATGCTTGCACTTTGTGACCACCGGGTCAACAAAGGGCTCCCTGCATATGAAGCAGGCAAAGGGCAGTGCCTCATCGTCGTCGCTGTCCTCCTCCTCTGCCTCGGCATCACTACCATCCAACTCACGCATCGCTATGCGGCGTTTGCGGGCTTTCTCGGCCTCATCCCACTCCCTCTCGAGCTGCCACCCAGACTTGTAGTCACCTCTGTCGTGCATGAACTTGCAGGAATCGCCGTAGCCACAATAGCCGGTCTCCTTATAATCCTTGCAGATGTCTGGTTGGTAGTCAAACCGCGTCGAGAGGCGTATGTGCGCTGACGCCCGCAGGGGGCCGTGCGCGCCGCCAGCCTTCTCTCCGGAGACCGTGTGCTCCCGCCGGAAGCCGGCCTTGTGATCTGTGTAGCCGTGGATCCCCTTGTAGAGCTCCCCGGAGGAGGAGGACGCAGAGGGGTTCTTCTTGAGGGACTCCTCAGCCTGCTTGAGCTGCCGCTCGCGGATGGCGCGCGCATCGCGGTCGTACGCCGTCTCCGTCTCGAGCGTCGCAGTGGCGCGGTTGTCGGTGGAGGACTGAATCGTCCGGGACGACTCGAACTGGAAACGGCGGGGCTCGTGTGAGTTGTCGGCGGAGGAGAAGAAGAGCTTGCTGGTAGTAGAGGGCGGCTTCTTAGATCGCGCCGCCGCGATGGCCCCGGAATCGTCGCCGCCGCTACCTTCTTCGTCGTCAGAGCCGACGGAGGCGGCGGGACGCTTCCGGATATTCTTCGGTGGCTTCCGAACAAAGTTGCACACCGGCGCCGAGCCGCCGGCCCCGGGCTCTCCGCCGCCGCCGTCGGACATGGGGTAGGGTTTGGGGGAGGACGAGCTATGGATCGAATCGAAGAGACGGGCCCGTCTTGGTCCGGTACGTCCCTGGGCGGTTGACCCGTCGTTCCAAAGGTTTGCTTTTTTTTTTGAGACAAGTCCAAAGGTTTGCTTGACAGGCGTCATTTCTTCCCTTATCGGGCCGGCCCAGTTCGCTTCCCTTTCTCTGGTTCTGCCGGTATTTGGTCCGGAACCTTTTTTTTCCTTTTTTATGTTTTCTGTACTGTTTTTTTTCGTTTTTCTGTTCTTTTCAATTTTTTATTTCGTTTTTCTTTTTCGTTTTTTATTTCCTTTTTTCCCTATTTTCTTCTTCTTCTTCACGTTTGGACTATTTCTACAATTTTTCTATTTTGAATTCGTTAACAACTTTTTTTCATCGAATTCAAAAAATGTTCAACCATGCAAAAAAATGTTCAACAATCCAAAAAAGTTCATCCAATTCAATTTTTTGTTCATCAGATTTAGAAAATGTTCACAAAAATTCAAGAGTTGTTCATCAAACTAAAAAAATGTTCATCGGTTTCTTTTTTTAATTAATTTTTTTGTTCATCAGATTAAAAAAAATCATTACATTCAAAATTTGTTCACTGGATTAAAAATTTGTTCATCAGTTTTTCAAAAAAATGTTCATCGAATGCAAATTTTGTTCATATTTTTTCCAAAAAATTTCTCTAACACAAATTTTGTTCTTCAAATTAAAAAAAATGTTCATCAAATGCCAAATTTGTTCATCGATGTTCAAAATATGTTCATCAAATTCAATAAAATGTTCATTCCTTTGGAATCAAGAACATTTTTTGCAAATTCGTGAACATTTCACCAATGCATAAACTTTTTTGAAATTATGGACATTTTTCTAAATTAGAGGACATTTTTTAAATTTGTGAACATTTTTTTGCCAATTCGTGAATATTTCGCGAATGATGAACTTTTTTTGAAATCATGATTTTTTTTACTTCGTGAACATTTTTAAAATTTTGGAACATATTTTGAATTCCCGGGTATATATTTGAAATAGTGATTTTTTTCGAAATCATGATTGTTTTTTTAGTTAGCAACTTTAACTGAAATTTAGAAACTATTTGATATCCTGAATTATTGAAAAAAGAGAAAAAAAACGCAAAGAAAAAGACGGAAAAAAATTGGCGGCATGCCGGCCGCACATGGGCCGGACCAGAAGGGCGCGAAGGGGGGGAGCAGGGGGTGTGCGCCCGCTGCGTTCTCAGAGCGTGGCGCGCCATATAGGACCTCTCGTCCGTAAGTCGTAGGAACAGAAGTGAACGCCGAGAGAAATTGAGTCGGGCTACACCCCGGTCCAAGTGAGCCGTGTTCAACTGGGTCTCTAATGGGCCAAGTGAACCGTGCTCAATTGGGTCTCTAGTGGGCCAAGTGAGCCGTGTTCAACCGGGTCTCTGATGGGCTGGTCTCGCCATGGCCCAGCGCGCTTACATTGTTTGTAACCTTCTGCAAATTACGATGTTCCTTTTCTTAGTTGAACGATGACGATCCTAAATTATTATTTGGATCATCATTGTTCATCTAAAAAAAATAGGATCATCATTGTCGCCGTCCTCGTCCCGCTCCTGCTGTCCGATGCCCAATTTTGTTGTTGTGTGTCTGTGCCTGGCTTGTACGTGTCAGATTGGGTGTAGCCCGGCTACATGCCCGACTGAATGTACATGCCGGACTTAGTGTGTTAGAATAAATCCGAGGCGCATCGTTGATCTATCAAGGATCAAGCAATTACACAAGCACGACGTCGAGATTTGTTAACAAGGTTCACATCATAGCTATATCCCCGGAGCATGACTACATGCGCTCCTCCCCATGACACCGCTACAATACCGCACCCCGACTGGCGCCGGCACACATCGCCGGCTCCCCCGCGTGCCTGTGCTATTATGTTGGCATATGTTACATCGTGTGTCTACCTCTGATATATATGAGAGGCCTAGGATACAAGTGTTCTATTAGGACACAACTCCTATCATATCTACACACAGTCCAAAACCAAGTCCAACTGTAACCTACCTTGTACAATAATATTCGACACAACTCTAACAAACTCCACCTTGGCGAATGTTCTCCACCACACGTCGAACCTCGATGTACATTGGACTTGAGATACACCATGAGCACCACTACTACTTCCAGACTCCATGTGACTCCACCTGCAACTGTAGTCCCTTCTCGTCATCTTCACAGTCAACACTCGAGCAAAATTAAGTTTCTCATTACTCTACTTTGTGGTCCCAACTTTCGGAGAATCCGTTCAACGCCATCAAACACCGACCAATGTCTGCGTGAAAGTGAACAACTCACATATTGGACGCCACATATAAGAGTTACCTGAACTTAACGTCACCGCTTTCCTTAACCGTCTCTCTGAAACTTGAAGGAATTTCACCGTCGCCCGGTGTCACCCTGAGTCAAATTCGCAGTTGTCTCACCCTTCTTCCTGGATAGTCTCTAACATGTCCCACATCTATTGAAGGAAATATGCCATAGAGGCAATAATAAAGTTATTATTTATTTCCTTATTTCATGATAAATGTTTATTATTCATGCTAGAATTGTATTAACCGGAAACATAATATATGTGTGAATACATAGACAAACATAGTGTCACTAGTATGCCTCTACTTGACTAGCTCGTTAATCAAAGATGGTTAAGTTTCCTAACCATAGACATGAGTTGTTATTTGATTAACGGGATTACATCATTAGGAGAATGATGTGATTGACTTGACCCATTCCGTTAGCTTAGCACTTGATTGTTTAATATGTTGCTATTGCTTTCTTCATGACTTATACATGTTCCTATGACTATGAGATTATGCAACTCCCGTTTACCGGATGAACACTTAGTGTGCTACCAAACGTCACAACGTAACTGGGTGATTATAAAGATGCTCTACAGGTGTCTCCGAAGGTACTTGTTGATTTTGCGTATTTCGAGATTAGGATTTATCACTCCGATTGTCGGAGAGATATCTCTGGGCCCTCTCGGTAATGCACATCACTATAAGCCTTGCAAACAATGTGACTAATGAGTTAGTTACGGGATGACGCATTACGTAACGAGTAAGGAGACTTGCCGATAACGAGATTGAACTAGGTATTGAGATACCGACGATCGAATCTCGGGCAAGTAACATACCGATGACAAAGGGAACAACGTATATTGTTATGCGTTTGACCGATAAAGATCTTCGTAGAATATGTGGGAGCCAATGTGAGCATCCAGGTTTCACTATTGGTTATTGACCGGAGACGTGTCTCGGTCATGTCTACATAGTTCTCAAACCCGTAGGGTCCGCACGCTTAAAGTTCGATGACGGTTATATTATGAGTTTATGTGTTTTGATGTACCGAAGGTAGTTCGGAGTCCCGGATGTGATCACGGAAATAACGAGGAGTCTCGAAATGGTCGAGACATAAAGATCGATATATTGGACGACTATGTTCGGACACCGGAATGGTTTCGAGGAATTTCGGGCATATACCGGAGTACCGGGGGGTTATCGGAACCCCCCGGAGAGACTAATGGGCCTATTGGGCTCTAGTGGAGAAGAGGAGGGACGGCCAATGGCAGCCGCGCGCCCCCTTCCCTCCCAGTCCGAATTGGACAAGGAAGGGGCGCCCCCCTTTCCTTTCCCCCCCTCTCTCTCCTTCCCTCTCCTCTCCTACTCCCACATGGAAGGGGGGAGTCCTACTCCCAGTGGGAGTAGGACTCCTCATGGGGCGCGCCTAGGGTGGCCGGCCCCCTCCCCCTCCTCCACTCCTTTATATACGAGGAGGAAGGCTCCCCTTGGAGACACAACAATTGATCTCTTGGATCTCTTAGCCGTGTGCGGTGCCCCCCTCCACCATAATCTACCTCGATAATATTGTAGCGGTGCTTAGGTGAAGCCCTGCGTCGGTAGAACATCATCATCTTCACCATGCCGTCATGCTGACGGAACTCTCCCTCAAATCTCGGCTGGATCGGAGTTCGAGGGACGTCATCGAGTTGAACGTGTGCAGAACTCGGAGGTGACGTGCGTTTGGTACTTGATCGGTCGGATCATGAAGACGTACGACTACATCAACCGTGTTGTGCTAACGCTTCCACTTTCGGTCTACGAGGGTACGTGGACACACTCTCCCCTCTCGTTGCTATGCATCACCATGATCTTGCATGTGCGTAGGATTTTTTTTGAAATTACTACGTTCCCCAACAACTATAGCACTCCGCCTCCTTCTGTACTTGTCATCCGCACTTGGCCATGTGCACTGAACACCACATAATATACAATCGTGTACTCTCTCAACTTTTGACAATTTTAGACTTTCCGCCACTTCCTCAGATTATCCATGTTCAACTCCTGTCCATCAACTAGCACCGATAGACCTAGTCACCAACTTAAATTTGGTACTCATAAACACTGCTTCAGCACCCCTACACACTTTGTCTGACCACCAGTTCCTTGGCCTGTCGCTGTGTCCCGTGCTTACCGCACGCCTCGCTGCTATCACCGCGTCGAGCCTCTACTATCCTCGTCGAGTCTCCCGGGTAGCTAGCCCCCACTGCCTCAACCCCCACTGTAGAGAACCATCGATCATCACCGACCGATGCCGAGTATCACGTCTCCATCAGACCACTGGTACCCAGTCCGATCCACGTGTCTCTTGCTATACCGCCGAAATAGGCTTTGACTCTCCATGCATTTACGTCGTAGCCCCTCCATCAGCTCAGAGTGAAGTCATCCATCAGACTCCAACTCCACCTTCAACATGACTCTGTGTAGCTAGCCATGCTACTCCACGCCCTGTCGACTTCAAGCTCTCTTGTGCGCACCATCTTGAATCAACCCCGTGCCATAGTCTTGTCGAAGTCGCACAAGCTTAGACATGCACCACGTGTTTCCACGCCCTAGAAGTCGGCCACCATCAGCATCACTTGTTAGAATAGCGGCGAGCCAGCCTCGGACAAAGGGAAAACCTCTGAAAGAATTTTCATATTAACCTTGGACATATAAGAGTTCCGAATAGAATCTCTTTAGAAAGAGGATCTTTTGTCTCTCGGTAGCCTGCTCCAGTCCTCTTACGAAACTTTCGTTATTGGGTCAGCCGTACACTTCACATGTTTCTAGCGATTCACATGGCATCATCAAATGTACAAGTCTTGTATAAGAATCTACAACGCACTAAAACACCCTTGTTGACGATTCTTTATTGCGACAACATCTAGGGTTCCTCGGATAATGCGATATCTCACACCGGCTAAATCCTTAACCCTTCATCCTCTTACTAATACTACATAATGTTCTTCTAAAATTATGGCCAATACCAGGTATATAAGCAGTGATTTCAAATCCAGAGGTTAATTGTACTCTAGCAACTTTACGTAAGGCAGAGTTGGGTTTTTTGGGGTTGATAGTGGAAAAGTCGACAGATAAGTCACCCTTACTGTCCCTTTACAGAACCGTACATGAGATTTTTTACCTCATACGACTCCTCGGTCAATTCTTTCAAAGGGGTGATTTTCCTTGTTCGAGAGTCTCCCCCCTTCTTCCACTCCGTCCCGAAGACTAACTAAGACTAATGTAGTCACGTTTTCATGTTCTAATTGAACACTTTCCATTTATGATATGATTAAAGGAGAAGATTGTTCTTTTACCAAACATATGTAGATCAAATCCGTCTTATAATAAGAAGAAATCTTTCTCGGTATCAATCCCCTTGCCCCTCATTCTTTGAGAATCAGAAGGATCATTTTCGAGTTCCCATTTATTCATTTGGAATCTAGGCTCTTCTATATTTGACTTATTTTTTTGCTTTATTCTTTATTAATTTCATTTCGATTTTCCCACTTCCTCTATCACTATCCTCTAGGTACAACGTTTGCATTAATAGACAACATTTCCTGCTGTATGAATCTATATTATTCCATTCCAATTTCCTCCTGAAACTTCCCAAGAAAAATTCTGAATTGGATCCAAAATTGATGGGTTAATGTGACCTTATCCATGCGGTTAGACACTCTTCAAATAGGAATCCATAATCTAACCGACTTTCGTGCTTTGGTGAGTCGTCCAAGATCTTTGCGATGACCTATGTGTTGGGGAACGCAGTATTTCAAAAAAATTCCTACGATCACGCAAGATCTATCTAGGAGATGCATAGAAAAGAGACAGGAGAGTGTGTCCACGTACCCTCGTAGACCGAAAGCGGAAGCATTTAGTAACGCGGTCGATGTAATCGAACGTCTTCACGATCCAACCGATCCAAGTACCGAACGTACGGCACCTCCGTGTTCTGCACACGTTCAGCATGATGACGTTCCTCGAGCTCTTGATCTAGTTGAGGATGAGGGAGAGTTCCGTCAGCATGACGGCGTGGCGACGGTGATGATGAAGTTACCAGCACAGGGCTTCGCCTAAGCACTACAACGATATGACCGAGGTGGTAAACTGTGGAGGGGGGCACTGCACATGGCTAAGAGATGTCTGTTGTGCCTTTGGGGTGCCCCCCGCCTCCGTATATAAAGGGGGAGGAGGAGGTGGCCGGCCTAAGGGGGCGCACCATAAGGTGGGAGTCCTACTTGGA
Source organism: Triticum dicoccoides (assembly GCF_002162155.2). Lineage (NCBI taxonomy): Eukaryota > Viridiplantae > Streptophyta > Magnoliopsida > Poales > Poaceae > Triticum > Triticum dicoccoides. Next base: position 86,631,085 of record NC_041386.1, read on the forward strand.
TTCCTAGTCCAAGTAGGATTCGCCCCCTCCTTCCTTCCAGCGGAGAGGGAAAAGGGGAAGAGAGAGAGAGGGAGAAGGAAAGAGGGGGGCTGGCCCCCTTCCCTAGTCCAATTAGGTTTGGGCAAGGGGGGCACACCCTTCTCACATGGGCTTTCTCCTCTCCTCTAATAAGGCCCAATAGGCCCAATACTTCTCCCGGGGGGTTCCGGTAACCTCCCGGTACTCCACAAAAATGCTCGAACCACTCAGAACCATTCTGATGTCCAAATGCAACCTTCCAATATATGAATCTTTATCTCTTGACCATTTAGAGACTCCTTGTCATGTCCGTGATCTCATCCGGGACTCCAAACAAACTTCGGTCATCAAATCACATAACTCATAATACAAATCATCATCGAACGTTAAGCGTGCGGACCCTACGGGTTCGAGAACTATGTAGACATACCGAGACACATATCCGGTCAATAAACAATAGAGGAACCTGGATGCTCATATTGGCCCCTACATATTCTACGAAGATCTTTATCGGTCAAACCGCATAACAACATACATCATTCCCTTTGTCATCGGTATGTTACTTGCCCGAGATTCGATCATCGGTATCCTCATACCTAGTTCAATCTCGTTACCGGCAAGTCTCTTTACTCGTTCCGTAATGCATCATCTCGTAACTAACTCATTAGTCACATTGCTTTCAAGGGTTATAGTGATGTGCATTACCGAGAGGGCCCAGAGATACCTCTCCGATACACGGAGTGACAAATCCTAATCTCGATCTATGCCAACTCAAAAAACACCATCGGAGACACATGTAGAGCATATTTATAATCACCCAGTTACGTTGTGACATTTGATAGCACACAAGGTGTTCCTCCGGTATTCATGAGTGGCATAATCTCATGGTCAGAGGAACATGTATAAGTCATGAGAAAGCAATAGCAATAAAACTAAACTATCATTATGCTAAGCTAACATATGGGTCTTGTCCATCACATCATTCCCTAATGATGTGATCCCGTTCATCAAATGACAACACATGTCTATGGTCAGGAAACTTAACCATCTTTGATTAACGAGCTAGTCTAGTAGAGGCATACTAGGGACACCATGTTTGTCTATGTATTCACACATGTAGTAAGTTTCCGGTTAATACAATTCTAGCATGAATAATAAAAATTTATCATGATGTAAGGAAATATAAATAACAATTTTATTATTGCCTCTAGGGCATATTTCCTTCAGTCTCCCACATGCACTAGAGTCAATAATCTAGTTCACATCATCATGTGATTTAATACCAATAGTTCACATCTTTATGTGATTAGTTCACATCTCCATGTGAATAACACCCAAAGGGTTTACTAGAGTCAATAATCTAGTTCACATCGCTATGTGATTAACACCCAAAGAGTACTAAGGTCTGATCATGTTTTGCTTGTGAGAGAAGTTTAGTCAACGGGTCTACCACATTCAGAGCCGTATATATTTTGCAAATTTTCTACATCTACAATGCTCTGCACGGAGCTACTCTAGCTAATTGCTCCCACTTTCAATATGTATCCAGATTGAGACTTAGAGTCATCCAGATCAGTGTTAAAGCTTGCATCGACATAATTCTTTACGATGAACTATTTATCATCTCCATAACCGAAAAATATTTCCTTAGTCCTCTAAGGATAATTTTGAGCGCTATCCAGTGATCAACTCCTGGATCACTATTCTACCCCTTTGCCAAATTCATGGCAAGGTACACAATAGGTCTGGTATACAACATGGCATACTTTATAGAACCTATGGCTGAGGCATAGGGAACAACTTTCATTCTCTCTCTATTTTCTGCCGTGGTCAGGTTTTGAGTCTTACTCAACTTCATACCTTACAACTCAGGCAAGAACTCCTTCTTTGACTGATCCATTTTGAACTCCTTCAAAATCTTATCAAGGTATGTACTTATCGAAAGTCTTATCAAGCGTCTTGATCTATCTTTATGCCCAATATGTAAGTAGCTTCACCGATGTCTTCTTTGAAAAACTCCTTTCAAACACTCCTTTATGCTTTCCATAAAATTCTACATCATTTCCTATCAACAATATGTCATTCACATATACCTATCAGAAAGGCTGTAGTGCTCCCACTCACTTTCTTGTAAATAGAGTCTTCACCACAAGTCTGTATAAAACTATATGCTTTGATCAACTCATCAAAGTGTATATTCCAACTCCGAGATGCTTGCACCAGTCCATAGATGGATCGCTGGAGCTTGCACACTTCGTTAGCACCTTTAGGATTGAGAAAACGTTCTGGTTGGATCATATACAACTCTTCTTTAATAAATCCATTAAGGAATACAGTTTTGACATCCATTTGCCAGATTTCATAAAATGCGACAATTGCTAACATAATTCGGACAGACTTTAAGCATCGATACTAGTGAAAAAATCTCATCATAGTCAACACCTTGAACTTGTCGAAAACCTTTTGCGACAATTCGAGCTTTGGAGATAGTAACACTACTATCAGTGTCCGTCTTCCTCTTGAAGATCCATTTATTCTCAATGGCTCACTGATCATCGGGCAAGTCAATCAAAGTCCATACTTTGTTCTCATACATGGATCCCATCTCAGATTTCATGGCCTCAAGCCATTTCACGGAATCTGGGCTCGTCATCGTTTCCTCATGGTTTTTCGCTTCGTCATGGTCTAGTAACATGACTTCCAGAACAGGATTACCGTACCACTCTGGTGTGGACCGTACTCTGGTTGACCTACGAGGTTCGGTAGTAACTTAATCTGAAGTTTCATGATCATCATCATTAGCTTCCTCACTAATTGGTGTAGGAATCACTGCTATGATGAACTACTTTCCAATTCGGGAGAAGGTACAATTACCTCATCAAGTTCTACTTTTCTCCCATTCACTTCTTTCGAGCCTTCTCTAGAAAGGATCCATTCTTAGCAACAAATATCTTGCCTTAGGATCTGTGATAGAAGGTGTACCCAATAGTTTCTTTTGGGTATCCTATGAAGACGCACTTCTCTGATTTAGGTTTGAGCTTATCAGTTTAAACCTTTTCACATAAGCCTTGCAACCCCAAACTTTATGAAACGACAACTTTGGTTTCTTGCCAAACCATAGTTCATATGGTGTCGTCTCAACAGATTTAGATGGTACCCTATTTAATGTGAATGCAACTGTCTCTAATTCATAACCCCAAAACGATAGTGGTAAATCGGTAAGAGACACCATAGATCGCACCATATCTAATAAAGTATGGTTACGACGTTCGGACACACCATTACGCTGTGGTGTTCCAGGTGGCGTGAGTTGCGAAACTATTCCACATTGTTTTAAATGAAGACCAAAACTTGTAACTCAAATATTCGCCTTCGCAATCAGATTGTAGAAACTTTATTTTCTTGTTACGATGATTTTCTACTTCACTATGAAATTCTTTGAACTTTTCAAATGTTTCAGACTTATGTTTCATTAAGTAGATATACCCATATCTGCTCAAATCATCTGTGAAGGTCAGAAAATAACGATACCCGCCGCGAGCCTCAACAATCATCGGACCGCATACATCAGTATGTATTATTTCCAATAAGTCAGTGGCTCGCTCCATTGTTCCGAAGAACGGAGTTTTAGTCATCTTGCCCATGAGGCATGGTTCGCAAGCATCAAGTAATTCATAATCAAGTGATTGCAAAAGCCCATCAGCATGGAGTTTCTTCATGCGCTTTACACCAATATGACCTAAACGGCAGTGCCACAAATAAGTTGCACTATCATTATTTACTTTGCATCTTTTGGCTTCAATATTATGAATATGTGTATAACCACGATCGAGATTTAACAAACCATTCACATTGGGTGTATGACCATTGAAGGTTTTATTCATGTAAACAGAACAATAATTATTCTCTGACTTAAATGAATAATTGTATTGCAATAAACATGATCCAATCATATTCATGTTCAACGCAAACACCAAATAACATTTATTTAGGTTCAACACTAATCCCTAAGGTAGAGGGAGTATGCGATGGTGATCTTATCTACCTTGGAATCACTTCCAACACACATCGTTGCCTTGCCCTCAACTAGTCTTTGTTCATTTTGTAACTCCTGTTTTGAGTTACTAATCTTAGCAACTGAACCGGTATCAAATACCCTGGGGTTACTATAAACACTAGTAAAGTACACGACAATAACATGTATATCAAATATACCTTTCACTTTGCCATCGTTCTTATCCGCCAAATACTTGGGGCAGTTCCGCTTCCAGTGACCAGCCCCTTTGTAGTAGAAGCACTCAGTTTCAGGCTTAGGTCCAGACTTGGGCTTCTTCCCGGGAGTAGCAACTTGCTTGCTATTCTTCTTGAAGTTCCCCTTCTTCCCTTTGCCCTTTTTCTTGAAACTAGTGGTCTTGTCTACCATCAACACTTGATGCTCTTTCTTGATTTCTACCTTCGTCGATTTCAACATCACGAAGAGCTTGGGAATCACTTTAGTCATCCCTTGCATATTATAGTTCATCACGAAGTTCTACTAACTTGGTGATGGTGACTAGAGAATTCTGTCAATCACTATTTTATCTGGAAGATTAACTCCCACTTGATTCAAGCGATTGTAGTACCCAGACATTCTGAGCACATGCTCACTAGCTGAGCTATTCTCCTCCATCTTGTAGGTGATAACCCACAAGTATAGGGGATCACAACAGTTTTCGAGGGTAGAGTATTCAATCCAAATTTATTGATTCGACACAAGGGGAGCCAAAGAATATTCTCAAGTATTAGCAGCTGAGTTGTCAATTCAACCACACCTGGAAACTTAATATCTGCAACAAGGTATTTAGTAGCAAATTAATATGATAATAATGGTAACGGTAGCAAAAGTAATATTTTTGGGTTTTGTAGTGATTGTAACAATAGCAACGGAAAAGTAAATAAGCGAAGAACAATATATGAAGAGCTCCACTACAAAAAAGACACATCCGTGACATTTTGGGCCGAACAAATTTTTTTTCTGTCATACATATGACACTTCTATGACGATAATTGTGACAAAACCCGGTATCATCATAGATGTGGTGGGCTCCTACTTCTATGACAAAAAATCATGACAGAAAATGGGCTTTTCATCCTGGGTGGGCCGGAGATGCAGCTGCATGACATTCTTTGGGCCGTCCATGACGGAAAAAACCGTGGTAGAAGCGAGGGGGAGGAAAATTTCGGGGAGTTCCCGATTACGGTGGGAGGTCGGGGGCCGAGGAATGCGCGTTTCTCTCGTACACGTACGCGTGTGTGCGCGAGGCGTTGGCTCTAACTGAACCCGAGCGAGGCGTTGGGCTCTAACTGAACCCGAGCGATTGCACTGTAGGCTACACATTACTAAACCCGAGCGATTGATTGATGGCTGTTAACTGAACCCGATCGAGCGATTCCTTGTCTACTGCTGCTAACTGAAGCCGATCGATGCT